>NC_047020.1:34558566-35158566 GCF_902652985.1 Pecten maximus
TAAAAAAAAATTTTATTCCCAAAAAAATAAAAAGGTTTTTTTTTTTAAAAAAGGAAAAATTTAAAAACTTAAAAAAAAATAGGCCTTTTTCCCTTTTTTTTTTTTTAAAAAAAAAAAAATTTGAACCTTTTTTTTGGGTAAAGAAATAATTTTCATGAATTTTGTTTTTTTAAAGAATTTTTCTATGAAATTTGGTATGCTGTAAGCTTCACAACATCTCATTCAACATTGGGTCGCAATAGTTACAGCCCTTTGCAGTTTAAATCAAGGGTTGTGAGTGTTAGTCCAGTAGCATACCTTGAAGTTAAATAACCATACAGGTACCTTCAAGGTCACAAGGGTCATATATATAGTCAAACCTGTGTATAGTGTCCATAATTGACAGTGCAAAGAACCCCCTATGAAAATCATGTAAATATGTTTATAGTTGACACAATTATAATGGTGACAGCAGACAATTATTTTATTTATGCAAATTTGAATGGATGCAAGTACATAGTTTAAATTGTCAGCCACCACTTTCTTTGGGTATAGTATATATCAAGGAAAAAGTTTGATCCGGATTAAAGTATATTTTTTCTTTCTTCAATGAATGTTATGTACAAATAAAATCACTACATGGATTTCGGAAAATATATCTGTAATGATTAATAAACTCTGAGAAGTCATAATCATTAGAGAGATATGCACTTTTTTATGTTTTTTATTGATGGTTTTTTGGTACATAATGAACCTTGTGTATGTTAAATTATAGAAAAAGATATTTCAAATATCATAACAAAATACCAAAATTGAAATTTTGTGTTGGATGGATCTTGAAAATTAAGTAATAATTTCTGTTATCTTGTTTTGTTAGTGTTTGAATAGAAAAAGTCAGGAGATATATACAGTAAACGGTAATCAAACTATTCCTGCTTGGTTCCTAATTTAACTCATTAAACAAAGTAATCCTCTATATAAAGGATACCTTTCTATAAAAAAAGACTTTTTCCATTGTCCCTTGGGTGTCCATTATACTTAGGTTTGACTGTATGTTAAATATTGGTTTCTAAGCAGACAGTGACTTTATGCTCACATATAGACCGAGCATATAGACAAGAGATCTCGGGTGACTAATAAGGCCTCTGGGTATCGTTTCATAAAGCTTCGTTACAAATTTTTGCTTAAGTCAGATTTACAAATTACTAAGCATTTCACAAAACCTTGCGTAACTTAAAACCATATCCACCGAATCGCAACTTACGAAAACAAGCATGCCCTATGGAATAGAAAATGATGTCTTCCTCAATAACAAATCAGCATAAGAGAACTACTATGCCTTGTGCGCGATTGTTTTGAAGTGGAAACTGAGTTTTGAATGTTGAGGAGGGATGCCGGCAAAATAGACATTGTCATGTAACTACTTGTACGCATATTCGCAGGCTGTGCCAACAGTTAATATATTTTAAGAACATTCAGTATATCTATGGGCATTGAGCAAAATCTGTGAAAATTGTGTTGTTACTGTTTATGTTACCGTATAACAAACAATATGAAATAGAAAATTGTAAAGAAAATTTGATCTATCAATAATACGGTTGTTTTGATGGAACAAAATAAAGTTCATAATCTGTGTACGGGACTCTGGAATAGGACCGGCGTACAATTCTAACCTAATAAATGTCGTCCTTATATACCTCTAAGTTAGAGAGTGGTATATTTTTACAAAGAGAACATATGGTTTTGACGCAAGATATGAAAAAAGTTATGAACACCTTTGTGAAATGCACTTATAAAGACTTTGTAGGTTTTGCGTAACTTTTTCGTAAATACCTGCAAGCGTTTGTAAGTTACGAAGCTTTGTGAAACGATACCCTGGACATTTGTTTTATTTTCAAGATTTGAAAATAACATTGAGAATGTTATTTGCAGGGGAATGTCTACTGTCAGGACATTCACCGGGTCAGGGTTCCAAAGGGAGCGTGATCTCACTCTGGATAGATGACATAGCAATGGGGATCTTTGTTATCTCAAGATGGTTCATTCATTTCTCAATTCGTTCCGTCCCTTCCTTGACAATGTTTAACTCATGGCACAGACATGAATCTGGTACAAGTTGAGCAATACAGCATCATGATTGGAGCGCCAGGTCTGTGTGGTCCAGGCCTGGTAATCCAATGGACCACCATGTGTCAGACTGTTATTGCTTGTAAATCTTGTATAGGGTGATTGTTTGTGTCTTGAGTTGAATACTTGGAGAGGAATGGACGGATCTAGTTGAGACTTGAATTAGCCATCTTGTGATTTCCGATATCTTTATTGCTTTGAAGTCTATTTGGAGTCAAGGTTGCGTAAACTTGAAGAATCCTGGCTATAAGGATGGACTGCCATGCCCCACCAAACCCCAGGTGTGTATTGCAACATAACGATCAATACAAGGTCAAAATCAAAACTTTGTTTGCCCTCAACAGACTGACCAACAAAAACGGGCCAAAATTTGTTTCATTTCAAATACGGGATTAAAATACAAAGATAAAGAAGAAGAAAATCGGGACCCGAGAATTTATATCAAATAAGTGATATGCAAATAATTGGGCTCCTCTGTATTAGCGTTTTAAAAAAGTTTTTAGTAAAGTCCCTGGGCCAAAAAATGTATTCCCATTTACCTGTCCAAATAGGAAACTGGCAATCCTCCCGTGTCAACTTTTGTAAGACCAATCCCTTACTTCAAAAAGAATGACGCCACTCATTATAACAAATATCAGAGAAAAATAAACTCAACATCTTGCTAGCTCTTATTCTCTTATACTAATTTGAGGACATTTCTTGGAAGGGATAAGTGTATTGTTAGCAGCAATTAATAGTAAACCTGTAAATGCTGTATCATACAGTGTATGTAATATTTACAGTGGTTCCCATTTACTGGGGTTGGTCTAATAAAAGCTATTATATCTATTCCACAGACGGGATCGGACGGGATCGGACGGGAACGGACGGGATCGGACGGGATCTGACGGGAACGGACGGGACAGACGGGGTCGGACGGGACCCAGACCATCTTTTTCTTTTTTTTTCCTTTTTTTCTGTTTCAGGTGGTTCTATTGAGGAGGCCTCCCCGTGGCAGAACTGGTAACAGCTTAACGTATTTATCTGCAAATAAGCCCATGCCAAAAAATTAGCCATTCCCCCACCAAATCATTTTTGCAGAATCATTGATTTTACCAAAAAATAAGTAATATAAATATGTACTCCCAAAATTTTGATACTAAACTTAAATGCTAGGGCAAGGGATTTATTAAAGATAAATACGGTACACATAAATGTATGTTTATGTGGGCTGGCGAACATCCTCATTCTGTACATGTCTCCCCTTGAAAGTATGGAAATATTTTGTATTTGTACCGGACTTTCAACAATTTCTTGTCTTGGTAATTACTTCTAAAAAGTATATATATATATCTTTGCAGAACTAGCTGCTAGCTAGGTCACTGTGACCTTGATACAAAGGTCAAATAAGTGAATTTTTCCAACAGTTTCTTGTCCAGGCTTTATCTTTTGAAACCAACAGACCGTTGCAGAAGTCTTCACAAAAAATAATGCTGTACACCTTTATCACCAAATGAAGAACAGGGCTTTCTTTCTATGGATGAGTAACATTTTTAGCCCACCATCATTAGATGGTGGGCTATTCAAATCTCCGTCCGTCCGTCCATAAACAATTCTTGTTATCGCTATTTCTCAGAAAGTACTGAAGGGATCTTTCTCAAATTTCATATGTAGGTTCCCCATGGTGCCTTAGTTATGCATATTGCATTTTGAGACCAATAGCAAAACAACATGGCCGACAGGCAGCCATCTTGGATTTTGACAATTGAAGTTTGTTATTGCTATTTCTCAAAAAGTACTGAAGGGATCTTTCTCAAATTTCATATATAGGTTCCCCTTGGTGCTTAGTTAAGCACATTGCATATTGAGACCAATCAGTAAACAACATGGCAGACAGGCAACCATCTTGGATTTTGACAATTGAAGTTTGTTATCGCTATTTCTCAGAAAGTACTGAAGGGATCTTTCTCAAACTTTTTTGTAAGTTCCCCTTGGTCTGTTGTTCTGCATATTGCATCTTGGGACCAATAGGAAAACAACATGGCCGACTGGCAGCAATCTTGGATTTTGACAATTGAAGTTTGTTATTGCTATTTCTCAGAAAGTAATGAAAGGATCTTTCTGAAATTTCATTTGTAGGTTGCCCTCTGTGCCTAGTTATGCATATTGGATTTTGAGACCAGTCAGAAAACAAAAGGCTCACAGACAGCCATCTTGTATTTTGACAATTGAAGTTTGTTATTGCTATTTTACAGAAGGCACTGAAGGGATCTTTCTCAAATTTCATATGTAGGTTCCCCTTGGTCCCTGGTGTTGTATTTTGGGACCAATCAGAAAACAACATGGCAGACAGACAGCCATTATTGCTAAATCTTGAATTTATATATAGGTTCCCCTTGTTTGAAAAGTACTAAAGGGCTGTTTCTGAATTGACACAGATTAGTAAGACTTAAGAGGAAGGGAAAAGTAGAGAAAAGATCAATCTGACATGGAACCTATGAAGATCATTCAATGGTGGGCGCCAAGATCCCTCTGGGATCTCTTGTTATCAATATTTTGAATCTTTTTATGCATTTTCATGAGATGTAGTTGATTTCCTGAAAGGAATTTTAATTTGACATTTTTTGTTTCTTTTGCAAAAAGTTTTTGCCCTTTGTTTATTTCAAGGCACCTAGCTGCTTCATTTTTGGACCTATTTCCTTGGAACTTTGTAGGCTTTATAATCATGATATACTTGTATAGAGCATTTTGACTATTTTTGCAAAAGTTATTGCCCTTTTTTATTTTTTGTGCTTGATCTTGCTCCAGCCTATGGTACTTTAGTTCCAATAATTTCTTGTTTTGGAAAATAACTTCTCAGTAACTTTTAATAGCCCTGTAATCTTCCGTAAACTGATCAAGGCTGATATTAAATAAGGGGAGACATGTTCTTTCTTCACAAACCTCTATTCCTATTTTTTGAATGCTCTCCCAATTTCTAGCAAAACATGTATGCTAGGTTGTACCTGAAATTTTCCTTGTTAATAAATAGATTGAAAACAACACGAATTTGTTATTCATTATCTCTAGTAGTAATCTCCATCTATATCATAGATATTTGAAAGAGTTATTGCCCTTTATTTTAGTAATTTCCTGCAGAAGTGGATTTTAACAAAACATTCTACAAACAAGGCAATTCTTATCCTAAAATTATCATTATCGTTGGTAGTAAATATAGCAAAGATGTGATTTTTTTATATACATAATTATGAGTAATCGCCCATCCAAAACTTAATACATTGTATAATGTGGATACAAATATTAAATGCAGAATTGTGTGTGATGCCATCGTGAATGTACAAAATTTATTGAAAAATCGGTGAGGATATACTAAGATAAACATGAAACGGCAATAACTTTTTCAAAGAACAGTAACATTTCTGGACATATATTGTGATAATACACATGTTACGGACATAATGCCATTATATCTAGAAATTGTAGATGTTTAGCCCTCCTTTAGATTGAAAGGTGTGAGCTATTCAAATCCTTTTGTCCATGGTTCAATATCTGTCCCTAAACACTTTGTTGAATTTTGAATGATTACAACAACAAAAAAACAAAAACAAAATGGCCGATAGACGGCCATCTTGGATTTTGACAGTAAAAATTTATGGATACATTTTGGAAAGTTCATATGTACTATGTAGGTTTTCCATGTTATCGGAGGAAGAGGGGAAAAGTTAAGAGAAAAGATCTTTTCATGGACCATTCAATGGTGAGCATCGGCCCATCGGTTAAGGAGGAGTTGTCCAGACAAAATGTGTCTACAGATGGACGGACAGACAGACAACCTGATTCCAGTACACCTCCCTAACTTCATTGCGGGGTTATAAAAAATGATTTTGTTTTTGAAAATAAACACTTGTCCACAATACCAGAGATGTATACATCAGCAACAATCTCTGCTAATTTTTTTTACTATATTCATTTTAAAAGATAGTAAGGAATAATATCATACAAGTACATATACATACCACGGTCACATCTTATTAGTTTGTTTGCTTGCTTGCTGGGTTCACGCTACGTGAACAGCCAGGGTCATTTTGAGGAGAAGTCTCCTTGTAGTAGCTGGTGACTACCTCTGAACAACATATAGAAGGCCTGCCGCACGCCATCCAGAGCAATAGATTTATTGCCTTGCCCACGAACACAACCACACGCACATCTTATTGAGAAACACAAAAATGCGGGTATACATATCGAAATACATTTGTCAGATGTTGTATGTGTCCAGTAAACATTTTGTTAGCTCTTCTGAGCTTATGTTGTCACGTCGGCATTGGTTTTTCAAGATTTTGGTGCAAGTGTTAAAAGCCATAGTAAGTTATGGTAATTTGGTCCCTGTGGGGGTTAAACAAAGATTTTTTGGGAAATTTGGACTTATAATTGTACTAGGGTGCTGATATATTTGGTAATATATTTATTCTTAAATTTATTTATTTTTTATATATATTTGGACTTGGAACATTTTATGTTGCGAGTGTTGAAAGCTATTACATCTTTTTATGATTGTACTAGGGTGCTGATATTTGGTTGAGAGTACCTCTGAAGTTGCACTATCCCTTTTTGGAGTGAAACTGAAAAAGAAAGAAACTGAAAATGCTCGCATTAGACAATTCATACCGGTCCACATTTTTTAAGGGAGACAACTCTCATTAGGATATTTTATCAAAAAAATGAAGAAATAGGTCCAAAAGCAATAACATTACATCGTGTAATACAGCATAGCTTGTCTCACGAATGTTTCACAGTTTGTCAATAAATAATTTACATATATATATGAATTGGTATGGTTTTGAGAATTGAATTGCATGAATACACAAAACACAATCTAATCAAGTAAACAATATAAATATTATTAATTCAATTTGCGAAACCATACCATTATATATTTTAATTATTTATTGCGAGACGAGCTATTCTGTTCTCGAACAGCTCTTGTTTTTTTGTTTTCTTTTAAATACAAATTTATTTGAAAACATTTTCTTTATCCATCCACTTCATAATGGCTTTTGTCATCACATTGGCGTTGGTTTTTCAAATTTTAATTTTTGGTGCAAGTGTTGAAAGGCATAGTAATTTATGGTAATATGGTCCCTGTTGGGGTTAAACTATCTCCTGCCAGAGTTAAACTCAAAGAAACACATTTAAAAAAAAAAAAAATGTGCAAATGTTGAAAGCTATTAACACATCACTTGATGATTGTACTAGGGTGATGATATTTGGTAAAAGAGTTCCTATGGAATTGCACTATCCCTTCTTGGGGGTGAAAATGCTCAAAGTAGACAATTTATACCGGTCCACATTTTTCAAGGGAGACAACTCTCATTAGGTAAATATTTTGTCAAAAATTGAAGAAATATATCCAAAAGCAATGAATTACATGTGTATCTAATATATTCATTTAATCTACAACAGCATAGCTTGGCTCCCGAATGTTTGTCAATAAATAATTTACATATAAATTGGTATGGTTTTGAAAATTGCATGAATTCACAAAACATAATCTTGATAAAGTAAACAATATAAATATTATTAATGCAATTTGCAAAACCATTCCAATTAATATATTTTAATCATTTATTGACAAACATTTGCGAGACGAGCTATGTGCTGTTCTCCAACAGCTCTTGTCTATGTAGTATTATTCAAAACAATTTATAATGAATAAAACTCAGATTTTATTTATATGTTCCACTATAATGTAAGCTTTATCTCTTATATCAACTTAAAAATAATATTGCCTTTACAAATCCAGCTGAATGAATGCAATGAATGTACTTAAATTAGTGAAAATCAAAAAACAATCTAGCTGAGTTACACTCTTAACAATAGATGTTCAGGAATTTTAATTAACAATGTAGTTATACTACAATACTATAATGTAGAAGAACTACTACAGGACCAAATGACAAGGGACCCTTTCATCTGAGTTTTGAAATATTTCGGTTAATTTGATCCTTTATGGCCCCACCCATAAGCCCCTGGGGTCAGTCAGGGCCAATATGTGCATACGATCAAGCAGCCATCACATGCTAAATGTGTTAACAAGTTCGAGAGAATTCCAATTGAAATCAAACAAAAGATAGTCCAAAATGTGATTTAAGAAATAATTAAGGATGATTCATGTATTGTTGCATGATATACAACTCTGACTCGGATATTTTGCAATTAAATTAATAACGAAGGCCACAGGCCCGAGTTATTAATTAAAACTGCAAAATATACGAGTCTCGGGTTGTATATTAAACCTCTCTCCAATAAAATTAGACCTATCTTTAAATCAATTGCACCTAACGAACTATTTGTTCGTAATTGAAGATACATGTACATGTAGGTTTAATTCAATTAGAGATAGGTTTAATTCATTTAGAGATAATTAGAGAGTGTCCTAGTTGTGCCTTTTGCTATTGCAGACCTTCCATTTTCGGTAATTTTTCTGTCACCATGGAAACTTAGTCAAAAATACAAAATTACTGTTTCCTTTTGTTTCCGGACTATAACTCAAAAAGGACGCAGCTCCTTGGAACTTTCTGTATATATCAGACTAGTGCCCTAGTAGTGCCTTTTGCTATTGCAGACCTTCCATTTTCGGTATTTTTTTCTGTCACCATGGAAACTTAATAAAAAACCTACATGTATTTGGGTTTTCATACCAACTGCGGGGCGCGGGGGATGATGCCAAGCTTTGCGGCTCCTTGTTTGTTTTAGTATTCAAGTACAATTAACGACTTAAAAATTAATATATCATTTATTTATCAATCTCCTGCAAATCAAATAGAATATAACGCATTATGACAGAATTAATTCTTACGTAAACTACGTTGCTATGTCTGAAAAAAATTAACAATCGAAATAGTATTCTGGTTCGCCCAAAGTCGGACTATCTGGACCTTCCCTATTGTGTATAGCACAATAGGGGAGGTCCAAATACATGTATACTGTAACTAATTCTCAAGTTCCTGTGGTCATTTGGTGGCCATCGCCCCAAATATCAATAATGTAGTGAACTAGGAAATAGACAAGTTTTATATGTTATGTGTTCAAAGTTACCTAGAGTAGTTAAAGCTATACGCCATACCAACAATACAGCAGTTCTGGATACTCTGGTTTGTGAGAAAAGACGAACACACGTACAGTAAATGCATGCGTTATATTATATACAAAACCCGCTTCTAGTCATGAAGGACACTTAATTTAGAAAGTAATATATTATAATCATCATGATCTACAATAGACTAAATCTCTCTCCCGTATGAATACTAGTGTTGAAGTCTACAACAAACTTCTACATATACAGATTTTATCCCGTATTTTACATGCCATGGTCTCGGGGATTAAGGAGGATTAAATGCTTGAGAAAGATATAATTAATATACGATCGCTGTCAGTGAAATTATATAAAAGTGATTCGCAACAATTATAATATAATTGATACTTTCTGTACAGGTATAAAGCATAGGTACTTATTAAAACCATCATTTTAGCTCCGTTATTTATGATGAAAAACATACAATTTATTTCATCGTGACTAATCATAATTAATACTAAAACTTATAAACTCGCAATGATTTTCGTGTATGATTTTTTTTCTTCAAATTTTATGTATTTTTTGCTATTGTTTTTCATTATTATGAATTGATCCAGATCCTTGTGGTTTTGCTTTCCATTCGTGTCGCACGTCATATCTTCACTTTAAAAGGGACTTTTAAAAGATGTATAAACATGTTCGGAGAATTACGAATTCTCAAGTTTTAATGGCTTAGTATACCGCTAAACAATTACCAGGTGTGAAATTACGGTCCACAAGCTCGTAACACCTGTCACTGCACCACAGGTGTCTGTGATTTCTGGTGCTCTAATCGAGGAATTCCTGACGGTCTTTTGAATTTGGTCTTATCTCGTTTAGCCGTTTGATTGTAAGCAAAGAGCAAAGTTGATATTTATTCAAAGATCATGGTCAATTGTATTTTATCAAATGTTATGACATATTTTCTAAAATAAAAATCTGAAATATGAAATAAAATAGCACCTATGCCTAATTTTGAAACAAGTCCCTCATTTCTTCTTTTTGTAAGAGTAACCTCCCTTTGACCGAGTGTTGAGTGAATTAAGACTATTGTATTAAAGATACCTTAGTGCGTTATTAGGAAAACAATTCATTAGCCTAAAATATGACACTTTTGTTATGGAATTTCCTGTTTGCAAATAAATGGAATGCACCCTTAACTGTATTTACACAGGGACATATGTATAATTATTATATGTCCCCGATTTACACGATGCTATTTGTTTCTTCTGTCTATAATTGGAAGTTTTATAATGCATATATATTCTAGACCTGCAGTGTTTAGTGGAAGTAGCCAGATTTTCCTCTGACCCCAACACCATACGCACGTTTGCCAGACACATGTCCGTCAAAATGTTTAAAAAGTGGTGATGAGGACAGAGGAAACCCGGAGTAGACTTTTGGAGTACATGTAATTCGTAAAATACAGAGTGTAAGAAATGTACAAAATGTGGGGAAAATTAAATCTGGGGTTACAAAAATTCTCCTTTTTTGTGTTATTAATCTTTTTTAAACTTTTCATTTATCAATCATTGTTTTTTTTTTTTAATTTTGTTGTTTCCATCAAGATTAAAGTACCAAGCTTCTTTATAACACACCAAAGATGTTGTCATACAATAGTCTGGACACTGTCACACAAAACTATCCACTTAGTTTAAATAGTATTTATTTATATTCAATTCAAGTATACATATACATTGCAAATTGTACATTGGTGAGGGATCTAGAAACAAGCTTGAAAGCTTATATTAATCCATTTCCCTCTAAGGTTCGGCATATTGGTGATTAGTATGCACTTGACCCAGGGGTGTCTGTGTTTGTTTCTTCTCTTTGATAATATAACGAAAACGATGTTGTTGCACAAGTTCCTGTGTTCGTATTTTTTTTTCTAACAGTGTAATTATAACAAAGGTTCACATTTATGCGTGAATAATTTTGCAACTTTTCTATTTTCATTCAATCAACGCTCCTATTATTTCAACATCTTTTCCATATTCTTTTTGGCGGATTGTTGATATTAGGAATGCGATGGTTACCTCCCGTCCACCATTGTCTCATCCTGGTACAATGAAGCAGAAATTGGAAGTTTTAAAAACGATGGCGGAAACAGAGAGCAAATCTAAGGAATTATTTGCTTGTGCTTGTTCTTTTCAGTTTGTTTTCTCATCTCATTTCAACATTTATGTTTTTAATTCTTATATCTACATTTATATAACAATAATATATGTTCACGTGCAGGTAACAGGCAAATTCATTTGTCTCATTGTCAGTGTGCTATTGGGGATCTCCTCAAGCCATTCAAGGCTTATACCATGGACGTGTTCCTATTATAATGATTTCCGTGATAAATAAGAAGACGCCTCTCTTCAGGAACATCAGGTCCTAAACTCCTTATACTTTACAAGTGTCTCCTTGTGAATAAAACTTTTGTTCATAGTTTTTCGTTATTTTGTCGTTAATTTTTAGTTAAAATTAAAGTCAGGTTTCACGTCGTTTTGTCTTGTTTGTCTCGATTACACCAAATATATCACATCAGTTTACAATTTTTCGACGCCATTTTGGTTCGATTGGACATATCCGGTCACATGCTTGTAAAGAGCGACCCTTGTGCTTGCGATTAGTCACACATTTGATGCTATGTCGCTTAAAAATGTAAACTTGACATACCGGATCACATAACGGGCGATACCAAAGATAATGGGCACTGGTCGATGGACGATACCATTAATCAACATTATAGGGTCACCTTTCACTATACTCGCGTACTTTAGCTACTCAGAGATAAAAATGGACCGACTAAAAAATGGACAATCAGATCAGGGTTACCCTCAATCAGACCTTAAAAAGGCCGAAGGTGACAGATATCGCTCGATCACCGGTCACATTCGACCAGAGTAAGTGACAGACTGCGCGTAACGGGCCACTGAGGTCAAGCGGGGTCACAACAGAGGTCACATGTGGGTATCGGCCTAGTTTGTATACCAAGAGGTTGATGATGCCCGATAAAAGTCTTTGACCGCGTACTAGATTTTGTTTCGGCCGGCGCTGACCGCTATTGACTTTTGTGACCTTGTGATAAATTACGATGACCTCCTACTAAGCGCCACGACACCCAACACAAAGATTGATAGACAAATGGGAAAACAGGGGGAAGTTATTGTACTGACTCGAAACCTTAGGATGTAACTCATAGTTAATTAAGATATACAACCCATACAGTTGATATATAGATATAGAGAATACATGGTCAGTGTCTTAAAATATAAGCTGTATTTTGGTGAGGGTAAAGAAAGACAAAAGTGGCGAGCCTCTTAATTTTGTCTTTCTGTCCCGAGCCAAAAATACAGCTTATATTTTAAGACACTGACCATGTATTCTATTTATCCTGCAACAGACATAAAAATAATCATCAGAAATAATCATTTTGAAGTGAAACTGTGTCAAAAATGACAGAAATATGTTCGCCTTTTAAACGTAGTTTCACTTTGAAATAGGTCAGTCGAACTGACGCACGTGTTATGATTCCAAAATACAGCTGTTTTCCGTCACTGCCGTATACCAATCGGAACCCCTCGTCATTTTCTCTGAAACTAAACTCGGACCAAAGTAGTAACCATTTTGGACTACTTTCGATCACATGACACAAAAAATGGCGGCGCCCATGTTTCATTAAACGGCGAGATTCAGCGATCATCATAAATCGACATGATGTGAAAACGGTAGTTAATGGGATGTCAAAAGTTTTCCTCATCACGATTGTAGTATGTCGTTATATTTCTCATATTTCGATCATTAGGAAGTCGCTGATTTACCTCCAAGTAAATATTTGTCTAACAGTCTCAAATGGTAATGTTTTGTTTTGTCAGCGAGTGTTCGAGTGTCAAGTAGGGTATTTCTGTTACTCAATACATATTAGTTCTCTAATTTTCTTAAATGATTTCGACAGATCTCACCCTGGATTCTTTTATCTTTTAAGATATATATCTATATATTTGTCATGACAGGTCTGATATAATATATATGTACATCAATATACAATACAATGTATACATTTGTATATGCCAAGATATCTATAAACATCATCATTCCTGCCATCTCATTATGACAGCCACATTTTTATCAATTGCAAGATTTGCAGAACATCATGATCACCTTCAAATATGATATTTTTGTAGATATATTTATATGTAAAAACACTGAAATTTAAGACTCATAATTTGGAGGAATTAGCATACCTGAATGTTATGATTATGATATTTCAAGTACAATTGTATTTCTTATTGATATACATCCAAATTATCACTAGCATAAAAAGACTTCTACAATATCTTAATTACATGTATGCAGGAATGTTTATGTTATAAATGCATATAAATTATAATATGAAATCTAGACAAAAGTAAAATACAGAAAACTTGTAAACACAGCCGAGATAAGTTTTCATGAAAGATGTGTTCTCCTTTCTCTAACTTGAAAATCATAAAAATAGAAGTGACAGCAGATATAGGTCTAGTCTGATTCATATTACACCAAACCCAGAATATCTGTACTGTTCCTCCAAAGCTGGATTATAGTCTGATTTATATTATACCAGACCCAGAATATCTGTGCTGTTCTCCCACAGCTGGATTATAGTCTGATTTATATTATACCAGACCCAGAATATCTGTACTGTTCTCCCACAGCTGGATTATGCACTCATACATTATATACAGGGTATAATGATCATACCTGCACTTTGATAAAGTCTATTTTTTTTCAATATTAACAAATCTTTGCAAATATTATATATATATGTATATACTATTATATTATTTTCATCAGCATTATACAGAACACAACCATGTGTCATCCACAAAGGCAATTGAACCAGGATGTTTTCTTTAGGAAAGTGGTTAACATGGAGTTTTTTTTTTCCAAAAAGCAAATAAAATTCCTATTAGAACATTATTTCAAATAATACAAAACCTGTTAAAGAATGGTGAAATAAAATATGTTTATGTTTATGAGGTATAAAAATACATAGTTAACCCTGAAGCATATCAATTTGGTATGATTCTATTAATATATTATGATAGAGGATAAAGTTTACTAATGGTAAAATCATTATCCGGTTCTCCAACTTTTCTTCTATCATGCATGTCTCCACATATATGTCTCCAGAAATGTGTTTTTTCTTATCTTGTTGTGTTTCTTTTTGTTTAAAGTTCACGGATTTGATTTTTCTATATGATTACATCCATATACACTGTACATACCAGAAAAAATATTGATGTGATGGAAAATTGCCTCCTAGGCCGTTGAAGGAAAGCTTGGAATAGCCCTTTATGAAAACCGGAACATTGACAAGTCAACTTTTGTTGCTTCATGCTACAGCTAAAACAAAATGTGTACCAGTGTAAAAAAAACACCAGCTAAAAGTGACTTTACATTTTAACAGTGACATTGACTGTTGACCCAGTGATAATTATCTCTGGTCAGCTGAACCAAGACTGAATTTTGTTAAAAAAATAAACTTAAATAATTCATTAAAACCTGGAGTAGAAGGTCATTAACTGTTGTTGACAAATATCATATGTAATTAAATCACTGATGATATCACAGTTTAATCACCTTTTTATTTCACTCCACAATCCAAGCGAAATATATTCTGAAGAAGTTGAATTCTAGTCTTATTTACTTTTTAATTAAAATTAAATTGAATTAGAAGATTGTTCCAAACTACACTTACTGTACTTAAAGATTTCTGTTAATTATTCACCTATAAATAGGATTGATAATGAAATTATCATTATTATTGAGCAGTATCTATACCAAATGAGGTGTTTTCACAGCTCAATACCTATAAACTCTTTAATCAACACAAAAAAGGACATTTATTATAAAGTTCAACAATCTATTGCTTCTGGTAGGAGTGACTGTTAATGAAAAGTTTGAAGTACAATGGAGTAAATGGTAAAACAAGTTACAGTAGTTAATTCATAAGTTGGGTATTTGGTTTGAATTGCCAAGTATGATTAAACTATTACTATTACAACTATTATTGATATCATTTTTACACTTCACAAGAAGCACCCTTTGTACTTACTCCCAGCCCTTGACAAAGCCAAACATACTAGTATTTTTTTGTCTTTTTTTCCACTATCTTTCCTAACTTCTTCTCTCTTTCACACTTTCCTGTCCATCTTGACAATAAAGTGAAATATTTATCATAATTAATAAATTAGGAATACCATTTTGATATAAGATAGGCAATTCATTAGTTCATATGTGAATGCCCCATCCCCCCCCCCCCCCCCCCCCCCCCCCCCCCTTCCATCTTTTTTGTTTGGTGATTGGATTGGAAGTTCAATATATGTATGCCATATATGCATGGTAAAAAAAAAATTCTGATGGGTATTTTGATGAATATGCAATGACATGTTGTTTTTATGTCAATATTCAGCTTGTAATGAAAAACAGTGTTAAAGAGGCTGATGATGAGGGTGAGGATGTAACAATTGGGTATCTAACAGTATATATCAGGATAGTACATTCACATGATGATGATGATGAGATTGTTGGTTGTACATTTGAGAGTGAGATGATACATTATAATTTGACAACAGTTGTGTTGATATATCTTGTACATGAAAATGAAAAAAAAAGAATAAATTACACTTGTATATACATGTACAAGTAATAAATCTCTGGTCAGCTGATGTCTTATTCAATTAAAAACTTTGCTTGGTAAATTAAATGGCATGTCACTTTCATCCATTAGAATACATGTACTGCAAGTGCATTTGTTCCTAAGTTGAACTTAGGTTGGTTTGTTTGCTAGTTTCATCACCACACATATGGTTCAGTCATGCAGGATCATTTTGAGGCTGGGTCTCCTTGTAGTAGTGGGTGACTACCTCACTGAATAACACACAGGAGACCCTGAACATATGCTTGGATAGATGTCAATTGATGTCTCATAATCAATTAAAGTGTCATATTCCAGAAAACTGTGAGAACAATCACACTGGTAACCCCAAACTTTTCAATTACCTCGTGCCAGTGTTAATTGAGGATTTAAATGTTGCACGAGTGAATGAAGTGCATGTGTGGTATTATTAGTAAGTGAAAGTGAGGAAATTAAGTGCAAGGTATTAATGTTAAAGGAAAGGAATTTATTTTTATCCATCTTTCGTGTTCCACCAGAGTTATCGCCCCTCACTACACACAAGCATATTGACTAATGAGTGAAAAGTACAAATTAGATCCAAGCTATTATTGTTGAATCTCTTAGATAACCTCACAATCTTCAAAGTAAATGGTTCAACTGACCAATCACAACAGTTGTTAATTGCCAACAGATTTCATATCAAGCTCTACAGAAACATACAAGTGCCATGAACAAATCAAACATAAAAACTGCCAGGAAAAAACTGAGAATTGACAATACACCATAGAAATTGTAATTAACTCAATTTCAATTTTCAATTTCTTTATTGACCGTAGGCCTTGTGGCCCATAAGTACATAATACAAATACACAATACATGAAAATGACAATGAAACAGCAATGCAATACATTGTGGAGAACGGGTTACATATGTAAAGATCGAATCTTATTTGCTTCGAATATGAATTTACCCAGGTTACATAATTCTTTGGTATTATTGACACTTAATAACTGTATTAATTTAAACATTGATGGCTTTTGCCAGTAGTACTTTTCAGAAAGAATATACCATTACATGATAAAACACCACTGAAATTATACACAAGTGCATGGGTTCGGGAAAATTTCTGTAATATTATTTTTAAAACATCCACTTCACTAAAAGGTATTTTTTTTATAAAGTTATATATGTATATAAGTTTCAGAATCAAGGTTGCTACCTGTGAATTAATGTAAAATTTAAAATCATATATAAAATGCATTTCAAATACGGTATTTGATGACTCAATGATGTAATGTCTAATGTTTAAGATTTTATTTTATTCTTATGATAATCATACTCATGACACTTATTTTTTTGACTCAAGCATCTACCCGAATTAAATCAGTATAGCTATTATTAATGTGTATTCTGGGTGAGTTAACTAACATTTATGACATTTGGCAGACAATAGGACTTTTTTGGGATAATTTTGTTGATATAAGGAATGCATCGCTGTCGATAAAAAAATAATGGATCTAATAAAAACAATAACCTGGCTGTAGATGTTACATGTACCGGTACACACACAGTAGTTCTGTAATCTTTACAAATACGGTTGGATCATAAATATAACACAAAACTAAAATGAAAAACATGACAATAACATTTATATAACGCTTACTCTTCACATATACAGTGAAATACTTAAAAACCGCATGGAATAGACTGGGTGCAGCCATGTTGTTTACCCTATCGACAGCTATAGTTCGCGGTAATTTGGTCATCGTCCGGCGAATCACCTGGACCCATCATTTTCATGTGTATTCATACACTTACCTCCGAGCCTACGTTCGCAGACGGAGGCGAGGTGTTCCGATTGTGCCGTATACAGCAAAAATATATACGGTGGGTGTATTCCGACAATGCGGTGGCAGTTGCAGGATAAAGATAGATATATGGACGGACAGATATAGATAGATAGATAGATAGATGGATGGATCAATGGATGATATCACTTAAAAAACTTTGAATATTTATTCAATATGCAAATATGATATTTTGATGAAGTTGATACACGGTTTTATTAACACAAGGCAATATTAACCGAGGACGAAATCGTAAATAACACAAATACTGTTTCCAAGTTCAGTTTGTATAGTAATATGCTGTAAATTTTATATCATATCTTATAAAACAATGAAATAAAATATATAAGTTATAGCATGATTTCGTGTGATACTTGAAAAATAAGAAACACCTGTATAGACAGTAAAACGATGCATCTCACTTCATTCACTACCTCCGTGACATTGGGTCCCTTGATACCATAAAATCGCTCAATAAGATGAACTTAATTTCAAATTGGGCGTGTGACAGATTAAAATTTGTCGTGGGACATTGAGAGTTATCGCCCTTTTCCCTTGGAATATTATAAATTTACTGCCCGTGTCGTTGTAATTACTGCCTATGACAGTTCAACAGAATTTTACTATCTCAGTGTTAACTAAGGATGCATAGATCCAAGGTTTCCCTTAATGGAGCGAAAATGACATTTTCCCCCTCAACGTATAAACAACACTGTATGATAATTGTAAATGGCTGATTTGAATAAACATTAATGTCAGAAAATATTTTTTAAAGTTTATTATTCGGTCTTGTATGCATGTATCAATGAATGATGTCGACTAAATCATTAAACAAGATCGCAGTAAATGATTTTGGTAAATGAGATTTGAGCCAAGATGAATTTGAAATTCATTCAATTAGTAAACATAGCCCGTAAGATATTAATATATATATACATATTTACTAACTTATTTCTTGTTGAACTTCTGTTTACCGTATTTGTTAAACGAACCCTCCCTATATGGTGTACATACAGCACACCTGTTTGTGTTCCAATCACAGACACCATTACACAATCGAAGGGCCATATACAACACAGTGTATCGATCACGGGCGGCCGCTACAGCAAACTCATGAAATATTCAGGGGTCAAAACGAGCTAAGATTTCCTCGAGTGTAACGTGTAAGAAGACTATGGTAGCGTTGTAATTGACAAAATAGGAATCAGAACGTGGTGCAAATGTATCTACTGCAAGCACAACCACAATACAGGATCAAACACTCTTGCTTGATTTGAGTTATATCTAATAAAAAAAACAAAAAACAAAAAAACAAACCAACAGGCAGCCACAAAATAAGCTCGCAAGCAAACGAGACTTTTATTTTCCAACACACCAGTTTGTCGTTCTCTTTCACACCACACGATATGTATGATAAAATATGATTATAACAAACATGGTTATAGCGAGTGTACGCCTAGTACAATGTACATATAGTGTTTGGCACCCACCGACAGAACGCTGACTTTAGTCGATGAGACGAAATCTAGCAATAGGCGGAGTCCTGTAGGTGGTAAACAAGTTATTATCTAACGCCGACAGATCACTGACTATAGTCGTTTGGTTTGTTTTTGTTTAACGTCCTATTAACAGCCAGGGTCATTTAAGGACGTGCCAGGTGAAGGAAAGCCGGAGTGCCCGGAGAAAAACCACCGGCCTACGGTCAGTACCTGGCAACTGACCCGCGTAGGTTTCGAACTCGCAACCCAGTGGTGGAGGGCCAGTGATAAAGTGTCGGTACACCTTAATCACTCGGCCACCGCAGCCCCTGACTATAGTCGGTAAGACGAAACATGGCAATAGATGGAGTTATGTAGGAGGTAAACCAGTAATTAACTAACGCCGACAGAACACTGACTTTAGTTGGCGAGACTAATCATAACAGTAGGCGGAGTCATGTAGGCGGTAAACCAGTAATTAACGAACGTCGACAGATCACTGACTTTAGTCGGCCAGACTAAACATAACAGTAGGCGGTGTCATGTAGGCGGTAAACCAGTAATTAACGAACGTCGACAGATCACTGACTTTAGTGGGCGAGACTAAACATAACAGTAGGCGGTGTCATGTAGGCGGTATACCAGTAATCAACTAACGTCGACAGAACTTAGCGTACTTGCTAGTCTAAATAATTGCACTTATTATCGAATTCTAATCTCAAACAGATAGTTCATGAACCGAATGATATCTTTAAATACTTCGACAGATTTTCATATTTGAGATAATGCAAATTTCGTCTGTTTTGAAGAATAATTCGTTCTTATGTTAATTACGGTTAAAATACCTAAACGGTTTCTATGGTCCCGCGGGTTATAGCCGTGTGTACTGTAAGGGGAAAGCGAGTAGGGAATCGAACCCACAACCTAAAGCGTCAGTGCGCCATTCTACTGATCGAACTGAAGGAAAAAATCTTTCTACATGAATGGAGCTAAAAGGCAACCGTATCAATATATATATTTGTAGTCTATATGAAATAACAATCTGTTCAAAAGATACCAGATTCCGGTTTACATCATATTGGCCGTGCCATAGAAGGAAACAAATGCGTCGGAGTCAGGTCACCAAAACAAATATATTTAGATCAATATATTTATTTATGAAAACGGATCCAATTGCAAAAGTTTTGAATACACTGTCCCCATCTCCCGCCATAACTAGAGGTGAGTCATTGGATCTCAACACCGTGCTTGGCACCTCTAGAATCTTCTCTCTTCGGCTATAACACAATATTTTGAGTTTTATTTGCAAGAATTAAAAGTAATATCTATCTATTAAAGAAAATATATAAGAAATGTTAATGAAATCTAAACAACCGTGGTTGAAATCCCGTTATCCGTAGGCCTATAGTTTACTAGAAAAGCCCAAATCGGAATACCACTCGGGCATTTCCGTCATGTCTTCGGAAAATTCCGAAGATATGACGAAGAAGCCCGTGTGGTTTTCCGATTTGAAAAGCCCGGGACCACCCTCCGGAAAATGTGTTACATTCCAAATATACCTTTGTCGCACTCCAAGAGGTGAAAACTTTAAACGCTCTCCATGAAACGCTTGCATTTTGTGTTGAGTAACTAAACTATGAACACGTTCTTTTATGCAAACAAAGGTTCCTTTCCTATTTCCGCTTACGCCCGTAGAGGTTTGAGAGTTGAAAATCTTTCCGTGAGCGGAAGTGTGAACACCTCTGCCCTCTGTGGGAGAAAATAAGTACTAGTGAGAATAAGTACCTGTTAATAGACATCTGGTGGCTGTGAATATGTCGAGAACCTCTATTGACACACTTCATAAAAGGTCACAAGCCGAGTTCCAACAGATGTGTTGTGTGTTTTGATAAATTATTCAACCGCTCTCCCGGGATTGAGAGAGTTCCGCCTCTTCGGTGCCATACACTTGAGGACCATGATTTTCTGTGTTTAAATCAAGGTTGCTATGATAGGTTACAAACATAGAACTTAATTTATGTTTGTCCGCTTTATTCCCGGAAAAGTGCTTTTTTTCTGAACATTCTATACGTAACACTATCTTAGCTTGAGCAATAATAATAAGTTAAAACACGAAGTTAAGAATCACTAAAAATATACGTTAAACTCTAAAAGTTTAATAAGGGACAAAATATGATATTGAAATTATGATTGCTCGTTACTCCAATATCTGGCGTGGAAAACAATATCATAGTATTTGGTGACCATTTCCATACATACCACGACAATACTACATACTTTAACATAATACAATGACATCGTAATACAATTAAACATTATACATTGTAAATACAATACAATTTAACATGATTAAAAAAAAAAGTCCCAACACACAATTGACCCTAGCAATACAATTAAACACGATATAATGACAAAACAATAAATTAAACATGATACCATGACAGCATAATACAATGACAATATGATACCATGACAACATAATGCAATGACAATATGATACCATGACAACATAATACAATGACAATATGATACCATGACAACAAAATACAACGCCAACAAAATACAACTGAATACGATTCAATGACAATATAATACAATTGAATATAATAAAATGACAACAAATACAATTCAATATAATAAAATGACAACAAAATACAATTGAATATAATAAAATGACAACATAATACAATTGAATATGATTCCATGACAACATAATACAATTGAATATAATAAAATGACAACATAATACAATTGAATATGATTCCATGACAACATAATACAATTGAATATAATAAAATGACAACAAAATACAATTGAATATGATTCCATGACAACACAATACAATTAATCATGATATAATGACAACACAGTAAATTTTAAAGAGATATTATTATCACTTTTAATTTTTATCTAGTGATAATTCCAACCTGAATATATTTGACGACGACACAACTGAATTTATAATAATACCTCGACATTATTTTGACTACGTTTACGTTATCTACCCTGTCGGATAGAATGTTTCATTAACAATTAAACTTTACAGTTGTGGCAGTTATTACTTTATTTTCTACTCAATGATCACTGATTAAAATTACGATGTATAATTTTTGCCAGTAATATTATTTTTATGTAACGAACAGAAGTTTAATACATTTTATGTAATGTGTTAGAATTTGCTTATTTTTAACAACGTGAAGAAAGTACTTTAATATTCTAATGTTTTTGGTTGATTATTGACATACATTCTAGCTTGTTAAAAAAATATCTTACATACCTATTACCCAATCAATTAATTAATTGAATACAACAAACTTACATATTTTAGTTGTTATCTTATACAATAGTTCCAGTACGAAAATCATTGAAATATATAACAGCTATAATATTTATGTTTAGCGACTAACACAGTACGTATACAATAACGCAATGTAACGAAAAGTATGTTTCTTTAATAGAATCACAATAGGATTAGCACAATTGAGATAAGTAACTGAAGTGTAGAAGCATTATATGAATTCTTCAAATAATTTATCAAAATAAATAAATAAATAAATAAATAAATAAAAAAATTCAAACGGTTATACAAAAGACATTTACATGAATGGAAAAAATGAATTCAAATGTAGCAATGTATATACCTAAAATGAATGTATTTTAAAATGTGTCCATCTATGACTCATTAGTGATGCAAGGGGATAAAAATATGTGGAAATCCCCAAGGAACGCTGGGGAAATCAAATCGAGCCTACATAAATGTCAAACATGATATTAATTTTTCAAAAGTCAAATAGCAACACGATATGTTGAGCAAATGGGTTATATAATGACAAACCCCTGTCATATACGTGTCCTTAAATTATCATAGATGTTGGAAGGATGTTTAACAATATAATATCTATGACATACCGTGTGTACCAATGATATATGGCCCTGGATATATTACAAAGGACATGTGATATACACAGTTCATCTATTTATTGGAATATCTATGAAAGTTTTTGTTTATACTTTGTTGTTTGAATGATGATAGCCACGGAGAGAACACACACATGCTCGGGGTTTTCTTGAAATCCGAAAAATCAAAATTATAAAATTTATTGAATTAAGGGGCTATTGCACCTTGCAATCCTGAATTTGAATTTATTTTTTGGATCTATTTTGCCTTTTCCATTTCTCCTTGTAAGCATTAACACTTGAAGTCCCTAGCACCACTGACGCGTCCTGAAAAAACGAAACAGTTGCATGATGTCCCTAACATCACTGACGAGTCATAGAAAGACGAAATAGTTGTATGATGTCCCTAACATCACTGACGAGTCATAGAAAGACGAAACAGTTGTATGATGTCCCTAACATCACTGACGAGTCATAGAAAGACGAAATAGTTGTATGATGTCCCTAACATCACTGACGAGTCATAGAAAGACGAAACAGTTGTATGATGTCCCTAACATCACTGACGAGTCATAGAAAGACGAAATAGTTGTATGATGTCCCTAACATAACTGACGAGTCATAGAAAGACGAAACAGTTGTATGATGTCCCTAACATCACTGACGAGTCATAGAAAGACGAAATAGTTGTATGATGTCCCTAAAATCACTGACGAGTCCCAGGACGAAAAAGCTGTATAAAAAAGGTTACTTCATATTTCACTCAACAGTATCTAATTGTTAATTTGTATTGGAAACTGTTAATGTATATTACCTTTTCTACAATCCTCTAGGTAAAAACAACCAGTTACATAAGACAAAGATTATATATATATAATTATCAACAAAATATATTTTCCCCTTAAACATGAAAAACAATTCTATTGTTATCTCAAAGTGATAAAAATGAAACTGAACCTATCTTATATTTAATTTTATCTGACTTCCCTTTTGGAATTCCACGCCTTTGCCCATATAATCATTGACTATCCCTAAAAGGACTAATCCCATTCGTGTTTTGACAAATACAATATGTTTAAATCAAAAAGGACTAAACAGTTGTATGGTGCAGTTTTGTATCCATTAATAGCTTATATTAAATCTATTACTTCCTTCAAATTTATAGTGCCACTAAGTTGTGTTATTTTTTTTTACATAATCCTCTTAAACAAATATACAATAAACCGATTTGTTTATCCATTAAACATTAAAAGGTTGAACCTGCAGAACATCATATTCAAACTTGTCTTGCAGGATAATTTGGTATTACGTTAATACAATTGTTAACTATTTTTCATTTTGCTATTTCATTGCAGTCTTTGTCATAACTGTCATTAAAGTGATTTTGATACTAAATCGTTAAACATAAAATATAAATGTATCTGTAATGATATCAGTTGTTTCGTTTAAATTATTTAACATGTAAATAACACATATAATGTTAATTTCATTCATCGTGCTTAGATATTGTTGATTTGTTTTAAAGTATTTCTATGATTTTATCTGTATCAGAATGAAATACATTTTCACCAGTAAAGAGTGAACGACATAAGAAGATACCCCTCGCACATAACAGCCGTACCGAGCTGGTTTAATGAGTTTTTGATAGGATTCCACCTCATAAAACGGGCACAGAAAAAGAGAAAGAAATATCCATGAGCTGTAATTTTTTCCCGAGAAGATAAATGGCGTTTCGGATAAAGAATGACATTGGACTCTCAAATTCGTATGGACAGTTATGGTCGTGGGGTAACGGAATGAATGGTTTGATGGGTAGTCCTTTTTGTAGGCCATTTACACACGGTCTTCAGACACACTGTCGTGTATGTAAAGAACGTCAAAATGTGGGCACAGAAACAGTTGTATGATCATATACAGCAGACATATATATTTTGCAAGATGATATTAAGAAATGATAGATAAGTATATTAGTATAGACAAATTAATGATAAGTATATGATATATATAGAAGCATGCACATTATCAAACAACAACAACAACAACAACTACAACAACAACAACAACAACGTATGTTTCCACCCTAAAATATCTACTTGAACTCCATACTTTGTATTACATTGTGTTAATACAGTAAAATGTCTACATTGTGCAATGAACATGTATATTTTATGATATTATGTTTTATGATTTTATATCGGAGAAATAAGTATATAAGTAATATGTTTAAACAATTACAAAAATGTTCATATTATCATTATATGTATTTATGGTATACAATGTGGCGTTACATTCTTGACAATATATATATATATATATATAAATACATCGTAAAGATGTAATACATATCAAAGTATATATTAATAACAATATGATAATTATATGCAATGTATATAATATAAAAGAAAAAAAAGAAGATCCCAAAACGTTCTACTAAGTGTAGGAATATTGAATTTCATACCAATAAAAACAGTACGTGTACTTATATGATATCAGGCATACAGCTGTTTCAACATGTCATCAAATACAATTTTGTTAATACATGACAATGTTCACCCTTCGACATTGAAAATGAAAAATGCGTACATAGAGAAAATATTATTATCATGGAATACACAATTTAAGAATAACGCGTAAATAGCAATTTATGATAAAGAATTACGTACAAAAAAACTTAAGATAATAATAAAATTATATTTACTATAATTCAATATTATTTTAACGAGAGGAATACGTTCTCAGCAATCTGACTCGCTCATACTAATGTGAAGTTGTATAACACTATGATACAGCCAACAATGTGTTTTATTGCGCGAAACCTTTTAGGATAGATACATATAATACAATATCAGCTCCATATTACACTGGCTGGGTTATATCTCAGTATGGTCATGTCGCAACACGCCTGATGTATGGGACTGCGTCAGCCATTTATTGCACTACAATGGTGCCGAATGGAACTTTACCATCTATATCGTACCCAGGACAATTGATATATACACACATCAGTTCTAGACAATACCGATAATAATATAACCAAAGGGCAGCGATAAAACGCTCCAGCCAATATATCTGGTTTCAGATAAATCAAATTTATGAAAAAAGTGTTTGATATATTATATAACATACGACAATAAAAATTATAAAGCATATTTTGTAACATAACTAGAAAATATATCAACAGAAATTAAAACAAATCTAAATGAAAATACAGAATTCGTTATTAACATAAACTAAAGAAATCATTTTAATAGGAGTTAGGATATAAATTGTCAATGTAGGGAAGGACAATTGAAAAAGTAACAATTATAATATTATTGAAAACATTATATAAAGAAAATTGGTTGATTAACCAGTAAACATCAGCAACATTTTTTTCTGTAGCAGAAATTGTCTGATGGGTTTCCTCACAAAAGTTGATACCATTAATGCAACGGCTCCTAGCACCAACGAGCCATGTTTCCATATTTGGGCTGTGTAAAGCCCGTTCTCGATTGAACGTGTGTGTCCGTCTATCTGGCTGGCAGATCGCCAGAGGGTTCAAATCACTTGCTGTATACAACATCAAGAAATACTTCCACAAGTTTCTCATTAGACGATTTTTATATCGTAAACTTTCCAGGAACGAATCTTCCGATATAATCTCCAACGAAAACATATTTCACTTTAAAGATTTCACTGGCGATTGAATGATGACCAATTCTCGTTGATGCTAACTGACTATATTCACTGAAGATTTCTTGGAAAATCAAACGTTCAAACATTTTTCCAAATGAAAAACATGGCATAAACCTATATGGATAGAAATGGTGTATGTAGCGTTATTTTGTCAGAGGCTTTGGATAGCTAGGATTTGTCGTTCATTTATATATAGGCAGGTTCTCGGCGATGGGTTTAATAATTCAAAAAGGCCAGCTGTATACGTTCGTCTAACGTTACTGGGAGGACATGAATTCTTGATAACGCTGGTAGAATTATACACACAATTCTATCCTGTAATGTGGGAAAAATCATTGTTCAATTCCAGTGCCATTAGAAGCAGGTGTTCGGGAATTATGTAAATCATAGCTTGATTTTCCGATAGCTCATTTCTAAATCATTAGTTGAAGTCTCATGCAGTCTTATTTCAATCTTCCACTCTGATGACGTAATGTGGCTTGGCACAATATATGTATAAATGGCTTGCTATGAATTCTCTTCCTAGCATAATGTAGATAAATTCACCTGTATGGCATCCATATAATATGTGAGGAATATTTTACATAATATTGAAATATAGAAACGAAATTGATTTTTGTTGTAAATGATAAAAAATGCTTATTTTGCTATTTTGAAGATGATTCATAGATTTATAGAAATCCTCTATAATTTCTCCCAGCACACACACTTTTATATTTGATGCAAATGAAAAGACAAAAAGAAAATAAAGAGTATTACACATTATAGATTACTCGAAATTAGCCAAAATTATAAAATATATCTACCTGTTTTTATAATAGCAGACAAATTTCGCTTTCACGTAAAAAATCTATCACGACCATCCGATTAAACATTTCAATTTAATTCAAAACATACTATTTTGTGTGATATTAAATGAAAGCAACATTCTAGATATATATTTATACATATTGAATACACAGTCATATAAATGTAAACATATATGTAAAACGATATGCATATGATAAAATATATTTTTGACTAAGAAACCTTAAACTTTAATAACAAACCAATTTAAAAATGCATGGTGTATCATACATATATAATCGTGTCAGGGTAATTTTTGCCATGCTCATAACTTTATCTATAAATATAAATAAAACTATTGTAATAATTGTAATAATATTCTAATAATAATATTGCTATGTATAATGTGTAGGATATTATCTAACAATCATAACGATACAATATAATATACTACATTGTATTTACTTATTTAATCACGCCGTATATTATATATTTCAGAAGCAGAATATATCTGCCGTTTATTATTATAAACAGAACGGTATGGGATATCCCATAGACCCCCATAGAACGCGTTCGTGTACTTGACAGATAGATTCTAAAAACATCCAATTTTACCAAACAAATCCACATCTCTGATACGTCCCTAACCATGATAATATTTTAATTTAAGACCAAATATCCATTACCAATTACTTGAGTTTCATTCTTATGGCGGACGCACAGGCTATAACTTATTAAATAAATCAGAAATATTTTATTCTCGAATAAATATATTTCAAGAAACACTGAAATATATATCTATAGGGTCTAGTAAGTAATAACGACGGTATGGCCAAATATAGGTACTGGATCCTAACAAATGTTCGGTGGATGCGTAGTACTGGAAATATATAATTGACAAGTTTATTGTTTAACGATATTGTTCGTTGTTTATCTACTAAACTTGTGTAACTGTTCATTTTCTATGTCTATATGTGATCGTTTGTAATTTACATGTGTCTTGATAAAGTGAAAGATTTCCTCCAAAATTCGACAATTTATTTGTCTTTACTGTCGTTATTACTACATGACCAATTATATATATATATTTTCCAATTATGTTCATATAGATATTTACCTGAATATATATACAGACATAACTAGTAAATATATATAATATGAAAGGTATGCGAAACTATCTAAAAAAAAAACAACAAAAAAAACCCAACAGAATACCATACTGGCAAAATGACATACCATGCCACATAACTAAACATCGACGCATGCGCATGACTAATGCACCAACAAATAATTATATAAATACAATAGATACAATGAATTTAATGATAAAGTCATAAATCATAGCATACACCAAAATATAATACAAAACGGCTTATCATGATGCCAACAAAATATTTTATCCTACACCTGTAATATGTTAATGGACATGCGACACTGAAATGACAAATAACAACACGGATTGCTAATAACATAGTATCGATACAAATGGATATATCTATTAGGGTGTCATTACATTGACATAAATCATACCGCAGTGTAACCACAAAAAGACACATTTTATCTCATTGTCAACTCACATGGTCAAACCTTATCACATTGTCAACTGGCAAGGTCAAACTATACCCAAGTGTCAACTCACAATGTCAAACTAACCACAGTGTCAACTCACAAGGTCAAACCTTACCACATTGTCAACTGGCAAGGTCAAACTACACCACAGTGTCAACTTACATGGTCAAACCTTACCACATTGTCAATTAGCATGGGCAAACTATATCAAAGTGTCAACTCACAATGTCAAACTAACCACAGTGTCAACTCACAAGATCAAACCTTACCACAGTGTCAGCTCATAATGCCAAACCTTACCACAGTTTTAACTCACAAGGCCAAACATTGCCACAGTTTTAGCTCACAAGGCCAAACATTGCCACAGTTTTAGCTCACAATGCCAAACCTTACCACAGTTTTAGCTCACAAGGCCAAACCTTATCACAGTGTCAACTCACAAGGCCAAGGCTTACCACAGTTTTAACTCACAAGGTCAAACCTTACCACAGTGTCAACTCACAAGGCCAAACCTTACCACAATTTTAACTCACAAGGCCAAACCTTACCACAATGTCAACTCACAAGGTCAAACTGTATCACAGTGTCAACATGTTGACAAAATTCACCACAGAGTCAGCACACATGGATAAAGTCAACCATGGGTTAATTATATCATAATATCAACAAATATGGATGGATTATATCACAGTTTTAACACAAAGAAAAATGTAACACATCGAACACATGAAGACAGATTTTATCACAGTCACTATCATAAACATTACCAGAGTATCAACACACAAGGACAATTTTACCACCGTGACACCAAGCAAGGTTAACAACAGAATATATATTACATCCACACACGGACAGATAATACCCCACTTTAGGAAAGGCAACATAAAACGCTGAACTGTTTTGCAATACTGGATACTATTGATGATACATGAAACAAATACATCAATATTGGAAACTGGGTAGAGGCATCAAGTATAATCCATCGCTTGCGCCATTTTAGTCAACGCATTTATCTGTTTGATAAAAGTGAGAGTTAAATCAATTTGTCTGCAACTTATCCGCCTGTCCGTGTTTGTCTGTCTGTGACTTGTTCGCCTGTCTGTGTTTGTCTGTCTGTGGCTTGTCCGCCTGTCTGTGTTTGTCTGTCTGTTGCTTGTCCGCCTGTCTGTGTTTGTTTGTCTGTGGCTTGTCCGCTTGTCTATGTTTGTCTGTCCGTAATTTGTCCGCCTGTGTGTGTTTGTCTGTGTTTGTCTGTGACTTGTCCACATATCTGTGTTTATCTGTCTGTGACTTGTCCGCCTGTCTGTGTTTGTCTGTCTGTGACTTGTCCCCATGTCTGTGCTTGTCTGTCTGTGACTTGTCCGCCTGTCTGTGTTTGTCTGTCTGTGACTTGTCCCCATGTCTGTGCTTGTCTGTCTGTGACTTGTCCGCCTGTCTGTGTTTGTCTGTCTATGGCTTGTCCGCCTGCCTGTGTTTGTCTGTCTGTGGCTTGTCCCCATGTCTGTGTTTGTCTGTCGGTGACTTGTCCCCATGTCTGTGTTTGTCTGTCTGTGACTTGTCCGTCTGTCTGTGTTTGCCTGTCTGTGACTTGTCCGCCTGTCTGTGTTTGTCTGTGACTTGTCCGCCTGTCTGTGTTTGTCTGTCTGTGACTTGTCCGTCTGTCTGTGTTTGTCTGTCTGTGACTTGTCCGCCTGTCTGTGTTTGTCTGTCTGTGGCTTGTCCCCATGTCTGTGTTTGTCTGTCTGTGGCTTGTCCGCTTGTCTATGTTTGTCTGTCCGTAATTTGTCCGCCTGTGTGTGTTTGTCTGTGTTTGTCTGTGACTTGTCCACATGTCTGTGTTTATCTGTCTGTGACTTGTCCGCCTGTCTGTGTTTGTCTGTCTGTGACTTGTCCGCATGTCTGTGCTTGTCTGTCTGTGACTTGTCCGCCTGTCTGTGTTTGTCTGTCTGTGACTTGTCCCCATGTCTGTGCTTGTCTGTCTGTGACTTGTCCGCCTGTCTGTGTTTGTCTGTCTATGGCTTGTCCGCCTGCCTGTGTTTGTCTGTCTGTGGCTTGTCCCCATGTCTGTGTTTGTCTGTCGGTGACTTGTCCCCATGTCTGTGTTTGTCTGTCTGTGACTTGTCCGTCTGTCTGTGTTTGCCTGTCTGTGACTTGTCCGCCTGTCTGTGTTTGTCTGTGACTTGTCCGCCTGTCTGTGTTTGTCTGTCTGTGACTTGTCCGTCTGTCTGTGTTTGTCTGTCTGTGACTTGTCCGCCTGTCTGTGTTTGTCTGTCTGTGGCTTGTCCCCATGTCTGTGTTTGTCTGTCTGTGACTTGTCCGCCTGTCGGTGTTTATCTGTCTGCGGCCTGCTGCCTGTCTGTGGCCGTCTGACTGTCTAATAAAGGAACTGCATGGGAAAGTTGAAATTTTTGATTTAAAAACCAAAACACCTTGCTTTGAATAAACCTCATTAATTTCAGGCAACCTTTCATGCATAATTTAAAACCCCAAAGAAACCACCTGATATCACATATACGTCCCTAATCACGACGTGGACCACACCTAAACAGGGAAACCATTGAGTGCGATATGGGCAAATAAAACATCATTCCCAATTGAGGAATCAAAGTCGAATATGGTGCCTCAAGTCCTAATCTTGGTAGACCTTTCCTCCGTAATCGGTGCGAGGGGAGACAATTAATGTCATTATCGCCACATTATACACTGATATAAACTGGCGTACTTAGGTAAAGCAAGATTCATTAGAATCGTAACCATCTGCCTTTTTTGATATCATGCAAACTTTCATGACAGATATAGATTAAAGAAAGCAGAGCTATGATGAATAGAAATTCAGAAGTGCTATTCCTAACACATTAGGCCAGATTATCCACAATGCAATTAATCTCTTGTGGTTTTTAATTAGATTTGATTATAATGCCAGAATCTCTCTTTCTGAGTCGATAGAGAACCAGATGAAAGCCTCTCGTGAGCAACATCAATAGGTTGTTTTTGGGCCTCCAAAACAAAAGAGTTCTTATTAACTCCGTAGAGAGGATACAGGGTTCATGACAGGAGATTGTAAAAGAATTCTAATCAAAGCGGGTGTCCTGACTGACACCTCAGAACCGATCAATCTGGTCGTATTCGGCTCTCTCCAAATTAGCCTTGTCGGGCGGGACTACGAGTACGTCGAGCAAGGTCTCATCGACAGGAACCAGACGGTGTGCTTCCATATAGCTAACATTGTACAGTCTTAACATATACAGCGAGGCACTTATTTTAAAACTTTTTTGGATGACATTTATATTTTTCAGATGGATTCAAATAAAAGCGACAGTTATGAACAAAACCATGGTACCAGATGGCTATGATCCTTAAGCCTGAAACACAAGGCTAGTGTATTAAATTCGATATTTTTTCACTCATAGCATATGGTCAGCAATGGAAAATAAACTGCAAATTCAACATTTTAGTTGTTAATGATAAAAATATATGATACCTTAATATTTATAACAATTTTGATTACATTAAAACTATCTTCAAAAAATTACTTATAATTTCTTGTGTATAAAGTATTTATCTAATGTTTTACACATGTACTAGTATACTTGCATTATAGCACGATAATACAAATAAAAAGTCTGTAACACAAAATCAAGAAAGCATTGATAAACAGTAAGAACCCGGAATGGACATACAATATTTGTATGAATAAAAGAAAAATCAGGTAACCGGAAGTAAAAAAGATATCATGGAGGTTAGAGAAGGTAGGTGGTGAAACTAGCTACAGGTATCATTTTACTTGTTCATCTATTCTTCTCTTTGATATTACATTGATATAATACAGAGAGACTTTAATGAAAAAGAAGAAGAAGAAGAAGGAAGAAGAAGAAGAAGAAGAAGAAGAAGAAGAAGAAGAAGAAGAAGAATTGGTTTAAATTTTCGTGGTTTTAACAAAGTTTGGAAACAGATAATGTAAACGCGTATATTTAAGAGACTTCATGTTTGGTTTTTGTTTGTATTGTTTAATGTCCTATAAAGAGGTATGGTCATTTCAACGGCGGTCCCCTTGTATGCGAGATGCATGTGTAAGGTGTATGTATGTGTGTTTTGGGAGACTGCGGTATGTTCGTGTTTGTCTCCTTGCGATAGCGCGAAACCGATGTCGATTTGATAGTGCTGCCTCACTGAATCATTATGCTGAAGACATCCAGCAGGATACCCCACCCGGTCACGATATATTTACAACCTGCGAATCAGTTGTCCCACTCCAAAATGCTGAGCGCTAAGCAGGAGTAGTAACAATCATTTTAAGACACTTTGGTATGTCTTGGCCAGGAAACAGCATCCATAGCCTCCCTCAACAGGGGCGAAACGCTCAACTAAAGGCAAAAAGTGAGGCTTTGTCAAGGGAGACATTAGGAAGAAGAACGTTCTTTAGAATAAAGAGAAAAAAAATATATATCCGAAACATTTAGGGCCTACCTGGAGGGTACTCTTTTCATGCTGGAAGCATTGGGCTTAATTATAATTACGCTAATTTCAGTTACTTTCGATATACATGTACTATTTGTATGGAAAATAATTTGGATGTGCCACTTCATCGTTGCGCTTATCTGCCGATTCTTTTTTTTTTAATTAGGAAATGTGCTAATATTTGAAATTTTAAAGATTAAAGAGCGCCAAAATATGTACGTGTCCATGAGTAATTTCACAAAAAGGACAATGTATAATTTTCAATTTAGATTTTATTTTCGCGTTTTGTCTTTTTTCTCCTAAACAAGAATCCCTGATAATAACAATCTTTTCAATTATATTGTTTTGTAAACTGTTACGTGATAGGTATTTTTTGTAGTTCATTAAACTAATTAAAACCATATATATCATATTGTAAATGTATGGGACATCACACTGCTGTTTTGACTTATTTATCACATTTGTCATTTGTTTTCGTGGACACGTTTTGAGAGTATTGGTATTATGAATATTTATAGCCGTGAATGCAGTGACAATTTATGGATCGCCAGTTTTAAATGTTGTCAATATGAATGCATTTTAGAAAATCTATCGATGATGTATGTAATTAACCAACCAATAGTTATATTTACATTTCAAAGATTTTTTTAGATATATTATTGTCTAGAGTAAGAGAGTAGAGCAATTATTTCTAGGAGAGCGTCCTGAAAATCGTATCATCTAAATGTTTGATAAAAAAAACTGTGGTGTCTGAGTCGACCATACAAAGTGTCCAAATGACACCGAGATAATTTTCATGTGATCAGGAATGTGTACATGGGATCCAGATTTACAAGATTTAAATCGGCAAATTAAAAAAAAAAAAAAAAAAAGATAAAAAATAAATAATGATAACTACTATTTCTTTATGAATTTTGAATTCCCAAAAGAAGAGATCTATGATCTAAGACAAATGTTAATAATATACTTAACATAATGACGTTTTCCTGAAAACTATACACGAAATATCTTCTATGATATAATATACCTAAATCATGTGTATTGATAATACATCTTGATAAAGTACACATTTTAACTAGGCCTTGTAACATAAACATGCCTATTTGACACGGTATGCTTGCATATATTTCGGAATTAACATCATTTTAGATTTAAGAAATGAGAATTAATCTCTTTCCAGTATTCTCCAAATTTGAGAAGGAAATTAAAGTTTAGGTTCAAACGTGTGTTTATTTGTCTTGTGTGAGTACATACGCTACTATACAACACTTCAACGAGAGAGACGGTACAGGGGATGTCTTTTCTCCAGGAATGGTCTGCCATTCCCTACCAATTACTCCTAGATCAATGAGACGGGGATACAAGATAAACTATCCCGATAATGGCGATCACCAGTCCAACCTCATCTATAATTCACAATATTAGCGCTAGCATTATTTTATTACAGGTGTGAGATCGCTCTGGTCTTCGATTTACACAGGAATTGCATAACACAAGTGATGCCAGTGTTCTGTAGCTCTGGACATACAGACCCAGCAAGCTTCACATTTTAGAAACATGTTTTTGCTTGATTTTAATATTTTTTTTTAATATTTACGCATCTTTGTATTAGACGATGTTTGTTGTCATTCACCCAAATGTGTGTGGTTTGTATTTGCAGAGAGGGATGGTGGTCCAAGATGATTAAAGAAGATTGCATGGTTCTGTTCATTTCGTGTTACAGATTGGCCATGTAGCCCTCTGGAACAACGACCACCTGGAGCTTCAATAGACCAAATACGGCTACGTTAAAATCAAAAGAGTTATATAGATATCCCCTAAGATGATTGTTTGGAAAGATGGGATGCCAACACGTGCAAGGAATGTGATTTTGATGTTGGAAAATATTTTGAACCCATACCATGTCATATCTTTCACTAATTCCCAAAACTGTTGAAAATAGTGTAAGGATAGTTTTTATCATTTGTTACACATAGGGAACGAAACAAATTATCAAATTAACACTGGTATGTCAAATTTTAATATCCTTTATGATTAAAGACGACATACATCGTATGTGACTGTAAGAGAAAAGAATATGTCTACAGTATCAAACTGCATATCATAATAGGTGGCCCTCTTGTAGGTTTGGGATGGAATTTTCAATGCCTTCTGTTTAGGTGACATTGGAGAATTCAGCTGCTGTATCCCACCTCATGTTGATCATAGAAAGGGACTCTAAGAGCACACTGCGGAATCAGGTATTTTCTTTGGTGTCTTTGATGGCAAGCCGCATCGGCAACCCTCATTACAACCATTATTCCTTTCTGTGCTTTGTAATATTCTTCTGGTGTTCATGAGTTGCTGTCACATGGTATTATTTTCACCTTCATACACTCCAGGGCTGCAATAACTCAGTAGGTTAAAGGAAACTTGTCTGCCGGTCAGTGAAAAGATATACTGCCATAAAATGTCAGAGACATATCAATATTCATCCATAACAATAGCTTTTGTAAGCTTATCGTACAAACCATGCAGTTTTCTTATAGAGAAAGCTTGGGTTTCCTTTATTCAGGATGTAATGCCCTTTCAACTGAGGTAACATGAAGAAAGTGGTGTCTTTGGAAGCAAATCTGAAAATAAAGAGCAGGGTGATGGGGAAAGATGAGAGGATTATAATGTTTTTAGCTTGAGTTCTGTTCATACCAGAAAACCCATTGCATTGTAGGAAGGGCACATTGGATGCTTCATACTTACAGTACAGTAAGATTCAAGGTTGTTGTTTTCGTTTTCAAATATGTAGAAGATAATATGGGAATAAAAAGAAGTGATAGAAAAAGACAACTGTTATTATAAATATTGATGAAAAATTTAAATAGTAAACAATTTTACTCGAAGCTTACCTGCCAGATCGCACCATACAAAATGAAAGTGAAGTGGTAAATTATATATGTTACATAACCACTTATATTCGATAACACTATTCTGTAGAGTTCTCATGTATTTCTGAAATATTGATTGATTTATGATTTTAGTAAATTCAATTTACATTATATGTAATGAATCTCATGAAAACATGCAATGTAATATTACATTGCAACGGAATTAGTGTCTCTTCCTCCTTTCAATTACTAAACTAGGAGTTCCTGCCTGACATATAGTAATTTAATCTAGTTTGTAACAAGCATTTTTATTGGCTTAGAAATTTTTGTTATCAGTCCATAACGTAAAAAAATGACGTCGCCGTTTATAAAGTTGATTTTGATTGGAAGATGGAGCAGCGAATAATTTGTAAGAGAAAAGAGTCCATCAATAAAGGGATTTTTTGCAGGGGTATAGATTAAATTTTAAGGATTAACTTGAAAAATAATATTTTTCATGGTATGGAGTTATAGCACAAAACAAACTGGAGTGTACTCTCATCATAACATTTTGAGTACACTCTTTTTTATGTGTTATACACAATACCTCCATAACATAAAAGTATATTCAACTTAATTCTTAAATAACGGTTACAATGCCATCTGTGCATGTTGGGTATGGTGCAGGCAAATCTGCACTTCCGGTGGTTCTGATTTGTATGCGGTCCTATTTCTTATATATAGTTTTTGCTCCATCTCACCAAGATAATGATCAACGTGTCTACCCCGTTTGTAAGTCTGGCAACATCTAATTATGAACTTATATTGTTATATTTGGATACTTTGCTGCAATCTTGTTCCCTTTATCGACCTGATATGTGAATCAATATGAAAACATATTATATACACTATTAACTCTACCATTATTTTGACATTGCTAATTAAATTACATATTGTTCGAAAGATCTGGCTGTTCTTTGTTTTGAACGTGGATAGCGGCATTGGAATATGATAATGATAAAGCACTTTTCAGTAAGGTGGCAAATGTCTTTTTTTACAAAAAACATGAGAAATGGAATTTTTAATATGGTCATTTGAAAAGTTTTCAATTTGATACAACCCAATTCCAAAAGTATTTTAACAGCTCGGACCGTCCGTTGGGAACAGCTTTTAAGCTCAGACAAACATTGTAACTCAATTACAGTGATAATATTGAAGGGAAGCAAAGTTGTGCCTTCTCTCAGATGGTCGCGCGACCGACCTGCAATGTCTTTACGTGGGGGATTGTTCCTTCACTTTTTGTTTCGATTTACACCTAATAAAATTCCTACTCGATGTCAGGGATGAAACATTGGAAGCAGAGCCTGGTTTTACCGTGTCAGATTCGCGGATATCTCAGCATTACAGTCTCTCCCGTGGGGAGACCTAATTCGCTTTCTCTGTGTAAATTATAATGGGGATTACCATGTCACAAAATTTCCTCTAAAACTTGCATTCTCTTGGTAATAGAGCGGTTTTCTCCATTTGTACATGTGGTGTAAATGGCGTATGAATATAATCGTCGTAAACCTGCGAGAGCGCACTAAGCGGAGTGATTTGGTCCATAAATATTATTTATATGTAATAAACACACTTTCGGATTAGCCGACAAGCTTAGATGTCTGGTTAACAATAGAAGGCACGAGAAGCATATCTCTGTCCTTAAACTGGTACATTTTATTCTGCTATTGTTAAATTGTGATGGTCCTCTTAACATTTTCTGTAACAAAATAAACAATTGAAAAATACGTTTTAAAAGGCAATATATTATACTGAGCTATTGTTCTGTAATTTTTCTGTAAAAATCATCTAGTACTTTTGGGGTTAAGGCCATTTAAAACCTGTATGAATTATTTATTTACTCTGCGGTAAGGAATATGTTTGATAGATCAAGTGTCACGATTGGGCGATCGCTTATTGTGCTAAATGCTTACTTATAATTGTGTTATATACATGTACATTGTATATTCATCTGAATTTTAAAACACTTTCTGAATTTTGAAACTAACACACAGATATTACAAATACCTTGGTTGAATATGTCAATACAGTTCATTTCATTAGCATTTCAAAGACCAGATTTGTCTTTATACAATTTATCAGATAAAATTAAGCATTTTTGTAACCAATTCAATACAGGATAGAAATGATAGAAAATTATATCAATCTATCCCGTTCTTTTCTTTCAGATTTTAAAAATAACTCGACTGTTTTTGTTTCTTAATCAATAGTTTCTAATTATCTCAATATCTTTCCTGAAATTTTTTTCAAATCAAACAGTATGTTATCTTTAAATCTGGCGATATTTGAGAGACGAAAGTAATAATAATAACATTTGATATACTTTGCCATAGGTCAATATTCAATCACAACAATCAAGTATGTCTAAAGATTCGTACAATAGACAGCCAACGATTACTATTTTTCATAAGAATTTAGCGATATATACAATATATGCCTTGGTAATGAAGAAAACTGTTTTCTTTCTTCAAATAGTTGTTTAATTCTTCTAAGACATAGCAATGATGAATGTTCCGAAAACGTTGAAATTCGTAGAAATGCCAATATTTTCTGCTTTATTTTGATACTTATAATTAAATGATAGATAATGACGCTATTTAAATCATGTTTAATTCTCAATTAATAATAATCTATTAACTGTTTCCTGGGAAATGATTATCACCTTACTATCGACACTTTTGTAAATGTGTGAGGATGATCTATCATTCGTTCACTACACTACAGAATTAACAAATCATGAAATGTTACAAATATCAAATAAAAATACATAAAGGGAATATGCGAGGTATGATCGAGTGCTATCGGCACTGAGTGATTCGCTTGATTTTTTTCACAAGTGATTAATAGACATTTCGTGGTTTGATCCTTCCAACAACCATCCATTTATGCAAAGTCGTGAACCTCTCTGCACGTAAAAAGTCAGACAAAATAATGTAAACACAATGGGAGGCTTGTAATCTATCATTCAGTTTGTCCTAGATTATAATTAATACAGTAACCGTGCTACCCTCTCCCCTAGTCCTCTTGTTCAGATTTCGTTCGGAATCCATTTCTGTGTACCATTTCAGAGCCCGGTAGGGAATCCACATCACTCTTGCTTTTCGGTTTCGGACAACGTTATTTACTCTATATCAAATCAAATAGAAGTAGGAAATCGCTTAAACTATATCTTCTTTGTTTAAGAATGGCAATACTCATTACTGACAAGTTGTCATGTTGCTGAAATCTCCACATATGTCATTTTTCCACCTGCTTGGGCCTATTTTATCGATTTTAACACCATTATTGCCCCGTTACAGACATCCTCCATCAATTAGAAAGCGGGCTATGTCATTTCCGTTGTAGTTGAGGAAATTCTCCGACCACTCACGTCTTTGCCCTATTCCTTCGCTATTTTTAATTCAATTTACCTCACAACGATACCACATGCTTTCAAGAAGTAAATGGTTTTTGTTCCATAAATGGTGTTATTGAAATTAGAGGCTAGGGAGAAGCGATGTGGTGTGCTTGACTCCAAAGGCACATTCGGGAGATTTATAGCAAAGAGGAAAAACGGACCAGCAGAAAACTGACGATTTAACGTCCAACTTAACACAAGAAGTGATAGTGCAGTATATCCTCTGATTGCTAACAAAAGGTTAACCGAACTGGGAACATAATTAGAGTCAAGCTGGGCTCTTTATGTTCAAAAGCTCATTACAGATTAGGTCTAGAAATCTGTTTTTGTAATTTTGAAATTCAATTTCCGAAAATTTTGTTGTCAAGAACGTGTCGGATCCCCCGCGGTCCCCGCGAGGTATATGACGTCACGGTGTTAATTGTTCAGTTCGGAAAGTCGGACGGGAATTTGGTCAGCTTTTTAATGGCTATTTAAAAGAGTAGTGTTAACATTTTCCCTCAGAGATGTGTCTCGTGATAAAACTATGTGATTACAATACGTAAATTGAATTATATACATTTTACTAAAAACTGGAAACTGAAAAAAAAAATAAAAAAAAATGGCTACTATGTTAATGAGAAATTTATTGAACAGTTGAAATATGTTTATTACCGTTGATATGTGTTCATATTCGGACAATTAAGCAAGCGTTAGAGATGTTGATAGGTGTTTCCTTGAAGTGAGAAAGTGATTTATTTTCATAGTATATCACATTTTTATGAACTATGAATCTTTGAAATATTCATCAAGTATTTTCCCGGGATGTCAAGGTTTTGTTTCCCGCCATTTATACCCAAACTACATTATTTCAAATGTCACGTTTTAGAAGAATGACAATGAGATGACAATCCCAAGCACAATTTGCATTATTTCTTAGAATGGTTTTAACATTTATCAGACACAATTTTGATATTATATCTTCATCCTTGATAGGAAGCACATGTGGCAATGCTTTTTTGGTACCACATTTTTCATTGGACGTAGCCAATGGAACTATGGCCAATATGTAGTAATCATTGGTTGGGATGGATGTATTCTTATCATAGCTAGGATGTAAAATGTCGGGTTCTGATAAGTTTGAGTGAAATATCTAATTTAAAAAATGCTACAGAAAATATATGAACTATGTATTTAGTAATTTTGTTACCGATTAGAGCCTTGCTTACATAAATAACACACGCGTGAGTGATTTGTTTTCCGGTAACATATATGGAAAGCAATCTATGAATACTGGCTCTACATCAACACTATTTGTATATTTGTTTCATGTAAATAATTTATCAGCGGCATGGCTAGAAGTTTGTTCTAGTTTGTTTCTTCCTTTGTTTCCAATTATACTTGTTTTGTGTTCTCATTACGCCGACAGTGTGCACCAATATAAGTGCAGACAGATGTTATCAGCCTCAAATTAACAACGACCTTTACTCGCAATCTTGTCTGGAAATTCAAACCTCTGCGCATGTGCTAGATGATGGTATTGAAACGAACTCTGACATTTAACGGCGTTTTAATTAGTGTCCATCAGTTCATTCAATTTCATCACTCTCAAGGTGATCTCGTCCATACACACAGGCATCGCGAGATCTTATCGAACGAGATTTTCCACGATTGTCATGGTAACGCGTCAGAAGCGGAAGTAGTATACAACGGGCGTGCAGAGATTAGAAATAAATAATTTACCGTTTAAACCACGCGGTGTGCACACAATTGGCTCAAGGGACTATACTAATCAGACGGAGCAGTTACCCTTGGTTAATTATCAACAAGACATGCCGAGCGATAGCCTTCAGTACCACTTCAAATGTCTGCGCCAAAACGGAAGTGTCTTTACTTACAGGAAGCTCTTCAAAATCAATTCTTTTCCTTCAGTACCTACCCTGCAAACAAGCACATATGCGATAAAAAAACATCTTTTGAGAAATCAATTTTAGTATACTAAAATCATTATTACGTGTATGATACAAATTGGCATCTATTTATAGAAATATATGAATTAGTTTTAAATATTAAAATAATAATAAAAAAGTTCAGCAAATAATGAAAAGAAACTTATAAATGCGTGTTTTTTTTCAAATAAGAAAGGTAACTACAAAATGAATGAATGAATAAATAAATGAATAAATAAAATAAATAAATACATAGATAAATAAATAATAAATGAGTAAATGTTAAACAAATATGTAAAAATGTAATGAAATGGAATGAAAAAGATAGGTTGATATGAATTACAAAATAATGACATTGAACTTCGTACGTATACATAAAAAAGATGAATAAATTTAAAATCATTTGGTGTTTTTGTTTGTTGTTGAAACTTCTCTCTTAATCTCTCATATTTGGGTCATGTAGGAACTAGGAAAGGAACAAAATTATAAATCTACTGAAATAAAGAGTTTTGTCTATACATTGAAATGGAGCACTGAAAGGTGTTTCTATCAAATGAGATGGGGGACTGTTTTTTTGTTCGTTTATCTACTGAAATGTTTGTTTATCTACTGAAATGGAGTACTGAAAAGTTTACATAAAAGCAAAATAAAAAGAATTTTAATGCTTAAAGCTTTAACGTCATCGTTTAGGAATATTTTTTTCGATTGTATTCTATCACATGTAATTTTGTTCCATACATATATATACACACACACACATACAAAAAACAACAACAAAAATAAAAACAAAAACAAAACAAAACAAAGCAAAACAAAAACAAAACTTCTGCCTGCAGATTTTCGCAGCACGTCAGAAAATTCTGTTGGACAAGTGTACACTGTTGCTACCAATGTCTGAAACCTGATTATTTATGGTAATGCGTTTGATCTGTAACGGTAAACTAATGGCCAACTATCATTTTCGAGATGGGCTTGTGTTTCATTACCGTGAAGGTACTCTCCAATACATTGTATATGCTCAATTATTGTGCACTGCCATATATTACACATTTTACCTAACAAAATTCTGTCAATGTTAAATTAAAATTTAAAATGTAGTTTATTTTGAAATGCTATAGCAAAGGTTTCGAATATAAAATTATAATTGAGAATAATTTTTGATAAGAACATCATAGCAAATGACAAACGTTCAATAAATAGATAAAAATTCAGAATATATATAAAATCTAAATTTTTATCAAAATAAATCTTTGAAGATATTAACGTTGTGCAAAAGACTAAATATTAATTGTCCTTATAGAAAAATTTTACTCGTAGAATTTCTATTCTTATGTTCTGTTGATTTGTTTGACGAAGTGCTGGTGTTTTCTCCGACCTCCTAAATCCGAATAATTGTCTTTATTTATACTAGGTGTAAACTACAATATATCATAAAATTACATACTGTATATAAGGCTTCGTGCGCTCTCTGTAAACACTAGTAGTGGTACACACTAGTAGTGTAGCAATTATTTATAGATGACAAATATCAAGATTAATGATCTCATGTTTATATTTCACGCACAGGTCCCTATCCGACTTGAAAGGATCGTAAAACAGACACAAATGTGAAAAGAACATTTTAGATATGAATTAAGCAGTAGATAGATTATAAAGAGAAATATGAATAAACTAGTTTAATGTAGCTGTTCTAGGACTCGGCAGTACGTGATGTTAGGGGAAAGTATTATACAGATGTAGTATGGAATCGTCTATTAAGATGTATATGTAACAACAACTTACCAAATAGCATACGTAACAATCCATCTCTTTCTTGTCTCAAAACCTATCTAAAAAGATCCACTCCGCCCGAACCACCAATTTATTTCTACTGTGGGACACGTTTATGTCGAATCTATCATGCCAGATTGAGAATGAACAGTATAATTTCACTGAATGATCATTTATTTAAAAGAAACTTAATTCCCTCACCTCTGTGAACCTGTTGTCTAATTGAGGATACTTCTCATTTTCTCTTAACATGTAATAATTTTTCCTATCTACAACATAAATATATTCTTACCTTAAAATATTACATGATGCTTCTCTTTCCAACGAAGATAACACAAGAACATTCCTCGCTGTGCAAAATTTCCTTGTAACATCAAAAAGATTTTTCATGCTAAATTAGCTTGTACATATTTTGTACGTCTATCTTTTTAGATTATTACCACATTAAATATATATCGGCAGCCAGATGGAAGCAGCAAATCCCATTTTCATGTTTTTCTCCCTTTTATTAACCACAATATATCTAATTATTTGATCAAATTCCATATGATGTTTTCACATTAGACTATCGTCATTATGAGACGATGTTTTGTTTAATCATAACTATGCTTTTATGTAACGTCAACTTATATATATATATAGGTGTCAGATTTATATAAGTGTTTTGACACTTGTTTCTGATTACTTTCTGTATCATTTATATGTTGTATATATATTGTTAATTGGAAATGGATAAATAAAACACAGTTTAAACTAAGATATATTAACAAAAACAATAAAAACAACATTGAAATATAGACGGAGAGTGTATCAAGCTCAAATGTCTTAGTTGTGACATACAATAAGTTGAATATTAAACAATTTGTACAGGAATATCAAATGAGTAATTCTTTCTTTCCGAATTTGTACCACTAAAATTGGGAATGAGACGTTGTTGTGGGGTTACTCTTACCAGCGTATATCAATGAGTATTAACAATAAATGGGTTTGATATAAGAGAGATTTAGAATAAATTTTTTTTTCATTTATTGCATGGAACCATTTTGATTTCATTATATGAGAAAAAAAATATGAAAAACATTGATTAATTCTTTCTTATATCAATTTCATACGTAAATATTGAAAATATAATTGTATACAATAATCATAAATATTTTTCTTGTTTTTCAGATTGTCTCGAGATTGTCACAGCCAATGGCGGACCGGATGATATAAATAATGAATCGTGGAGACAATAACTTTATACTGTTGTTCCAGGACAGAGGAATTGATCATCGACCTTTTCATCATCTAACAGATGTAGTAGTTACTAATACTTATCAATATGTACAGTAGTTTTATAAATAAACTAATTATACGTGCTTTACTATCGAGCGTGTATGGTTAAGGATATTCATTCTGCATAGTGTGGAGGTTGTTTCTCGAGGAGGCAAATTTCCACACATTCCAAAAGTTTGGAACAAAAATGATATGCTCCTTCGTGGAGTGACTGTCTAAAACAACACCAAAATTATCAGCACCTTTCAATACACATCGAGACTTAGATACAGCAGAGCCAAGAAATATGCTTAACTCCATCTTACCTCTGTTTCGTCCTTCTAGAGCACATAAGTGATGCTTAGGACCTACGTGTTAATTATAGGAGGCGGCTCAAACTAGTTTGAAAATAATTTATACATTAGGAAACGGACTATACTGTGCCCTATATATTTTGTTTGGGTTACATTTTCGAGATATTTTTTTTTTTTTACTTTAAACAGCGAAAATATAGCATGCCTAGATGGTAATGCATATGTTTTTCTCGACATGGCAGGCGACATAATGATGTGTGCTTGGCATGACGAAAAAAAGGTCCTTTTGAATTTTTTGTCATATCTTCAATGTCTCCAAACGGTTATTGACTCACCGACTTGATATTATTGTATATTTAAAATAAATAAATATATATTTGAAAAACGATGCGATAATTATCTCAGAGAACCGAGTTCAACCTATATAAATGAAAACTGCACGTGATGAACTAAACATAGTTTATGAACTCTGACCAATAACTACAACTGATCATAGCCGAAAAAGTGAACTCCATGCCTTCTCCTATTCAGTTCAACGCGTATACCTCCTCGTAGTTGAGGACTCCCTCATATAAGTTTTCTACTAATTATATTTTTGAAAACACAACTACCAAATACTCATGCATATTTTGCGTCTTTAGTTATTGGCACCGTCAAAATTCTACCATAACAATGCGACTTTTGTTTAACTGGGCCATAAAAAAACAATTACATTTGTTCCGAGTTCATTTAGTGCATTGTTACAGCAGTAATTTGAAGGATGGCCTTATTTATATGGCCTGGTCAGAGCGCAATATAATATCCCTTAAACTTGTTTCGTTAAGACGGAAGCCAACGGGAGGTCATCGCGCTTTTATCGTATAGCGATTGTTTAGAAAAAAAGGAGTAATTCGGCTGTTGGAATATAATAAACTTACTCAATATTTAAACATCTGCTTCCTAGCGTTGTATTCATAGTGATTTTCTTAAGAAATAGTTCAAATTGCAGTCGTGAGAACATTTTCATGATTATATGTTAAGATATACATAGATAAACCACTTAAGATAACTAAAGGCGGAAAATTTATGAACATAATGATGTCATTTTTTGTTACATAGAGAATCCAGGGTATTTTGATGTTATCATGCGGTTATGCGTGCATGATGACTTACATCTTTAACAGAAAATCCCCATTTAAACAAATGCAATATAAAATTTCATATAACGAAGCACATTTTCTTTATGTAATATTATATTAGGAGTACTAATTTGAATATCATGCATGAAAGACCACGCATGCTTTTTTCGTATGTTGTCCTCATTTCTCAGTCTCTCAGAGAATTACCAGACAAATGTTCTTATATTATTGATAACAATATATTATCATTAAGATGACTATTCCATTAAGGCTATCAGCTACAATACACATTCGGTGCAAATGACTAAACCGTCCGCCTCTGTAGAGGGTCTATCAGTATAACAAACAACTGTTCATATCAGGTTGTTTGTATTGCCATTTGTCCATGGTACCGACACGCATCACTGAGTACACTCAAATAACATTATCTATCAGAGTGTATATATGGCCTTAACTGAACCTTTGATTAACTGTTTCTTTCCAATTAATCACATCCCTAATGTGCGTTATATCAGACATTAAGCTTTATTAAAAGACGTTCGGAAATTTGTCATTAGCGATGATTGTGTCTTACGGAGTATGCCGATGTCAATAGTAGAAATACACGATATCTAGGAATATTTTCAGCTTAATGCAAACATACAAATAAAATGTGTTTATAACAGCTATTTCTACCATTCCTTTTCTCTCTGGTCTCACCTGTGGTATTGTATATCCTACCTATCATTAATACTTATTAGAGAATTTCGGAAAGACACTACCATGTGCCACGCAAATTCCATAATATATAATGTTGTCAGTTAAAGGGGCATTCCTTCGTTCGGACATCAGAAACATGTAAAATTTCTATTGATGAAATCTATGTCCGAAAGATGATTAGATAAGTGTGTGTGCCTACATGTAATGATATAAACACCGAAATGTACAGGAAAAAGGCGTATCGTATACAAATAAGGTCTTTGCGATAATTAGTGATGCTTTGGGTCGAATTAATAATTTTCAGGACTTAATACTCGAAGAACTTATTTTTTTTGTGAGGGTAAAGCTGTCGTATTAATGAACAGATTATAACTTTCACTACTTGGAAAAAAATATATCTTTTCCAGTAAGTTTCATTTTGACGACCTAAACTTTATCCAAACGAAGGAATGCCTCTTTAACATTGTCAATTCCGTTACTATCAATCTAGTTCTCACTATGAGATTGTTGGTTACCCCGAACTTGACCTAGATTGGCATGGCGGAGGTCGTCGATAAAACATAAGACGGTTATCCTTTAGGAACGCATGGGTGTATTCTCATTGTACATTTATTCAAAGGATTCAAATGCCAATTCTTAGGTTGTCTGCCCTTGTTTATATCGATTATTAGTTAGAACTACGGTTTCGTTGTCATGCCTATTTCAGTGTGTTTTAACATCTTTGATACGTCACAACATATATGCAATCGTTGTAGTGTCGGAGTTACAGAACTGGGGATGTTACAAGGTTCGTGATTGGCTAGTATTCTTCAAATATCAAGGAAATAAAGCCTCCGTATGATTGACTCCCTTGGGGTCATTTGAACGGACAAGTGATAAAGCTTTCAAGTGAAATCATATGGAAAAAGTAGTTATTTTTTCTTACTATCATCAAAAAGTAATTACTTAATTTGTATTAACAAATTAAATGCCATTAAAACGTTGCATTTCTCCTTTGTTAAACAACAACACGGTAGTCGATATTGTAACATTCCATCAGTCAACGCGGGCTGACCTTTTTTATTCGCATCTTTCATTCCATTTAGTTTCTACCAATGCAATGAGTCCCCGAGTCTACAGGGGAACGATGCCAAATGCCATTGCCATGTCGGGCAAAACATTGTTTTATATGTCATATGTTAGAATTCCTGAAACACATCCCTCACGGAACTCTCCAGAGGGTCATTGGAAACATCAGTTAGTCGATAAATTTGTGTCATTGCTGACTTTTCCTCTTTTCTACCATGTCTCTCTAGTTGGTTGTTATCAACAAGATAGCATATGTTTTAATTCCGGAATGGAGATAATGGAGTCGGAAAGGGCATTAGAATTAATCCCACATTAAGAGAAGAGTTGATATTAGTGTCAAGTTAGATAGCTAATCCAATTAAGACCCAAACATTTATATATCAAAATATTAATTCACATACTTATTATAGCTGTTCAGTTTATTAATAAACGTTATAAAATCCGGTAGGCCTTAATGTTCGACTTGTCAACAAAAGGAACGTGTCGTAGTTTGAGGACAACAACTTCATTTGCGAAAACATCTAACGAAGGTCGGCGGGTGATATGCAAATGAGTTCCGTTCGTCCGTCCGGATTCGCTTTCCGAACGATATCTTTTGAAGGAAGGATTTGATTTGAATGAAAATTGCTTGGTATACCTATTACGTAACACCCTCGTTCAAGTTTGATTATCGTCATGTTCCGCGCATCATGTGTTTCATGTTTATTTATGCATGTTGCCGACTTGATGACTATGTCCTTGTTTACATTTTAATAGTGCTGCCTAGATATTTTTTGTCATTTCAACATCTTAAAATCAGATCGCGAAATTCTTCGAGCAGCAATGTCAATGCTAGAGCAATTATATCGATGACGTCACAATAGCCGTAACGTATCCAAATTGTGTCATAGTCCCTATTGCAATGGGGATCTAGAGAAAATGTAAACATTACTTTTGCTGTCAATCCAAACTCGATGTTCCTTTCCAGGTATTATATATGAAACGTGTACTAATATTCTAATGGCGATGAAAAGTGTACTAATATTCTAATGGCGATGAAAAGTGTACTAATATTCTAATGGCGATGAAAAGTGTACTAATATTCTAATGGCGATGAAAAGTGTACTAATATTCTAATGGCGATGAAAAGTGTACTAATATTCTAATGGCGATGAAAAGTGTACTAATATTCTAATGGCGATGAAAAGTGTACTAATATTCTAATGGCGATGAAAAGTGTACTCATATTCTAATGGCGATGAAAAGTGTACTAATATTCTAATGGCGATGAAAAGTGTACTAATATTCTAATGGCGATGAAAAGTGTACTAATATTCTAATGGCGATGAAAAGTGTACTCATATTCTAATGGCGATGAAAAGTGTACTCATATTCTAATGGCGATGAAAAGTGTACTAATATTCTAATGGCGATGAAAAGTGTACTAATATTCTAATGGCGATGAAAAGTGTACTAATATTCTAATGGCGATGAAAAGTGTACTAATATTCTAATGGCGATGAAAAGTGTACTAATATTCTAATGGCGATGAAAAAGTGTACTAATATTCTAATGGCGATGAAAAGTGTACTAATATTCTAATGGCGATGAAAAGTGTACTAATATTCTAATGGCGATGAAAAGTGTACTAATATTCTAATGGCGATGAAAAGTGTACTAATATTCTAATGGCGATGAAAAGTGTACTAATATTCTAATGGCGATGAAAAGTGTACTCATATTCTAATGGCGATGAAAAGTGTACTAATATTCTAATGGCGATGAAAAGTGTACTAATATTCTAATGGCGATGAAAAGTGTACTAATATTCTAATGGCGATGAAAAGTGTACTAATATTCTAATGGCGATGAAAAGTGTACTAATATTCTAATGGCGATGAAAAGTGTACTAATATTCTAATGGCGATGAAAAGTGTACTAATATTCTAACGGCGATGGAAAGTGTACTAATATTCTAATGGCGATGAAAAGTGTACTAATATTCTAATGGCGATGAAAAGTGTACTAATATTCTAATGGCGATGAAAAGTGTACTAATATTCTAATGGCGATGAAAAGTGTACTAATATTCTAATGGCGATGAAAAGTGTACTAATATTCTAATGGCGATGAAAAGTGTACTAATATTCTAATGGCGATGAAAAGTGTACTAATATTCTAATGGCGATGAAAAGTGTACTAATATTCTAATGGCGAATGTGCAATATACTTTATGCACGAGGACTCTTGCATTTTTTTTTTTTTTTTTGCAAAAATGAAATAGAATAGTCGGATTTCAGATTAACTTATGAATTTCTTTTTCGGAAAAGCGAAATTAGGTTTATGCCGCTTTATCAAACAACACTAATAAAATTCTGCCGACGCGTTCCCTCATTGACACAGTCAACACGGCCACGCATGCCTACAACATATAATGTGACATAGAGAAGACGAGATTTCAAACGAGAGCGTGGTATTGGCACGCGCCTCGCTGATAACGGAAGAGAAGATAAGTTGATGTTGAATGAGTAATTAGAATGGAGTGTATAAACAAGCTATACGGGTAATTACGAGGCCATTGTTCTCCATTCCCGTATGTCTTCGTCTGCTCACAAGATGCCAGGATCCCTCCTCCAGTGCAAAGTGTGTCCGCATATTGTGCAATGGAGACCCGCTCCCCTGATGTCTTCCAGCTCAAATTCTTAGACTTTAAAGATGGATTATAACCATAAATCCATTGAGTGTAATTCAATGAGATGAGGGGGGATGATAGTGTGCTAATCTATCGTAATTACCTTGTTTGTACGACCCGTCATGGCCTTAGGCCGAGCATCAGATCATTACTATAAAACTGTTTTATTGGCATTTGTATGGAAACACTGTGGTCGCCTCTTACCGAATTATCAGTAACGCCAATCTTGTTTTACCTTCCCAGAAAGTGTAAGAAAAGATTCCCATTATGTACTCTTCAGAAGTAACAGTACATTGTAACAATGATATGATGTCTATATCATAATTAGGCGGCTAAACTGAATGCATTTTAGATAATTCCTACTACTGTATGGTAGTTAAATCCCGAATTAGCGAAATTAAATCATCCACGAATATTACCAACTTAACAGTATGTAAAAAAGATATCAGTTTACGTTCCCAAAACACAGTGATTGCCCTGTTCGTTGAGTTAATCGTTGTTTGTCTTTGCTCGTGAATCTATCATCGGGGTTCCCCAGAAACTACCTCTCGGACACTAATTATACTTGAAACGAGGACTGGTTGTCAGGTAAAGGTTTGCAACGCGCATTTCTTATGACGTCATACAAAATGGTCAATATTTCCTTTCCTCTGATTGGTTAAAAATAAATATTCTAAAAATTTAGGAAATAGACTACTGGGGAAGTTCGAAAGGATTTTGGAAATATCTCTGGTACAATAAAAAAATATTTACATTGTATTAATAGAAACTACGGGTTCTTGTGTATGTAAGTGTTAGTATTTTTATCCAAGAAATCACCGATATTCCTTCGTGTACTTTCGAAATATCCTTACAAATTGGTCTTCAGTGTCTTAACTAAAACGAAAGGGAAGAAGAAACAGCCAAGGAAAGACCGGGTCTATCTTTGTTGCATGTGGTGTATTGAAATTGCTTCCATTTTGGGCATCGCGGAAGGCCAAAAGGTCAATTAAGTGCATTGAACGAACACACGATATGTCCAAAACGAAGGGGATGATTGGAATATAATAAGGTGTTTTTGTCGTCTGCTCGGAAACATAAAAACTGAAAGAAATTGTACAATGTACGTTTTTTAACGATAACTTATTTTGCCAACAGTAATCAACCGCGGAACCCGTCGCTGTACAAAGGCTGCGAGTGGAAATGAGCTAGCCGGAAGCAGTCTTGGTCAATAGGATGTTTTACATCTAAATTAAGGTACAAATAAGATAAAGTTAATAACAACTCTAATTTGACAGACGTATCATTGACCATATAAGGTATACAACCTGGTAACAGTACATTATGTGGTAGAAATACGTAACCGTATGGAGGTAAATCAGACGTCTGAAGACATGAATTTATTCAGTCTGGTTTTATTCACTTAGGCCTATGCTATTGTGTTGAAATTAGAAAGGTAACACTGAAACTGCTAGAGGTATAAAAAACTTCTTGGCCTGCAAAAATGTTTTTCTTTCTTTAGTTGGTATATATACTATACAATAATGACACTTTTCTATCGATATGATCTCTTATAGAGCGAAGATGGCCAATATCGACGAGGCTTTTGATATTGGTTATCTGAGCTCCATAAATCAACAAAGTGCCATAACTGTTTGATGACATTTCGGTATCAACACTAGAGCACAGAATGGTAAAGGTATGATAATATGACATTTAAACTGAATCTTATTCCATAATATCCACCATAACGTCATAAATATCCCATCTTTGATAAAAAAAAAATCATATTGCCCTCTCACGACAACTTGACGGAATGTATCTGACAAATCTGATTGGCTGAAATTACGCGACGTCACAGAACACTTGCACGAGCGTACAATACGATGTTGTATCACTGTCGTACAGTGCGATTCGCTGTTGGGATGACACCTGATCGGAAGTAGACCAATCGGCATCTGATACAAAACTGAAAATGTAATAGAATAAGTATCTTTCATCTAGTACTTAAACAATTGATTGTACATGTAGTATATATATATATCTACGTGATCGATATTTAAAACAAGAAACGAACAAAATAGGTAAATGTGGCTACTATAACACGTGGTGCTACTCGCATTACGAATGAATGGAATGTGAAACAGAGCCATTGTTTTGTTTAAGAGTAAATGAAGAATTAAGAGATATTATTGATCTCTGCTAACATATAGGTACCGATGGGGATTTTTTTACCAGTGACAGCTGTCGACAGAGGCATTATAAAAGGACATCCCAAAACTAGTATGAGGATTATACTCACGTGTGATTTGAAACCTTGGGTTTGTTTCTGATTTCTCATATACTGTTGTATCAAATTCAGCTCATACGGACAAAGTAATATAATATGTTTACACTTTTTTTTGTATTATTAGCATATAAATTTGATTTCATTTTATATAGTTCTGTGATTACCAGTGATTGGTTTTACATCTGTATAACGGTTCGGGGTGAATGTAAAGTAATCTGATCATGATTTAAAACTGTTCCGTTTGTATATATTAGGTTTAACACCATTGACTCTATTTACGTTTGTAATGTGAACTGAAAGCTTGAGTGATGAACCCGATTTCTACGAAAGACATTATATAACTGCTTCTATATTGAGTGTCATCCACACAAAAACTACTCCTAATTGTCCGTGTGTTACTCTTCTGTATTTGCCAGCTTGCTTACAACCCAAACAAGAAAAGGAAATGTGGCACGCGCGAGGCACGCGACTCCACGTGACCTCCGACCAACCAGCCATATGTTTACATCCTGTGAATAATCCGGGCCATGGCTCAAAATAAATGACTGAAAAGCCCCGGATAACCGGGGTAGCGAGATCGCACCAGGGAAGCAATGTCTGAAGTCATTTTTGTCTGGTTTTCTTATTATTCTCTTTAGAAAGGCTTTCAGGTTGATTTACGATTTTATCATAGTTACTGTGTAAGAGTTTAAATCTAAATATAATATTGATTCTTCTACTTCAGTTTCGTATGAAGCTATTCACAGTTGAAGTAGATGTTTGCTTTGAGTTTCAAGAAAAAATACGATTTATTTGTCACGATTAAGCTGACCTATCATTTTTGTCTCGGTCCGTATCAGTTGACTGAGCACGACGGCTGCTCGGTACACGCCGAGTCGGTATTATATTATATGGATAAATGTATCCTGTTTTAATACGACAAGCTCTTAAAGCGCCCTGTTATGATTGTAAAAATCTATCAGAGCGCCATCTCAATCTCCGTCACACGGGTACAATGACAACGTCAATTAAAGCTGTAGAGCATCGGATTGATTATGTTAAACATTTCCTACGCCACAAGAGCTATTGTATTGTCACGTATACTTCAGATATTTGATGTGATCATGCCAGTAATATTTTATTGGCTAAGTTGCATATTTCTTGTTTTAAATACAGGACAGGTAACCTAAATATATAGTTTGTTAATTAAATCCTTGCATAACAAATATATTGAAATTGGAGGTTTTTCCTCCTCCTCCTCCTCCTCCTCCTCCTCCTCCTCCTCCTCCTCAGACGATGGATGACCGCCACAAATTTCAAATTTGTCCGATGAAAAAGTTCCTAATTGGTCACTTCGAAATCTGCCACCAGCAATGTCATAGACGAATAAAGCGATAACATATATCCTATCTACACTCAGCCAGTGGAATCTTCTCTATAATAAACCTAGATATAAGAACAATTCTTCATTTCCTCATTGGTCTGATCTTCCCACTTTTCTGTCCCTCGTTACTCTTCTTCTATCCTGTTTTAACTATCTGTGTATACGTCACCATCGTAATTTAGGTTATGGTGCCATGCTTGACTTATATGCTTCCTATTATGTCCAAAACAGGCCTTTCCTTCATCACTCTCAATCTGCCGCCGTCTAAGTAGACAGCACTTATCACATCTAACGCTATCACAAAATAATAAAAAACGCCTTTGTGTGACCTTCGTTCATTACATATGTACAACTCGTAAATTAATTATTCATCCTTTGTTTTAATCCCTTTGTTATTCTGAAGATCCCTATAAAAGACCACCCGCGTGGATGAAAACACCGGATGGAAAATTAAACAAGAAGAAAAGCGTTATGAAGGAAGCGTTTTACAGAAATAAAATATGGACATCCATGTTTTTATGCAGAACTGCTGTTAAATACTAGCTGGAATTGTTAATCCATCTTCCCTTGGACGTTCGTGTTATTTTTCTGAAGAACACACCTTTACATAAACAAGTAGATTTGGCTATTTTCAACATTCGAATATATTAGTTTAATTTCCTTCTTTTCTCTTTAGAATTAGTAATCAACTCTTCTTTTATCAATACAGAATATCCTGTAAGCCATGTCCTGAAGGGATGAATGGAGAAGAAGAGAGGGAGAGAGGCTGAGCGTGGGAGGGGGAGGAATGCGGAGGAAGAATTCTTTTATGAGTAAGAGATGAAATCGACAGGACATTGTCGTACATTGATAACTGAAGATAAACTCAAACAGTACCCCGGAAGGACGCACGAGACTCGGGTAAGATAGCACAATATATATTGATTTTTATTTTTATAATTTTTTGATATTATTTTATCTTAATAGGTGATCACAGTTCGTGCTACCTTCAGCTAACATGTCAAAGTAGTCTTCGTTTTTTCTTTCTTGTGATCTAGTCACGTATCGTCACTACAAACACGTTCGTTATCACGAGACCAGCACGTGCTGTTATGACTGCTAAAACGCTATTCATATAAGTCATGTTCATTTTAAACAGTCACATTTGTATATATTGATAGGGTATTTATCTGAGGAAGCTGTTGAGAAGGAATATGACATTTTCTATAGGACATACTGTAAGGCCTGATTTTCTGAGGCGCTCTATTTTCGCTGTTTTACAAATTGCAATAGACCATTGAAATACAGAATGTTATAGCCTTTTTCAAAATGCAATGTTTTACAATTTTTGCTTTAAATGATATAAAAAACAGCATTTATTTTCTACAAAGAATTTTGTATTCCATACATAAAAGCGCAACCCCACTTCCCATCCTCAAAGTCTTCTAATACGCTTCCATTTATGAAGTTATTTATTTAAGCAAGTAACACCTTTGTAAAATGTCATAAAAACAATTAAAGGTATATGTAAAACTCATTTTGACCAATTAACCAATTAATATCAGCATACCTTACCACAGTAAGCTGGACTTTTTTTTTGTTTTAGGATAGGCGATATCCACGTGAAAAATATATGTCCAATACAATAAAACTTTCATCGAACCACCAGGTATGTCAACGGAACCACAATGTATGTCAACGGAACCACCAGGAATCTCAACGGAACCACCAGGAATGTCAACAGAACCACCAGGTATGTCAACGGAACCACAATGTATGTCAACGGAACCACCAGGAATGTCAACGGAACCATCAGGAAGGTCAACAGAACCACAATGTATGTCAACGGAACCACCAGGTATGTCAACGGAACAATCAGGAATGTCAACGGAACCACCAAGAATGTCAACGGAACCACCAGGAATGTCAACGGAACCATCAGGAATGTCAACGGAACCACCAAGAATGTCAACAGAACCACCAGGAATGTCAACGGAACCATCAGGCATGTCAATATAACCACTAGGTATATCAACATAACCACAGTTTATATTTTATCATATCACTGTGTACACTAGATCACGTGGTAAACTATCTCTCTGTTTCTAAGTAGAATATTATTTCGCTACCCCCTCCCATTCCAGCGAGACGTCATAGATACCTGATCCTGTCTCTTGTCACCTTCCCAATGCCAGACCAAAGTAGTCGATAATTAATGAAGTGGGTTTGTCGGTGTTGACACCTCCGCCACAAATTCACTTAACAATTGTAGACGGACTTCTGCATATGTAATAAAACCGCCCATGTTTCTCAAAAAATGATTTTTTCTGTCGCCCTGCAAAAAAAAAATCATCCTTTATGTTTTACTGTTTTAGCAGTAAACAGCCATATGACGCCAGGACAGACATTACCTAAGTTAAATTAATTTCCATTGTTATCGTCTATTTTTCATCATTTGTTCACCCTGACGTGCGACGCGTATTTTTACTGCCAGAAATCTAACACGTGTATGTCATGTTGAATAATATGTAAGCTTACATTTACTGTTTAACATGAAAAGGTCATTGTGTATATACTCTCGTTGTGTTCGTTGTTGCTATGAAACCACGAGTTTAAATACCACGAATATTGTTGTATGCGTTATTGTTATAGTATTGTTGCATGGGCTAACACGAAAGTTTGATCCCACGAAATAATTTGAAACACCAAATCACGAAAAAAAATACTCGCGAACATCTCATGTTATACAGTACGTGTAAATGTACACAATAGTCTTCATCATACCAGATAAAACGTGCATAGACATGTTCTGATTGATGCATTGTCAAATATTCTGATATTCATTTCGATTTTGAGAATATCTTATTTAGCGAGCTTACCTCTTAAGAAAACATGATCTCGCAAATGCTGTTCTAGAAATGACTTTAATTCACGAAGAATGAATTACTAGAGTCATGAGGTAGAAGCCGATCATTGGACGCCATTGGCCGCCATTGGCCGCCATTTTGTTTTCGGGACAAGAACAATTAGAGACGCTAATACTTTCCATCACAATGGACTGGCGGAGTACAAATTCAAATATGTAATTAAGATATCGTTTAATTATGGGGCTAATGTCCCTTCTGTTATATAAAAGAGTGTCTTTGGCAGATATTAGATTTCAGATTTTTATTGTTCACTCAGAGGTCACACATTAAAAGCAAGTTTTACAAATGGTGGAACACAACAAATCTTATACACTCTTTAAAACTTGTTCAAGTCGTTCAACAAACTTACTAACAGTTGAACGACACACTGTGGAATCGAGGTAATGGGTCTGATATGACAGTGTGTAAATGTGTAAACTTACTTACGAAAAAAGGATAAAATGTTTCTTCATAGAATAGGAAAATTAGCGATCGCTATCGATATTATCCAGTTAGCAAAACGTTTTTATTGAGATGCTCGTTGTTGCTGTTCCGAAGATGAAGACGAAGAATCCATAGAATCTAGGCTGTAGAGGAACACTTAACGGTAAACGTAGAAACAAGCAGACAATTATTTCAAGTTATTCATGATCAAAACCGCCACACTAATTCAGAGGATATCTGACATTACATCCTGTCCCTATATCTTTGGTCAACTTATGAGGAGGAACAAATTGGATTAATTTGCAAGCTTACGATAAAAAAAACCCCATCCATATTTGAAAAACTCTCTTCGAAACTGTTTAACGTTGATGAAAATCGTCTCAATTCAGTTACAACCTGAAAAGAGAAAAACATATAATTGATGAAACAGTATGTTGTTGATGACAAGATTGATCGTACGTTTTTTTGATGAGTGTTATCAGGGAATATTTACATATCTGTATTTGATAAACTAATGAAAACGTAATTAGTGTGTCAAACAGAGAGTGTGTCAAACAGAGAGTATGTGTCAAATAGAGAGAGAGAGAGAGAGAGAGAGAGAGAGAGAGAGAGAGAGAGAGAGAGAGAGAGAGAGAGAGAGAGAGAGAGAGAGAGAGAGAGAGAGAGTCAAACACAGAGTGTGTCAAACAGAGAGTGTCAAACAGAGTGTCAAACAGAGAGTGTCAAACAGAGAGTGTGTCAAACAGAGAGAGAGTGTCAAACAGAGAGTGTCAAACAGAGAGTGTCAAACAGAGAGTGTCAAACACAGAGAGTGTCAAACACAGAGTGTGTCAAACAGAGAGTGTCAAACAGAGAGTGTGTGTCAAACAGAGAGTGTCAAACAGAGAGAGTCAAACACAGAGTGTGTCAAACAGAGAGTGTCAAACAGAGAGTGTCAAACAAAGTGTGTCAAACACAGAGAGTGTCAAACACAGAGAGTGTCAAACACAGAGAGATTCAAACACAGAGTGTGTCAAACAGAGAGTGTCAAACAGAGAGTGTGTCAAACAGAGAGTGTCAAACAGAGAGTGTCAAACAAAGTGTGTCAAACAGAGTGTGTCAAACAGAGAGTGTCAGAGTGTGTCAAACAGAGAGTGTCAAACAGAGTGAGAGTGTCAAAGATAAAGTGTCAAACACAGAGAGATTCAAACACAGAGTGTGTCAAACAGAGAGAGTCAAACACAGAGTGTGTCAAACAGAGAGTGTCAAACAGAGAGTGTCAAACAAAGTGTGTCAAACACAGAGAGTGTCAAACACAGAGAGTGTCAAAAACAGAGAGTGTCAAACAAAGAGTGTCAAACAGAGAGTTTCAAACAGAGAGAGAGTCAAACACAGAGTGTGTCAAACAGAGAGTGTCAAACACAGAGTGTCAAACACAGAGTGTGTCAAACACAGAGTGTGTCAAACAGAGAGTGTCAAACACAGAGTGTGTCAAACAGAGAGTGTCAAACACAGAGTGTGTCAAACAGAGAGTGTGAAACAGAGAGTGTCAAACAAAGTGTGTTAAACAGAGTGTGTCAAACAGAGAGTGTCAAACAGAGTGTGTCAAACAGAGAGTGTGTCAAACAGAGAGTGTCAAACAGAGAGTGTCAAACAGAGAGAGAGTGTCAAAGATAAAGTGTCAAACAGAGAGTGTCAAACAAAGAGTGTCAAACAGAGAGTGTCAAATAGAGTTATCAAACAGAGAGAGAGTGTCAAACAGAGAGTGTCAAACAGAGAGTGTGTCAAACAGAGTGTGTCAAACAGAAAGTGTATCAAATAGAGAGAGAGTGTCAAACAGAGAGTGTCAAACAGAGAGTGTCAAACACATAGTGTGTCAAACAGAGTGTGTCAAACAGAAAGTGTATCAAACAGAGAGAGAGTGTCAAACAGAGAGTGTCAAACAGAGAGTGTCAAACAGAGAGTGTGTCAAACACAGAGTGTGTCAAACAGAGAGTGTGTCAAATAGAGAGTGTGTCAAATAGAGAGTGTGTCAAATAGAGAGTGTGTCAAATAGAGTTATCAAACAGAGAGAGTGTGTCAAACAGAGTGTGTCAAACACAGAGTGTGTCAAACAGAGAGTGTGTCAAACAGAGAGTGTGTCAAACAGAAAGTGTGACAAACAGTGAGTGTGTCAAACAGAAAGTGTATCAAACAGAGAGTGTGTCAAACAGAAAGTATCAAACAGAAAGTGTGTAAAACAGAGAGTGTCAAACAGAGAGTGTGTCAAACAGAGAGTGTGTCAAACAGAGAGTGTGACAAACAGAGAGTGTGACAAACAGAGAGTGTGCCAAACAGAGAGTGTGTCAAACAGAGAGTGTGTCAAACAGAAAGTGTGTCAAACAGAGTGTCAAACAGAGTGTGTCAAACAGAGAGTGTGTCAAACAGAGAGTGTGTCAAACAGAGAGTGTGTCAAACAGAGTGTGTCAAACAGAGAGTGTGTCAAATAGAGAGTGTGTCAAACAGAGTGTGTCAAACAGAGAGTGTATCAAACAGAGAGAGTGTGCCAAACAGAGAGTGTGTCAAACAGAGAGTGTGTCAAACAGAGAGTGTGTCAAACAGGCTAGTCATTTAACCACAAGTTTGGTTATTGCAATTTTATTATTATCTTGATAAAATAAATAACAATAAAAAATATGCATCTTTGTTTGAGCTGCTGTCTTTTGTTACCAGGTGAATCTTAGAATATCTCATAAACACGCCATGATACCATACCTAACTTCTATAGAATCTGAGCACGCTCCATCTACACGCCGTGACGCCATGCCTACCTTCTTTGAAACGGAATATAGGATTAGCTAATCACTCCTGTTCTTGTCTTTGGAACTATAAACAAAAGAACACCCATTAAATGAACTGCCATTTCCCAAAGAAAGCGTGCTATACAAACTCACAGCCGTTCGCCGATCAACGAGATCTTAATCCGAGCGTTGTTTGTACAATTTATTGTTACTAGATCGTCAGAGCAAGACAATGGTGTTGTCATAATTGGTGATTGTTATGTTTAAGTAATGCATTGTCTATTACATCATTTAAACAATGGTATCCAGCACGTGCAGTCAACACGTACACAACGTAGCAATTAAAATTAATTTGTCAATATTCTTAAACAGTTTTATCGCGAGAGTGTCAAATTGCAAAGTAATACCACAACAGTTTGAAAAAAAAAAAAATCATCATTGTGGCTCTTTGTTTGACATTTATAGAAGTTATAAAGATTTACATTCCAGATTACATTAAAGATTTTTATGATGACGGTGGCAAATGCGTTTAAGTTGTGATTTTTCACATATCCTATCTGTAGAGACAATCTCGGAACGTCCGCTGGTAATGACGCGCACCTATTTACAAGACATTACGTGTCATCGCAGTGTACAGAAAAGCAGGTACCATAACGCTATGAAAACCCCCCATCTTGCATATAATTAAAACTACACATATCTAACAGGCATTGTTTTCTTTCCTAGAATTTCTTTGTTTTACCTTTAATGACTCTTTTGTCTTTTCAGACACGCGCTTGTCTTCTGTGTTCTTTTGTCCTGCCATTTGGTATTCTGTCTACCTGGTGAGTTGAAGCGGAATAAACCCGTCAGACGTTTTAATTGGAATTTGAACCTTACCTAGACCTTATTCTTTGACAGCAAGTCAAGATCTGCTGATTTTATGTTTGAATGTTGGCATTTTATTTAACTTAACCATAAGACTCACGATTTGTTTTATCCTTCAATTTGTTAATTTGTTAATTTTTTAATTCAAAAAGAAAACGCATTTGACATCACAAACTTACTCGCTCAGCTATTTTTGTGTCTAAATGTCTAAGAATGATATCATTTCCTATAAAACATCAGTATATGTCTTAGTGTAGATGATACTTAAAAGATACTATAGCTGTAAAAATTACTGTCGGGAGATATCAGCAGGCATACAAATTTCAAAAATATGTCATGAAACTAAAACTTTCCCTTAATTACAAAAATATGAAGTATCTGAAACCGTGATTTGTAAATACCTAAATCTGTGCAAAACAAAAACATAACAATTTGGTAGGTCCTTCAAGAATACGTATATTACCACTCGTAAGTAGAATACTGCGCGGACTCCTCTCTCACACCCATGTGACTCTATTCAGCTTTCCTCCTTGTCGCATTCCTTACAAACAACAACTGAGGTTAGCATTGTTTTAAGTCATCAACATATATTTATTAAATGTGTTTTACGGTATACGCATGTGCATCGCTATGGTGTCTTGAGCCCATTTTCACTATTTATCAGAAGAAATCACCGAGTATGCATTCTACAGTTATAGTCGCTTTAAATGAAAAACAGATGATTGATGGGCATATACATTTCTTATAGGGATAGAACAAAAGACACATACATGTTAGAGTTACTGTAAAACTAAACATTTTCGTGGTGCTCAAGCTTTGTGGTTTTGTAAAAGATTCCATTTCGGGGATATTTTATTTCGCGGATTAATATGAAGCACAGATCTCTAGGAATGGCCTTGGGAAGAAGTAACTAAAATTGTGTTGTTGGTGACATTATTTGATTATTTGGATCTAATGAATGCAATAAATAATCATTCGTTAAGCTATTGAAATTTTATAGCAAAAGCTCAGTGTACCCATTGAAGTTATCAAAATCTAAACCAAAGAAAAATAAATACTTCATAGCATCTAAGTGAATTTCCGGGGTAGATCACTTTAGGTTTTGATATCTGAGTGAAACATCATTCACCTTAATTTTTCTTTTCGTTGAATACTCTTAGGAAAATCAAGCATGCTACATTCAAAATAATACGATGTTTTGATAATTATTTCTCTGTAAAACAAATCACAATATTCGGAACTGAAAAATAGACATTATTATGAATTTTTTTTTTATAGTTTCAATCCCAAAATGATTATGACATTTTGCATTTTCTAGACTTAATTCTCTAACCTTTAGCGGTTTTGAATAAGTATACCCTTCCTTCTTGATTCCCACTCTCTTAAAACTAAAGACAAACAACTGCATCATACCTGTATCAGTTACTAATTTTATCTTTATCCTTATCTAAAAAAAAATCCCTTTATTACATTTAGATTTGTATTTAATATCATCTTGAGATTGATCGATGAAAAATCTTTCAAAAACATAAGCAGCCTTGACTATATCTTATATCAATATACCTAACTGTAAACCTACAGCTGAATTGAGCAAACATGAAACATGACTGTGTCATCACCATGGTGTAGCACAATATTTTCCCCATTACTGTCTTGCTTAATAAACTCATTGGTATCTTTTTTGCGAAATCCGAATAAAGTTTGGAATGTAAGACAAAGTACAATGCTTTTTGTTTGTGTCATAAAAACTCAAACCTATGTACGTATCCGAGTTTTCATTGCCATGGGTTATAGCCCATATTATGAGGATTTAATAAAAGTTGAAAGCCTTACATTCTTTTTTTTTTGTCGTGTGAAATGGTAATCCCTTTGAGAAATAATAAAATAGATTTAAATTTCGATAGTATAAATATTTGTACTTACACTAAGCCTCCTCACAGCATTAACAAAGCATACAATGTAAACAAACTTTATTTTTCAGTCGACACTTACATAAGGAAACTATGACAATGTAACGTAGATAGAAACTTACATTTTAATTAAAACCTGTGAAAAAAAAAATGTTGTAGAAGAAAAGTCGCCAGGATCCAAACTGATTTTACCGTAAAATTTTATCATTGTCTTCTCAATTATAAACATCAGTTTGTCATTTTTTTTACCTATCTACCCATTCTATCTGCATTTAGGGTTTTATTCCATATCGACAGTGTCAATGTAAAACACACATTTCCATACCGTCGTAATATCTGAGATATTACATTATCAATTCCTTAAACTTCCAACCACTAAACGTGTTTAAACATCATATTTATTACTTTGGTAGTCATCTGTATAGGCGATATGTTGTCTCTTACACTTTTCATCTCAATGTAAATAAAATACTCTTAACTGGTCTTTTGTCTGATGAAGGTGACAGTGTACATACTCTACACTGGTCATTTGTCTGAAGAAGGGGACAATGTACATACTCTACACTGGTCATTTGTCTGATGAAGGTGACAGTGTACATACTCTACACTGGTCATTTGTCTGATGAAGGTGACAGTGTACATACTCTATACTGGTCATTTGTCTGATGAAGGTGACAATGTACATACTCTATACTGGTCATTTGTCTGATGAAGGTGACAGTGTACATACTCTACACTGGTCATTTGTCTGATGAAGGTGACAGTGTACATACTCTATACTGGTCATTTGTCTGATGAAGGTGACAATGTACATACTCTACACTGGTCATTTGTCTGATGAAGGTGACAGTGTACATACTCTACACTGGTCATTTGTCTGATGAAGGTGACAGTGTACATACTCTACACTGGTCATTTGTCAGATAAAGGTGACAGTGTACATACTCTACACTGGTCATTTGTCAGATAAAGGTGACAGTGTACATACTCTACACTGGTCATTTGTCTGATGAAGGTGACAGTGTACATACTCTACACTGGTCATTTGTCAGATAAAGGTGACAGTGTACATACTCTATACTGGTCATTTGTCAGATGAAGGTGACAATGTACATACTCTATACTGGTCATTTGTCTGATGAAGGTGACAGTGTACATACTCTATACTGGTCATTTGTCTGATGAAGGTGACAGTGTACATACTCTACACTGGTCATTTGTCTGATGAAGGTGACATTGTACATACTCTATACTGGTCATTTGTCTGATGAAGGTGACAGTGTACATACTCTATACTGGTCATTTGTCTGATGAAGGTGACAGTGTACATACTCTATACTGGTCAATTGTCTGCTGAAGGTGACAGTGTACATACTCTATACTTGTCATTTGTCTGATGAAGAAGCCAGTGTACATACTCTATACTGGTCATTTGTCTGATGAAGGTGACAGTGTACATACTCTATACTGGTCATTTGTCTGATGAAGGTGACAGTGTACATACTCTATACTGGTCATTTGTCTGATGAAGAAGCCAGTGTACATACTCTACACTGGTCATTTGTCTGATGAAGGTGACAGTGTACATACTCTATACTGGTCATTTGTCTGATGAAGGTGACAGTGTACATACTCTATACTTGTCATTTGTCTGATGAAGAAGCCAGTGTACATACTCTATACTGGTCATTTGTCTGATGAAGGTGACAGTGTACATACTCTATACTGGTCATTTGTCTGATGAAGGTGACAGTGTACATACTCTATACTGGTCATTTGTCTGATGAAGAAGCCAGTGTACATACTCTACACTGGTCATTTGTCTGATGAAGGTGACAGTGTACATACTCTATACTGGTCATTTGTCTGATGAAGGTGACAGTGTACATACTCTATACTTGTCATTTGTCTGATGAAGAAGCCAGTGTACATACTCTATACTGGTCATTTGTCTGATGAAGGAAACATACTCTACACTGGTCATTTGTCTGATGAAGGTGACAGTGTACATACTCTATACTGGTCATACTCACAAATATATAGTACAAGTATGTCACATACCAAATATGCTTTTGTGATATTACATGTACAAATATGAAGAACATTTTTCATCTTGTTATTGAGACTGTTTTATCATTTTTAGTAAGTAGTAATTTTCCATGGTATCAGTCAAGCATTATTTTACCAACAAGTGTTGTGCAGATGTGTATTTAGTGTGTTGTAATAGTGTTACACATGTTATTGTTGATGTTGTCCTGTGATATTGTACTAATACTGTGATATTGTACTAATACTGTGATATTGTACTAATCCTGTGATATTGTACTAATACTGTGATATTGTACTAATCCTGTGATATTGTACTAATCCTGTGATATTGTACTAATACTGTGATATTGTACTAATACTGTGATATTGTACTAATACTGTGATATTGTACTAATACTGTGATATTGTACTAATACTGTATTTATGTACTTATCGTGTGATATTGTACTAATACTGTGGTATTGTACTAATACTGTGATATTGTACTAATACTGTGATATTGTACTAATACTGTGATATTGTACTAATACTGTGATATTGTACTAATACTGTGATATTGTACTAATACTGTGATATTGTACTAATACTGTGATATTGTACTAATACTGTGATATTGTACTAATACTGTATTTATGTACTTATCGTGTGATATTGTACTAATACTGTGATATTGTACTAATACTGTGATATTGTACTAATACTGTGATATTGTACTAATACTGTGATATTGTACTTATCGTGTGATATTGTACTAATCCTGTGATATTGTACTAATCCTGTGATATTGACTAATCCTGTGATATTGTACTAATCCTGTGATATTGTACTAATCCTGTGATATTGACTAATCCTGTGATATTGTACTAATCCTGTGTTACTGTACTAATCCTTGGTATTGTACTAATCCTGTGATATTGTACTAATCCTGTGATATTGTACTAATCCTGTGATATTGTACTAATCCTGTGTTATTGTACTAATCCTGTGTTATTGTACTAATCCTTGGTATTGTACTTATCCTGTGATATTGTACTAATCCTGTGTTATTGTACTAATCCTGTGTTATTGTACTAATTCTGTGCTATTGTACTAATCCTGTGTTATTGTACTAATCCTTGGTATTGTACTAATCCTGTGATATTGTACTAATCCTGTGTTATTGTACTAATCCTGTGTTATTGTACTAATTCTGTGCTATTGTACTAATCCTGTGATATTGTACTAATCCTTGGTATTGTACTAATCCTGTGATATTGTACTAATCCTGTGTTATTGTACTAATCCTGTGTTATTGTACTAATTCTGTGCTATTGTACTAATCCTGTGTTATTGTACTAATCCTTGGTATTGTACTAATCCTGTGATATTGTACTAATCCTGTGTTATTGTACTAATCCTGTGTTATTGTACTAATCCTATGATATTGTACTAATCCTGTGTTATTGTACTAATTCTGTGTTATTGTACTAATACTGTGATATTGTACTAATTCTGTGATATTGTACTAATCCTGTGTTATTGTACTAATCCTGTGATATTGTACTAATACTTTGATGTTGTACTAATACTGTGATATTGTACTTATCGTGTGATATTGTACTAATCCTGTGATATTGTACTAATCCTGTGATATTGACTAATCCTGTGATATTGTACTAATCCTGTGATATTGTACTAATCCTGTGATATTGACTAATCCTGTGATATTGTACTAATCCTGTGTTACTGTACTAATCCTTGGTATTGTACTAATCCTGTGATATTGTACAATCCTGTGATATTGTACTAATCCTGTGATATTGTACTAATCCTGTGTTACTGTACTAATCCTTGGTATTGTACTAATCCTATGATATTGTACTAATCCTGTGATATTGTACTAATCCTGTGTTATTGTACTAATCCTGTGTTATTGTACTAATCCTTGGTATTGTACTAATCCTGTGATATTGTACTAATCCTGTGTTATTGTACTAATCCTGTGTTATTGTACTAATTCTGTGCTATTGTACTAATCCTGTGTTATTGTACTAATCCTTGGTATTGTACTAATCCTGTGATATTGTACTAATCCTGTGATATTGTACTAATCCTGTGATATTGTACTAATCCTGTGTTATTGTACTAATCCTGTGTTATTGTACTAATCCTTGGTATTGTACTAATCCTGTGATATTGTACTAATCCTGTGTTATTGTACTAATCCTGTGTTATTGTACTAATTCTGTGCTATTGTACTAATCCTGTGTTATTGTACTAATACTGTGATATTGTACTAATACCGTGATATTGTACTAATCCTGTGATATTGTACTAATCCTGTGTTATTGTACTAATTCTGTGCTATTGTACTAATCCTGTGATATTGTACTAATCCTTGGTATTGTACTAATCCTGTGATATTGTACTAATCCTGTGTTATTGTACTAATCCTGTGTTATTGTACTAATTCTGTGCTATTGTACTAATCCTGTGTTATTGTACTAATCCTTGGTATTGTACTAATCCTGTGATATTGTACTAATCCTGTGATATTGTACTAATCCTGTGTTATTGTACTAATCCTATGATTATTGTACTAATCCTGTGTTATTGTACTAATACTGTGTTATTGTACTAATACTGTGATATTGTACTAATTCTGTGATATTGTACTAATCCTGTGTTATTGTACTAATCCTGTGATATTGTACTAATACTTTGATGTTGTACTAATACTGTGATATTGTACTAACCCTGTGCTATTGTACTAATCCTGTGATATTGTACTAAGCCTATGCTATTGTACTAATCCTGTGATATTGTACTAACACTGTGATATTGTACTAATCCTGTGATATTGTACTAATCCTGTGATATTGTAATAATCCTGTGTTATTGTACTAATCCTGTGATATTGTACTAATACTGTGATATTGTACTAATCCTGTATTATTGTACTAATCCTGTGATATTGTACTAATTCTGTGATATTGTACTAATCCTTTGTTATTGTACCTATCCTCTGTTATTGTACTAATCCTGTGATATTGTATTAATCCTGTACTTTAATTCACTTAATACTGTATTTTAATTGAGTGTTATTGGTCGTTATATATGTTACTAGTGCCGCGCTATTGTTTTCATTATGTAATATTTCATTAACCATGTTCTATTGTTCTAATCCAATGCCATTGTAGCAAGCCTGTCCTATTGTACTTATACTGCTAGTGTAATCCTGTGTAGCACGTTACAGTTTCACCTGTTTGTACAACGGGTTCCTCGTGCTCCCAGTGACTGATACCACACCTGGAATCAATATAATATTTAATCATTATTTCATAGATGATTTCATAACGATTATCTCTATTTGCTTGTGACATCTATTTAATTAATTCCGCCTCGGGGATACCTATTTCCAGTGTACGGGGCGTCAGTTAACCAACCAATTCTAATTACATCAGGTAAATCAGGTTTTAAATACAACTCACGGGCACTGACTCAATTTCAAAATAAACAAATTAGGAGAAAACATGTTTTCTACTTAACACCATTTACTTGTGTGTAACCGACAGTCTAGTCGTAATGTTTGATATGCTTGGTCATTACTAACCGGCGTTGTACCACAATCAATATTTGTCAATATTTGTTACGACAAAATTTACTATGATGGATATGAAAATGTCACGCGAGCATTATTTTTCATCCCTCTGTGGTCACTTAAGCGTTTTATAATGACCGATGAACATTAATGAATTTCAAACGTCTGAGTAACATGTGTTGTACCTGCGTATGACCTGTTTTGTTCCCATTCAAATCACTGGGGCGATAAAATGTAATACAAATCATCCTAAATACAGCTTTTACTGTTTGAGAACAGGTGCAAAGAAGGATTTCCCGTCATACAGAGTTGAGGTTCGAGTTTCCTGAGTGCAACCTGTTTTGATTTGTATTGTTATTCCTATAATGCGATTCCCCTCATTTTTTTGAATGAACATCTTTCAAGTTTTTGTTCAATAAAATTATTTTAATATCGGAATATTGTATCCGGTAAGTTGATCTGTTTATTTTATTTAGGATCATAAGAAATTCGACCTAAACCGGAACAATAAGTCTGTTTGATAAAATAGAAAATCAAGCGTAGAGATGACCAGGATTACAAACAGTAGAGTACATAAGCACATCTATACTTAGATAGGTTCTTATAAGCATTGTTCAGACTTTGATGAAGATGATTGAAAAGAGGAAGAGCTTTGATCATTAACAAAAGTATAGAAATAATAATGCAAATGAAGAGATTTTGAACAACGTCGGTCAATAACTACTCTAGTTAATGATAACTCTGGTTAGTGAGTTAGGAAAGACGTCAGTCAATAACTACTATAGTTAATGATAACTCTGGTTAGTGAGATAGTCATAAGTCAATAACTACTATAGTAAATGATAACTCTGGTTAGTGAGATAGTCATAAGTCAATAACTACTATAGTTAATGATAACTCTGGTTAGTGAGTTAGGGAAAACGTCAGTCAATAACTACTATAGTTAATGATAACTCTGGTTAGTGAGTTAGGGAAAACGACAGTCAATAACTACTATAGTTAATGATAACTCTGGTTAGTGAGTTAGGGAAAACGTTAGTCAATAACTACTATAGTTAATGATAACTCTGGTTAATGAGTTAGGGAAAACGACAGTCAATAACTACTATAGTTAATGATAACTCTGGTTAGTGAGATAGTCATAAGTCAATAACTACTATAGTAAATGATAACTCTGGTTAGTGAGATAGTCATAAGTCAATAACTACTATAGTTAATGATAACTCTGGTTAGTGAGTTAGGGAAAACGTCAGTCAATAACTACTATAGTTAATGATAACTCTGGTTAGTGAGTTAGGGAAAACGACAGTCAATAACTACTATAGTTAATGATAACTCTGGTTAGTGAGTTAGGGAAAACGTTAGTCAATAACTACTATAGTTAATGATAACTCTGGTTAATGAGTTAGGGAAAACGACAGTCAATAACTACTATAGTTAATGATAACTCTGGTTAGTGAGATAGTCATAAGTCAATAACTACTATAGTTAATGATAACTCTGGTTAGTGAGATAGTCATAAGTCAATAACTACTCTAGTTAATGATAACTCTGGTTAGTGAGTTAGTGAAAACGACAGTCAATAACTACTATAGTTAATGATAACTCTGGTTAGTGAGTTAGGGAAAACGTTAGTCAATAACTACTATAGTTAATGATAACTCTGGTTATAGAGTTAGGGAAAACGTCAGTCAATAACTACTATAGTCAATGATAACTCTGGTTAGTGAGTTAGGGAAAACGTCAGTCAATAACTACTATAGTTAATGATAACTCTGGTTAGTGAGTTAGGGAAAACGTCAGTCAATAACTACTCTAGGTAATGATAACTCTGGTTAATGAGTTAGGGAAAACGTCAGTCAATAACTACTCTAGGTAATGATAACTCTGGTTAGTGAGTTAGGGAAAACGTCAGTCAATAACTACTCTAGTTAATGATAACTCTGGTTAGTGAGTTAGGGAAAACGTCAGTCAATAACTACTATAGTTAATGATAACTCTGGTTAGTGAGATAGTCATAAGTCAATAACTACTATAGTTAATGATAACTCTGGTTAGTGAGATAGTCATAAGTCAATAACTACTCTAGTTAATGATAACTCTGGTTAGTGAGTTAGTGAAAACGACAGTCAATAACTACTATAGTTAATGATAACTCTGGTTAGTGAGTTAGGGAAAACGTTAGTCAATAACTACTATAGTTAATGATAACTCTGGTTATAGAGTTAGGGAAAACGTCAGTCAATAACTACTATAGTCAATGATAACTCTGGTTAGTGAGTTAGGGAAAACGTCAGTCAATAACTACTATAGTTAATGATAACTCTGGTTAGTGAGTTAGGGAAAACGTCAGTCAATAACTACTCTAGGTAATGATAACTCTGGTTAGTGAGTTAGGGAAAACGTCAGTCAATAACTACTCTAGGTAATGATAACTCTGGTTAGTGAGTTAGGAAAGACGTCAGTCAATAACTACTATAGTTAATGATAACTCTGGTTAGTGAGATAGTCATAAGTCAATAACTACTATAGTAAATGATAACTCTGGTTAGTGAGATAGTCATAAGTCAATAACTACTATAGTTAATGATAACTCTGGTTAGTGAGTTAGGGAAAACGTCAGTCAATAACTACTATAGTTAATGATAACTCTGGTTAGTGAGTTAGGGAAAACGACAGTCAATAACTACTATAGTTAATGATAACTCTGGTTAGTGAGTTAGGGAAAACGTTAGTCAATAACTACTATAGTTAATGATAACTCTGGTTAATGAGTTAGGCAAAACGACAGTCAATAACTACTATAGTTAATGATAACTCTGGTTAGTGAGATAGTCATAAGTCAATAACTACTATAGTTAATGATAACTCTGGTTAGTGAGATAGTCATAAGTCAATAACTACTCTAGTTAATGATAACTCTGGTTAGTGAGTTAGTGAAAACGACAGTCAATAACTACTATAGTTAATGATAACTCTGGTTAGTGAGTTAGGGAAAACGTTAGTCAATAACTACTATAGTTAATGATAACTCTGGTTATAGAGTTAGGGAAAACGTCAGTCAATAACTACTATAGTCAATGATAACTCTGGTTAGTGAGTTAGGGAAAACGTCAGTCAATAACTACTATAGTTAATGATAACTCTGGTTAGTGAGTTAGGGAAAACGTCAGTCAATAACTACTCTAGGTAATGATAACTCTGGTTAATGAGTTAGGGAAAACGTCAGTCAATAACTACTCTAGGTAATGATAACTCTGGTTAGTGAGTTAGGGAAAACGTCAGTCAATAACTACTCTAGTTGATGATAACTCTGGTTAGTGAGTTAGGGAAAACGTCAGTCAATAACTACTATAGTTAATGATAACTCTGGTTAGTGAGATAGTCATAAGTCAATAACTACTATAGTTAATGATAACTCTGGTTAGTGAGATAGTCATAAGTCAATAACTACTCTAGTTAATGATAACTCTGGTTAGTGAGTTAGTGAAAACGACAGTCAATAACTACTATAGTTAATGATAACTCTGGTTAGTGAGTTAGGGAAAACGTTAGTCAATAACTACTATAGTTAATGATAACTCTGGTTATAGAGTTAGGGAAAACGTCAGTCAATAACTACTATAGTCAATGATAACTCTGGTTAGTGAGTTAGGGAAAACGTCAGTCAATAACTACTATAGTTAATGATAACTCTGGTTAGTGAGTTAGGGAAAACGTCAGTCAATAACTACTCTAGGTAATGATAACTCTGGTTAGTGAGTTAGGGAAAACGTCAGTCAATAACTACTCTAGGTAATGATAACTCTGGTTAGTGAGTTAGGGAAAACGTCAGTCAATAACTACTCTAGTTAATGATAACTCTGGTTAGTGAGTTAGGGAAAACGTCAGTCAATAACTACTCTAGTTAATGATAACTCTGGTTAGTGACAACATCTGTCAATGACAACTCTAGTTAATTATTATATCAGGCAATACAATCTAGTTACTGATCACTTTAGTCATTGACAACGGTAGTTGTTAGTAGATATGTTAGTTCGGTTTAGTGACTTTGGAAAATCTAGTTAGTTACTCAGTCAATGACAATGTTAGTTAAAGATCAAATGCTATAAGAGAAATAGGGACAATATTAAAAAAAGGGGGAATTAATTGATAATTGATCCATAGTCAGACCAATTCTAAACAAAAATCTTATGATCTAATAACATAATTAACCCATAAGTGCAATGTTGATTTAATGAATAAAAATCCTGTACAATGTTGAATATTCTAGACTATCTATGTTAAAATAATTGAGAAACGGATGATAGCACATTACATGTGATGTAATTGATGACCCAGTCAAATGATTGACGTACCGATTTGACGATGTTATAAAATATACATACAGCGTTATCTTTAATATGCTAGTATGTTGTCGCAGTAAAATATAAAACTAATCCATTCTGATATCTGTTGATAACTAATGATTTAATTGAATACTACCGTTAAGATGTTTTTTTCACGGGATCATTTTTTTGTGGGTTTAGAAAATGCCTGCCGCATGAAGGATATACATTTCAAGGATATTAAAAAACGGACCATAGATAATCTGCTGCTTTGATTTCGCATGTATCCTTAAAGTAGAGAAAAGATGAACCCCTTAGAAATACCGGCATTTTGATTAGAATTGTAAAAGATGTTGTACCAATGTATGCCCACTTCTACCTGGAATTGTACTGGGAGTATGCTTATGTAATTAATATACTGCTCAAAACAATCATCAAAAATGGGATGGTTCAAGTCACTATTAGTACTGATATTAGTACTGACAGATTCTTTAATTATTTCCCATCCAGGTATTCATCCATGAAATTTATGGTTTCTGGTTGGACACCCATACCATATTCCTTGACAACAGCGTACCATGTGATGTACTGCTAGAAACTATTATGAATCTATTCAAGAATTTGGCAGGATTTGATAATTATAAACTTTTAAAAGACCCCTGTAGACTGTATCTTCATATTTTTAATGTCATTCCCTACAGGTATTCTACTGCTCAGGTAATCTTTTGTTATTGAATTGAAAACTGGGAAGTGATTTAGAACTCTTTTATGGTATGTTAATTTACACCACATAGAGTATAACCTTCAACAATATCTGAAACAAAAGTTTATGACATCTGTGATTATATAGACATTGTTATGTAAACATCATAACATGATAAACATAAATGTATGTATGTATTCTGTCCACGAAAATATCATAAAGTAGAACCTGTTAAAATGCATTTATGGTATTTTAGATCGAATAAGATTCCATTTAAATAATTACATGTGTTTTAAATGCAAAGTATCTTAAAAGCAAATGACAATTAACAAATTTATAAATAGAACAGTCTGATTATGTACTGCAGATATTAAACTCTTAAAGATTTTTGGTTTTATTAAAGATTTGTGTTTTTATTTTTTTGTTTTGCTTTGCAAAATACATTCTATATAAATAAACTATGTATTATGTCCGTTTTGTTAAGAACAGCCTATAAAATACCGCTGTAGGATATTAGCTACCTTTCTGGAAAAGTAGACACTGTAGCTCCCTGCGGAAAATTAAACAATGTCTGGAGATGTTGTCCCGCTTGTGCTCCAGGTTGAAGGTTTATTGTTGGTTAAGAGTGGTCCAGGCTGTGCTATCCGTTCACTCGTCTGTAATAACCTCAGATCACTAGGGAGAACCATGCCAATCAAACTGGTGAGCTGTCGTTAAATAAACGTCTATTTTCCAAACACTCACTTTTCCTAGGCGGTCTGTACTTTTGCCACTTCCAGTGTCATTTTGTCTAACACATGTAGGCCAGCAGACGCCAGGTAAGACAATAACAATACATTGGCGGCTATCTAATATATACAAAGTATCCCCTTACGGTGTTTACATATATCCCAACAAAGGTCATATCGGAAAAGTAACACCATTGCCAACAATGAGATAATATCAGAAAAGAGGCATACAAACAACTAAATATAGTACCCATTAAATACGAACCACATGTATCTATCATCGGTGGTGACGTCAAAAAGGTACGATCAATGTTTTTTTCTTTAAGATGCTGCAGCGCCCACGACGTACCCGCTGCTTGCCACACAAATGCTTAAAAGTATAACACCCATAGTATAGATAAATGTCTATTTAAGACCAACAAATCAAAAATAATTACAATGTCCTAAACATGATCGGTAATTTGACCGAAAGTAACATCCCAATTATAGAGGCAGAGCATGATGCATTTAATTACAAATGATATAAAGAGAAGCTTAAACTTTTAGAGGGTGGCAATAGCGTGAAGTATGTAGCTTTTGTAATGTAAACAAATAAACAACATTCTCTGCTGTTTTCAATGGATTGCCATTGATGTTTTTGTTTTGTTTTTGTTTTTGTTTTGTTTTTTGTTTTTTGTCCACGATATAACATTTTTACACTAAAATGATCTCTTTCTTTATTAAACAATTGAATGGTCTTCTGATTGCGTTTACATTCATTTATAAATGCAATCTGGAAGTAAGATCCATATGATAAAGACATTTAACATATTAGTCACCAGATATCCAATATGCATACAATCTGGATAACGGACAGATGTAATGACGTCCTTCATAACGTCATGATAATTCATCTTTGCATTCATAGTGACAATAAATACCATATGGCAACCATTCATTATATATCTTCAAATATCAGAGACTAATTTATAAATTTATCGCGTCTATCTCATGAATATACAAGAAAAGTGTGTTTATTTACTGGAAGAGCCCACTTGCAAAACTCTGAAGTGTTTTCCGACTTCCCGTGCAGAGAGTTGACCAAATAGATGTGAACATTGCATTAAAATGACGTAATATTATCATTGATTATGTTTGGTTATTATTAGCTTCAACCTTCTAGAGGATACAGTTTAGACATCTGAGTATTTGTTATATGTTTATATGTATATACTTTGATATTATAGACGTGGTTTTATTAATGCATTAATTTGTAGATTCGTTCAACATAAACTAGAGTGTATTATATTTATAATCGCGTTGTTTACTAAACAAACCGTAAACAAATGAACAAAAAAATGACAAGTACGCATTCTTATATATCGGGTTTTTTTCCATTATTTTCTTTAAATGGAACATATTATGACTAACCTTATTTAAATGCAGATAGGCATTATATACTTTTTTGTTAATTTGTGTCGCAATTTAAAACGTTTCCTAATAAAATGTATTATTCATATTGAAATAATTAAGATCAACATGTTTAAATGATGAAAAAGTTGATATGTAGGAATTCCATTTTGATGTAATTTGTTGTTTGTTGTGGGAACTTGGGGTTCATGTGGTACTTGTTTTGTAATTACGTAACCACTGTATGGCCGTCATTGGCAATACGAATGCTATGTTTGTGACTGATCAATAGAACCGTTAAAAATAATGACAATATATGTAATCTTACAGCTATTCAATAGTTAAGATAAAATTTCTTACATTTTTTAATTCAAGATATTATAGATTGATCAAATTATGAATTTCTATTTTTAAATTCTATTGTTTTAAATGCTTCTTAATGATTGCTGGAAAGCTCTGTTATGCGTGATCGTTTTTGGAAGCTGACATGCAAATTGTTGAGGTGAACATGACTTCAAATTTGAGGCAATCTTTACAAATATATGTCGACGTGTGTATTCAATAAAGATTAATACAGATATATGAGGAGATTTCAACTTTCATGATTATACCATTTTCCTTCGAGATGGATTTCTTCATGTGATATATACCCGGATTCCAGACTTGAGAGCCAACATACAGGGACAAAAATGAAAGTCAAAACCCTGGAATACCATAACAATATTCATGGAGGAAGCACCAAAAATAAAAGACCTCGCGACTCAATCAAAGGTTAACAATCAAGATACTCGGAGAGAAACCATGTTTCCGTCATCACAATTGGAGCTCTTTAGGTGTCAATCATCAGGAAGTTAACACGATATCTTTTTTTGAAATATGTCACATGATATAAGACTTTTCATTCTAAATTCATTTACAATATTTTGTAGAAAAGCACTGTAACACTCGTTTATATTCCAAATATAATAATATTTTAGTCGATTCATTGACTTACGAACTGATATAGCTATTGTCTATGTGAGGGTGATAAGATATATTTCTTATTTTGATTTATTTATACCTCCCACTGACATCTTGTCATCGCACCCTCATGTCACTGTATGAATGCCCGGATGATACTCTTTCATGTTATTTTATTTTTGTGGTTTGTCGTCTAATTGTCTGTACTGTCGTCTCTGTTCTCTTTCGTTTTTTTGTATGTCTCTTTGTGGGAGACGTTAAGCGTTAATTATATAATTCCTTAAATATTCATAACGGCTAGTTATGTTATTGATTGAAATTAACATGAAAATGAGTTATTTGACGCTTGATTGCTTTCATATGTAACATTCTATAACATCATTGGGATTTTGATTATAAATAAAACTGAGTAAAAGGTTGATACATTGTACTTTTTTGTTTACAATGTATAACCATAGATCTGTACCTAAAATCCTTATTTTCTCTTCTTATGAATTTCTTCTTTTTTTTTTATCATATTTCCTATTTTCGAAAATTGAAATTATTTTCATTTTTGTATGATCATTTTTTCTGTTATCTATTGTAATTTCCGTTAAGAAAATAGTCTGATATAAGTCTAACTTTTCTTCTCGATCATTTTTCATTGTTCGTATTATTTAAAGCATTGCATATAAATGCAACTTATGAAATAAATTCGGTTTATAATAAACTCAACATATATCAAATTACGATAGATATACACATGTTAAATTGCTAGGTTTGAAATAATGCTGGAAAGGAGAACCTGTAATTTATATATATTATTCATTACTTATCAACACTATGAGATATCATATATGCTTGTTATATCAAAACGGAAATTTTCTATTCCGTCATGTTATTTTATATGTCTACGTCATAAGATATTCTATACAACATCCCATTGTCCATTTACAGTGTACTTGGTGCATTAATTTGAATTTCTTCCTGACATATACACAATACATGTTTAAATTAAGTAACAGTTTTTGAGTTTCATTGTTCCATTGATTGATTTGGGAATTGAAAGTTAATCTACTCGCATCAGTTCTGATGTCTTTTCCGTCCGGTGTGCCGAAATGTTGCGAAGTCCAGTTATATAAAGATATCAAGTAATTTTTGGAACAATTTACATGTATAGGCATGACTTGTGTTTAATGAAAATAAAATATATACCATAGGAGTTTCCCGTCTTAAATATTAAATATTTATAAAAGAATAAGAGATTTTTTAAAGACACCTATCAAATTCTGAATAGTAGGTGATTTGATTTATGAAATTATTTAATAAATTATTAATAACGGAGGGAAAATGTTCACGTTTTATCATTTGATGTACTTCGATGGAAGAACAATTTAAGTCATTGTTATAAAAAAACACACATGATATTCTAAGGTGTAACACGTAGATTTGCGCAGAGTACATGATACTTATTATATTTATATATGTATCTCAGTTTCTACTTACATACATGTACGTTATATATCTAAATTTATATAAATAAATATATATATTGTATACGATAAAAGTAATGTTTTCTTGTTACAAGCAATAAAATGAATATTACATATGCCATGTATATAAACATCTTTTTTATATCATATTAATTTTAAGAAAGAAAAATGGCATAAAAATATCTTATCAAGGATAGTGATTGTATGAAAGCTATAAGGGTTCTCTTTACACTGTGTTTACAAGGCATTAGTGTCCAGTCATCCGTGGCGATATCTGTCTATGTCTACATTTCGAGTGTCACAGTATATTAACCAGGTTAATTTGAAAAGGTCACGGTTGAGTAAACACACGCGACAATCGATAAATAATGTCTTGTATTCCAAACAAAAAAACATATCTGCTTTTTCTCAACAATATATGTCTACAATTCGGCGATAAAAACTCAAAAATATATATTTTTTCTTCATCATATTTTATTATTTTGTATAAATAAAAACAATAAAACATTGCATTTTGTAATAATAAAAATACGACCATAAAATTGTAGTATATCTTAATACAACAGTGTTGATGTAGGGAACACGGCGTTTCCCTTTGGTGAAACGCCTTATACCCCTAGAGCAAATATAGCTCTCCAGGTAAAAATCAATCAATGTATTAACAAAAGCTGTCCTTTGTGACAATTTCTTAATAGTAATTGTGTATGATGACTATTTGTAATTACTGGGAAGCACTAGCAGCACAGTGTTTCCAATGACAGAAAGCAGGTGACAGTGGGGACACATAGCTCCAGGCTCAGATGGGAGCACTTCCTCCTCTCTCTGAATGGTCAGTAAATTGTCCCCTCGCTGCCTCTGTACTGCAAACCGGTGCCTTTACAGTGGTCGCCTATGTTTATGTACTCAATTACATTATTTCCATCTTCCGAGTGCCTCGCGACATTAGATCATTATCTCAATACAACAGCCACTATCATGGAGGCTCCCCAGAGGGTTTCTAATTCGGAATTATCGTATTTCTAGCAAACGACAGAAACAACATAACCAGATCATAGAAGGCTTTTGCATTCAACAAATTTCAACAGGGACTAGATGATCACGTTAAGATAAGATATACTTAACGTTTCAGTAGTAAATGTGAGATTTGTTTAAATCTAGAAAATTTGTCACTACCCTTAATGTACCCCAATGGTGATTCAACGACCGTCTGTTTTTGTCGAAGAACTTGCATTAAATGTCACAATAATCCTTGTAGTAGGTGCCATATCAGATAGCTGAAATATCAACTGTTCTGGGGAATATTACATCTGACGGGGCCGCGCGGCATTGGAAACCAATAAAGAACTAATAATATTCTAACAATTCAATAACATATTGTAAGGACCAATTACAGGAAGTTGATACCTGTAATACGGCCACTTGGCTATATTAATGCGGGGCTTTTTGGAAATTTGCTACCATCTGACAGAGCAAACATATAAATGTCGCATAAGAGATTACGAAGATACAATTTCTCCATCTCAATAATGATACAATTTCATTCCGGTACATATGTTTTTATGATTATAGAGAAATGCATCTTAGTAATTGAATTTGGGTGAAACAATCGAAATAAAAATGTTAATTGAAAAATAATTGTCAAATTTTGTTAAGCAAGATAAATAAGCAATAGTAAACAATATATTTTAATAGATTTGAGAATTAGGCAAACCATGTTTGCCAATATGTTATTTTATCGAAAACATATATGTCATATAAGAATTTGTGCATATTTTAAGGAAATCTTTTATCTTAACATTACAACTAAATTCTCACAAAAACAACCCTTTCAATTAAAAAATTATTGTTTATATTTTGATTTTTGCCCATATGTTAAACTATATGTACAAATATTTCAGAAACATATGTTTCCCCCCTTTTTGAAAGGAATAAATATATATTACAAACATAAATACAAAGAAATCAACCCACAAAATTTTGCCGTAGGAAGGGTGAAGCCGAGAGTGACAGACTTGGGCACGGTGGGGATACACATACATAAATAAAATATAAGTAAATGAAATATATACCACCTTAATAAAGGGTAGGACCCTCAGTGATTAGCGAACCAGGGTAGAGCCACAGTGATTAGCGATCATACACATATTTAGTGGAACCACATTTTATATGCAAATAAACCCACCCTAGTCTAGTCAGAGATACAGCATTAGGAACAGACATTGGCACCGCTAAAATGATTCGCATAAATAAATCATGATGATAAACAATAGATGTAAAATACTATTTAGAATAGCTTATTTGACAAATGATAAGTCAATAAAAAAAGTAACCGTTTGTTAAAATAATAACTTTATGACTAGCGTATATAGAGGACTGCACGTGTGATAATGATGGACGTTCAGAAATTTAAAATAAAATAAATCAATTGAATATAATATCCTAGGATGAAGGGTTATTGTATTAATACTATGAACATAGATTCGTGCCTATGCACATCTTAAGTTTAGCTCTAACATCTAAAGCGAATTGGAACATTTTACTCGCGTTTAAGTAGTAATTATGTTGCACTATATTACATATAATTAATTGAATGGAATGTTTTTGAGTTTAAATCTGATTTTGTTTATTGCGACATGTAAATAAATAAAACAATTGCAGTTCCAAATTAAAATCATGGAATGGGCTAATAATAACTTAAAATAATTTAAACAACAATTAAAAGTTTTCACAATTAAAATAAATTATTTTCTATTTACAAAAATAAAAATCAATTTCATAAAAAGTCATGATCCATTTACATATTTCTAAGAGCATTTCCTCAGGTACAAAAAGATTCGGTGGTGAGAAATATTGTTATTAAAAAAGAAAACGGTGAAATACCGAAGGGTCAGCGCAGCACACCCCCTGACCATATACAGACTCCTAAATGACTTCTATGTAAGTGGTCATTCTCGTCCTGAACTGGACACATAAACTATGAGGTAATTTCACGTGTTCTTTATTCCACATATCCAGTTACGTATCACCAACATGGCTTCCTTGGATACGAGATTAATAATTCACATATCCAATATAATGTGCGTGTATAACGTCAAACATTTGTTCACAATAAAAATCAGTGACCAGCTATTGCCGAAAATTTCATCCTTTTTTGCTTTTGTCGTTGATTACAAAACCACACTCGCACGACATTTTTCTTAAGGTCCAATTTTTCAGCAATTTGAGCTATTTTTTCTCCAGAAGGTCTGGGTTGAACTGCGAAATAAGCTTCCAATGATCTCTTTTCGGGTGCAGCAATAGATGTCCTCTTTCTTTTCTTTTCTGAGCAGGCAAGTCCTTGACCTTCTGCTTCTCTTTTTTCGCGGGCTTGTTTCTCAGCTTCCTCAAGCCATGCTTGTAAGATAGGTTTTAGTGCTATCATATTATTATGACTGAGTGTTAGCGACTCAAATCTGCATATCGTGCTCTGACTGAGGGACCCAACCCCAGGAAGTTTGAGGTTAGCAAGTGCATTACCTACGTCAGCTTGTGTCACACCTAGTTTTATCCTTCTCTGTTTGAACCTTTCTGCAAATGCTTCCAGCTCCCTTGGATCACATTCTGTATCATGCATAGTATGGTGAACTGTATGATGACCCCCGAACCCGTGATGGTTACCCATAGGGTTAGGATGAGAATACACGGGTGCATACATGTTGTGATGATTGATGGGTGGGGAGTTGGCGATGCTCATATGATGGTCGGACATCCCACCCAGGGACATTGTGGGGTTAGAAGTAAGCTGCTCAAGCATAACGTCGGTGGGGCCGAATGACGGGTGTCCATGCATCTGTAACTGTTGACGGGAAGGGGTGGCATTGTGACCCCCAAGGTCTGCAGTATGGCCATATAGTCCATCGTGTTTCATCATCTGTTGTGAAGATTGCTTAGAAATGTCAACAGCAGCCAAAACCTCAGCTCGAGCAAGTAACCCATCATCAACTCCACCGAAGAAATTGCCCTGAAAAACATAAAAGTAAACACACATGGTAAATACACTACTAGTATCACGAGTAGGGTCTATAAATAAAATATACACGATAATAGCCGTGTTTGCACAGTGTACTTTTACCAGAGAAGTATTGTGTACCGATCGCTCAGGTAAAAAAAAACATTGCTAATATACACACGGCATGTTCAATGCGAGAAGATAAAACTCACTTCATAAAATATGAAACATGGGAAATAATGAGACACATCGCGCGGGCTGGCTTAGAATAGCTAATAAAGGTGATTAAAAAGTCAGCGCTCACGCATTGACAGATTACTGTTACATACCGTGGAGGTTGTCATACAACGCACACGCTCGGGGGAGCGGTAGGGAGGGGAGTACCTCCCCGAAATGTGTCCCGGGTTAAGGGAGTGGTGTAATCCAACCGTCTGTTTACTGTTCATCATTGTTTGGCACAGTGCGGACATGAAGAGAATGCAAGCGGCCTAAGGCCTGAGTCAATTCCTTGGAACAGCAAATTATAACCCCACTTGCAGAGAAAGTTTCTAATGAGAACAGTGTACGAGAAACTGCCTGTCGGCACTAAAGAAATGGGAATTACTTTCTGTGTAGTACAGCACTCAATACCACAGCACCTGTCCTAGCCGCGCGCGCGTCACGTGGCCTTTAATTCATCAACCGTAGCGCATGCTCTGTTGAGTAGACAGTCATTAGGGTCAAACTGTTTTCTCCAGAAATATGTTAGCCGTCATCACAGAAAGTTTTTGATTGTCGATATCAATGAACCATTCGAGAGCTGAGGTGCCCGATCTTTGTTGGACTGTGAATCGACGTATCGATAACGAGACAAACATATTTGCTTGCCGTTAATGTGAGTGTCACCTTCCGGCGATGCTTAGAAGATAAGTGTTGAGTTGGTCCTACTTTGGGTCTTAGATGTTGCTATGATGGCCGATTATTCTAGGTGATACCCGCTACAACTCGTGTTTGTTTACAGGTGCTAAATATATAAACTATCGTCTTGTTTCATAAGGTAAATACTCAGTTGTCAATTCTACCCATACAGTTATTAGTTGTGTGATTTGATTTTGTTTACATTATCAATGTATTGAGTTTTTCTCTCAGCCATAAACTTTATTTTATTACTTGCTTGGATAATTAAAATAGTTTTTATTATCAATTTCTATATTCAACATTGTTAATTTCATTACTTGTTTACTATGTTGAATAATTGAATGGGTTTAGTTTTCTTCAGTTCATTTTGTGTCCTTTATTTAATTTTGTTGATTTCATTAATTGCCTTGCATGAATAATTTAAATGGGTTTAGTTTATTCAGTTCGCTCTATTTTACTGTGTTGATTTCATGTATTTTCCTTTCTGAATAGCTAAATTGGTTAAGTTTTATTTTAAATCCATGTCCGATGTTCAATGGTGTTGATGTTTGTTTGATTTATTTTTTGTATACTTAGCATTGCAGTGTTTATCATATTCCTGCTTGCAAATGCAGCTCAGGTCAATATTTCCCAAGTTTTGTTTACGCTATTCATTATTCAAATGGCGGTCACATGACAATTAAACAATATTTTTGATTGTGTGTTTTTACTCTTCCATATACAAACATTACATTTAAAAGAATGAAACAAGATGAAAATGTTGTTCAAGTACTTTTACAAAATGCAGTAATATGGACTATCTGTAGGTTGAAATTTCATTAAACTTTCATTATGAGCTTTGAAATAATATACACATAAAATGGAGCCGTTTCAAACACTCTGTAATCAAATTTTCAATGTAGCCTACACACTACTGAATCTCTCTGTTTTGTCCTTTTGCGCTTGATCGTTTTTATGTTTCTTCAGAAGAGACATAAACTTGAAATATCCGAGCACGACTCAGGAGGATAAAGTAGTTTCATCATCCGCCAATTTCTCCTAATTAAAGTGTCAAACTACAGTAGCTCTGATCCGCGAGCGACATTCTATATCTCAATGCTTACACCACAGGAGCTCTTCAGGAAACCGTTGTACGGAGGAAGCTTTAGTCGATTCAAATTAGAAAATTTTCAAATTGTCGCAGCGGACCGCTAGATTTTATTGATGTTACGGGAAGAAAATTGTCGCGCGTCAGTATCTCAATTACCGTAATCTATTTCAGCAAATTTCAAATTAGGAAATTGTCCATAAAGCTTCTTGATGCTGTCTTAAGATTGATTGTAATAAGTGATTCCAACAGGATTCCTAGGGACTTAGCCCATAAAACACCGAGGCATTGAAATAACGTGTAGGAAACAGGGAAATGAGACATTAGACCAACAAATATGGGATCAAAGCAAAAGAGAAATGGGCTACTCGCTTTCTTTTCTATTAAGCCTACCATATACAGAGTACAAGAATAGAGTTTAAAGCAAACATGCATATTGCAGTTTGTTAGCTTCTTAATTTATTAGCTCTTATTAGCGTTTTATATTTTAAAATACACAAAACCGAATGAATAAAATTACAAATGTATCAGATTTTTCTGCTCATATTTTATTATTTTTATAATCAAAACGAAAATTCAAACGTTATTTAGTTTTAAAACCGCCATTTTGTAATATATTTTGAACATGTTAGCTCAATAAATCTTAAAGAAAACAAGCCAACATCACAAAACGGATAAAAACATTCATAACAGTTGAGGTATTATACAGTACAATATCAATACGACTGAGCCAGCAGGATACTACGAGTCTGTGAAAGGTAATCTTTGAACTCGTGTCTGTGTATCTAGCTGTGGGGTTCTAGAGTCCCCTTGTGTAAAATATATCAATACCATAAACACACGACGTGCTTGACAAATATGAGATATTGAGTGGGGACATCGATTTATATCAATATACAGTGCTGGCCTAACTGGTACCAGGGTGAGAGTTGTACGAACAAGCTGAGGGGCATACACCGGTAACAGTCCCCTTGGTACCATAGAGGGTACTTCAATTATAGAGACGCAATAGGGACAGGCAAAATTAATTAATACCTTAATTAATATTTGTTTTGACAGAAACAATCAGATGTGAATTTTATCAAATAAGATTTTTGAACATTTTTTTTGTATTCTTACATTACCTTACTAGAAGGAAAACTTCGTTAAAAATATGAAAATATAATCTGAATGTATTGATGGATACAATAGTCTCCGTTGGAAGGAAATACCTTAATTTTCTCTGACAGTTAACATTACAGGGTTTCATTTATTTATTTTTGATAACAATGAATATTCAATTTTTTTCAGTATCAATCATGTCAGACTATATAATTTATTGCTAAAAAGGAAAACAAATTTCCGTTCCCTGGGAAGGTTTTAATTAAAACATATATTACATTGTTGTGTTTCAATTCGATCCGCATTATTTTACTACAGGCATATCAAGTATTCTATTCATCTAGCATTGTAACTTATGAATTATTCTTCTTCCCTAATTTCTCTTTAAAGAGTTAATCAAATGCTTGCAATTGTATATATAAATATATTCTAATATGTATGCAAATAAATAATTAAATAAACAATCACAGGTTTGCTCTTGATGACATAACTTGTAAAAGTGTGCTTAAGGTTATTATTTGAAATAGTAATCAAGATAAATAATATTCTAAGAAATAATAAATTCTTGAATTAAATAATTATATTAAAGAATAGAAAACCCATCCCTCTATATTTTGAAAAATTTAAACCTATCGATCGTATGGTTTGTTTGATGATTACCTCATGCTTGCGTTTCTATAAAAATAGAAAGATAATTGAAGCATTGAGAAAAAGAAGAAAGAAACAATTGCTACAATACTGTTACAACACAAGCCCAGAGATACGGCAGTGCGATCACAGAATCGCTATTTAAAGAGACAAATTAACATGATCAGATCAATTTTATTTGGGCATTTCGCGTGTTAATTACCCTTCAATAGATTGTACTTAACACAAGTGTTATTGAAAAAAATCGATCACTTTAAGTTGGTTTCCTTACAACAGAGCGATCTTCATGAGAGCCTCAACACCTGGCTACAATCACACAACTAACGAGGCGACCAACGGGGTACTTCTAAGATTCTCACAATATTTAGTTAAATAGCATTCCATTCACCAAAAAGTAATCATTGAATATTAATTCAAAGCTGGTCTTTTTTTATCTTGAAGTTGATCAATAATCGGCCATGCCGTGCCCTATTTCCGGAGTGGTTGTACAACAACCTCATCAAACATTTATCGTGTGTGAATACCACTACTCAATCTGTATGCAATTCATGGCAAAGGATTCCATTCACAAAAATGTATCTATTAAGAAATTATTCAAGCATTGTTAATGTTTAAGACAAGGAATTGTGTTGATACAGTGGAACCAGTTTTGTTGTGTTTGTGTTTCTTACAGATCGATCAACAACTAGTAAAGAAAATATAAACAACTACATTTAATTGTCAGTTTCCAGTTCTAGTCAATATGTTTTGTTTCTTTTTTTAGTTTATGTTATCTTTCAAATTTTATTTAAATATTTTGAATTTGTTAAATTGTTTAGAAATAATCCTGAAATAATAATCGTTTTAATAACAACTAAAGAACCAGCAAGAAACAAAAAAACAAACAAAAAGAAATAATTTATAACAAAGCTGATTTTGATTTCAAATTCAAATTAAAAAAGAAACTTTGAAACAGTTTTTTTTCGCTAAAATGAATTTCCAGAATATAATGATTAATCAACACAAAACAAAATTAAAATAAATATTTACCAATAACTATCAACTGTGTAAATGTATTATCAATTTATTGTTTTTTTATTTGCTATACCCCTGGTAATTAATTACTTTAAAGCAAAGTCATTTAGGAAACGGAGATCGGATCTGCCACATCGACGCTTCCTTCCGGGAAAAATTCCCAATATGCTTGTGGCTAATTATATTGACCTTTGAACCACGCTAATCGCACGTGCTTTTTCCAGCTGCACGTGTCTAGGTTCTCATACAACTGAAAATTGATACAAGCACCGAGTTTGTGTTGATGACTTTCGAAGTGTCAATAATGACTGTGTCAAACACACGTGCTTGACTTTTGACTATAAATAAATAGTGTATGAAGACAATGGATTTCCATTAGATTTAATAACTAGTTTCTGTGTTCATATGATCTCTCATTAAGATTAATTTGTTTATTTTAGATCCAACACGAGAAATTAATTTGTTTTTAAATTAAGAAATGAAATCCTATTATTTGTCATTAAATGTTTCGGGTGATATGTGAATAAAGAAAACCGAAAATAAACGTGTTCGTTACCTGTAGATTTCCATAATGCATTAATAATTTTATTAAGTGATTACATTGTGTCCATTGCGACAAAATGTAAACGAAATATTTATTGTAGAAACAAAGAAGACACAACAGATGTTGTGGAAAATGGATCAATATATAAAATAAAGGTATCCCTGCTTCTTGTGTAATAATGTACATTGTACATATATATTATAGCTATATATAACATTGTTTCCTCTTAAATAAAGAGTGACTTTTACTATTCTTATGATTTCATGAAAAAAATGAAAAGGCTATGTACTCAATTACACTATAATAATTTTATATTTTAAAGTTGAATTTGGTTTAAAGATTTTACTTTACAAGTTAAGAAATACTTTCTAAACATTCCGCAGTAAACATGTATTTACATATGTGGGTATATTACAAATATTCGCTGGGTATGTATTTTCGCGCTGCATTTTATGACCACGAATATAGAGAAAATAAATTCACCGCGAATACAGCCAACTATAAAGTAATATAACGAGAATGCTATCATGTATAGAACAGATATATCAGAAGGTTGAATATCAATGGTTTATAACCATATGTTTAAAGTAATGCCACAAACCAAAGCAAGGAAAGTTGAACCATTGCACTATATCAGTATATGAAAGAAAATTTTATATGATATAGAAGGAAAGTCAAGCATTATCTTATCATCTTAAAGCAAATACTACTGAATCTTATCATTCTGAATGTGACTGTGAATTATGAGAGGCAAAAAAGACGCAATGTTTCTATTACGACTATATAAAATAGTGTTTTTCTATTAAAAGCAATTTGGTTGCAATAAGGGATGTTGCAAAAGACAAGATATTATCACCTTTCAAAACAAATTAGGAGTTACATACAGATGAGACTCAAAAGAAGCAAACTGCATCATACAGCTATTTCTGCCTTCTAGGACCCATTAGTGATTAAGACTACCATTCAAAAATCTAAAATGAAAATATACAGGCCATCCTCATAAAGGATTTACAGAATTTTAAATAACACGTTGACATATGAATTAAGCATTTAAGAAAAGACAGAATATCTGGAATGAGGAATATGAAACTGCATCATACAGCTGTCGTGTTACTAGGATGATTCAAGGGGCCAAAGTGTGGAAATCCAGATGAGGAATATCAAAACTGGCTAGAATGAGTTACAAAAGACACACAAGACGTTATTGCATTTCAAAACAAATTGAGGGTTAGAAATTAAAAATGCAGACTGAATTACATTGCATCATACAGATGCTTTGTCCTTCTAGGACTCGTCAGTGATGTTAGGGTCACTATACAGCTGTTTAGTCCTTCTGGGACTCTTTAGTGATATTTTGGACACCATACAGCTGATTCGTCCTTCTAGGACTCGTCAGTGATGCCAAGGGCTTAAAGCGACCTAAACCTGAATATGTGTCAAACAAAATGTCAAATCCTAGATTGGGAAGACCCATAATTTCAATAAATTTCAATTAGTTTCAAATTTTCCAAAGAACACTAAGTACATGTGTATGTCCTGAACTGTGTCACCATTCAAAGGAATTAACACGTGACAAGCAGGCTACGATAAACATCGGGGAGTACATGAAATATTAAACAATAGAAGATGTGTACAACACAATAGTTTGGCCGATTTGGTAATACATTGTTTATGAGTATACATTTTATGTAATTACTCAAGACTATATACGAAAAAATTACATGTTATGTTTTAATTATTTTGATATCCACCCATTATACAAACATACAACAGGGGAAGAAAAGCATCAGCCAGCTTCAATGACACCTTAACAGGACATTTTGGAACCAAAGAGACAATTAGCGCTGGACTATCTTAAATGTTCGCCAATGACCAATAGACAACCACTCTAGGAAATGGCAGTCACTGACAATCCAATGCCAGGCCGTTGACAGGAAAACTCGGGACCTATTGACTTTCAGTAAAATGTGGCCAAACGTACCCAGGGAATACCACACGGAGTTATACCTAAAATTAATCTTGTTCCATACCGAAGAGAGGTTTGCAATCACTAATGGGCCCGTCCTAGCCGGGAGGGGAAGGAGAAAGAGTGGTAAGGGCTCGGGACGTTAACATCACAGCATCCGGGTGTTAACTTGACAACCTGCAACCAGGTTTCTAAAGCCTTGTCAGCTTCACTCAATATTAACTAATTATTAATCATTATCTGTTATATATTTTTTAATATTTAGAATGAAACATCGGGAAACAGCTTTCAAACGTGTTATTTTTATGTAGAGCTTTGAAGGAATTATATCATTTTGGTTCTTTTTGGAGCAGAATTTGAAAATGTATCAGGATGTAATGTTCTGCGATAACTGAGCACTGAGTAAGGCAAAATGTCATCGCACATCCACGTGTCCTGGGTAAAGTTTTAGCCTAGCATTAGCGTAATCGATTTTGTTGTTGTTTTGTGCTATGGACATACAATTAAGAACTTATCAAACAAATTCCATTCACTGGGGAAGCGATATAAAATATCAAAATGGCTATTTGGTACATGTGTATAAGATACCGCTACTAATTCGATAGATGATGCACTGTGTGACAATATATGAATAGACCAACCGTACTAAACAATTCAGAAAAAAATACTAACCAGTTATTTAGTCTATGTATTTAGAATTGTGACTCATTCGTATACATATGTATTTTATTTTTCATATAGATTCTTATAACATTGATCTAATCTTCACCACGGTGATCTTAATTGAAAGTATCAATGAAATATTCACAAGAATTGAATAATCCACTATTTGATTAAATGGACAAAAGATTTTATTTTTCGAAAATTTAAATTTTATTTTGAAAACAAAGGAATGCCACTATGGTACCGTGCTGCAAATGTGTTATTTTCGTTATTTTTGAGGAAAAAAGTATAATCAGCAGAAATTATCGATAACATTTATAGTTATAGACACTTATATTTTTGCTCGAAAAAAGCACCCCTTGTGTTTCAAACACTTTAAATACGGTCAAAATGCTACGATCGAAAAAGCAATTTTTGTCGATTTTGACTCAAGGTTATTACAATTATGTTGCGGTTAATGATGAAGGAATGCAGATGGTTTAGTCTAAACAATTGAAATGGATACACAAAACCGTCAAAATATCACAATACATAAAAATCAATGCAGATATGTAAAGGATAGTGAAATATTTCCTTCGACATGGACGTTGAAATACTAGACTGTAGATGTACATTATTTGAAATAATGACGAGTGATATGGAGTCATGTAAACGCCAGATACTTAATTATGCACATATTGGTTCTTGACAGACCTTCAGGCGACCAATAAGCCTTCAATTGTACCTCTAGAGTTCACTGATTTCAGAAAATGATATTGAAAACTGATATTTAAGTCTCCAACAGTCGACTCCTTGCCAAAGCATTGACTATTATTTAATCTTCAACAATAACGACTTTTTTGAAGAAAAAAAAACAAGAAAAAAAACCACAACAGTTGGACACAAATTTCAACAAATCCATACCCTTTATTTATTTTCAAAAAAAAAGAGAGTCATGTTACATTTCTCCCATAGACATTGGATGATGATGAGTTCCTGGAAGACGGCTATAAAAAACAACACTTTGTTTTGAAGGATATCCGAAAACGTGACAATGGAAAAAAACAAGTTGGTGCCTAGCTAATGGTTTATAGGAGGACAGATACAATTTCATGTGATGGTAGAGAATTAAATTCTCGTTTCGTCAGTCAGTCGGGCAATAAAAGCCTCCTATCCTCAGACCGTTATTCAAGAACATTCGTGCAATTAAGAAATATGAATGTCACAACTCTTCACGAGATATCGCGGTAGGAGAGTAAACATTAGCTGCTATTTGTCAGTGAAACATGATGAAACAATACCTTCTTACATCGTAAAGTAATAATAAACTTTACACCAAACACTTATGCGGTTTGTATATATATTAAATAGATTTGCCGACAGGACTCTTGATGAGCTGTCATTGAATTTATAGTGGAATCTCGTGGAATTTTCAGAAAATGTCGCAATTGGGTATCTCATAGCAATCTTATGATTAATTTTGATATGACTCCAAACACCATTCCTAGGTGGCTAACTGTCAGACATGCCATCGCCTCCATAACGATCCCATGGGGCATTGCGGCCTTCTATTTGGTATCTGTCAGCAGATGGCCCTAACACCAACTCTAGTGTTTTGCAGGGTGGCAAAACTTGGTAGCGGAGATCTAACACCTTACGGAATTAGTGTCAACTGGTAAAAATCATATTACATTCTTCCACTTCAAATAACATTCTCAATACACACGTCCTAGCGACACTTTTACTATGGCTTGGGATAATAACTAGAGAAGTGGAATGGGAAGAGGAGAGAAGGCTATCTTTCTAACACCAGCACCTCCTTCACTGATGGAGAAGAAGAGCTCCATTTGTGAATATTAACATCCGGGTAACGTATATTGGCAACACCACGTGGGACAATGAGCAAGCTTTCTTAGAAAACAGTGATCATTGGATACCATAGGATGACCATATAAGTAGTGTAAATATCAACACATCGGGACAAAAGTTTATACATGAGACACACATTATGTAAATAAAGGCTTTGAATATGAATTTAATAATGGAGTTCAGCTGCTATGCAATAGATGCTGGTCGAACTGCTTTATGTGGCTGTTACGTTCTCTTATGACTCTGCAATTAACGCCAGGGGCCAAAGGTGAGGAAATAGAGCTAAATCTTCAAAAAGATAAATCAGTGTTAACGTTAATAATGGCAGGAATGTTGAACTTCACGGACTGTTGTTTGGGATAAAGATTTTGTCCTTTAGAGTCACACGTGTTCATTGTTGAAGAGAGTGACGTCATAATCATAATAACTGTTTTGAAGTCCTGAATTTAAACTGAAATCTGAACTCTATTTTTTTTTTAAATATCATTGTTCGATGATAATGCTTCCAAGAAATATAAATACTGAAAGTCGTGTAGCTTTATATTATTTTTACAGTATTGCACTGAGGCTTAGCACAAATTCTCCACGAACGGTGCATACAATATATGATGATAAATATAATACATATATGTGGGTTTTGAATTTGTTTCAGGTCCCTGTGCTATGTTGCAAAGCTTTAATTCAATAACAAGAACTTATTTAAGTAAGGCAGTATATCGAGTTATTTAAAGAACACAAGTTTAAAACAACGTCGTAATTTCGAAAGTACAGATATCGAACATTGTACATTGGCATCTTAATACGGTTGCACTCGCAGACGCAACGCGTGCAGCCGTTAAATAACTTGTTTTACACCAAGGCAATACATGTTAACACAGACGTACCATGCCCAGCCTCGCGTTAGGAGGGGAGCTGGAAAAATGATTGATTAAGCATCAGAAGAAGCACGGGCGACTCTTGCGGTTAGAGCGATCCTATTTCGGTAACAAACGGACTTGCTATACCACACAAATTCAATTAGCTATTTCCTATACGTAGAAACAGAATTAACACACCAGCAGCCTAACGCTACCCACCTTGTGATCTAGATGCAAAAAAAATGGCTTAAAATGGTTCTCTTTTTTACGTGAAATTGATTACCTGCTTTTGTTTGTAATATGCTTAACTGGTGGTATGTGCCGAATGAATAGCATTGCGACGTGAAATAGGCGGTCTATGTCCCAGTCGGGCTTGTCAGAGTGGCAACCAATATCTTCGGATTGCGTTTCGGGGAACGCCTATCATGAGGTGACATGAACGTCAAATATCATACGATGGGGTGGGAGAACGCTTAATATCCTATGATGGGTCGGGAGAACGCCAAATATCCTATGATGGGTCGGGGGAACGCCAAATATTCTATGATGGGAAGGGGGAACGCCAAATGTGATGGCGTGAATGTAAGGAACGACAACTCGGGGCGAGAGGTTTTTCAGTGTGATATCCAATACCATTTTACCACTAAACTAAACTCTTTTTTGTACCAGTACATATATGTATCTTACGATCTCCACAAATGCAAGGCCTGTGGTTGGGCAGGACAACTGAAAGTTACCACACACACAATGAGCCATCTTTAAAATGCAGGTGGTACTACTCGGGGTATAGACATTTACAAACAAGAGAAAGGTAGAACAACTGTATTATGGAGATACAAAGACACAAAACACACGAGTATGGACTATGAAATATCAAAGGATTGGAAGGATGGCATTGTAAAGCAAAGATCAGAGCCATGAAGTCGGAACAACAAGCTCAAACCAAAGACATATTTTCATTTTACAAATAAACAAACGAAAGCCCACGAGACCGGCGAACATGCTGTCTACCTTTTATCCTGACAGGTGAAAATTGTGTTGTTGGAAGAATTCATTTTTTACACCTTGTTCATTTAACAGTCTCTGAAGGTGAGTCATGTACCATTTGGGTTTATTTCCTTCTCAAGCTGGTGCATAGGTGCTATATTAAGAACAGCCGACGGGTAGTTCAGTTACAGCACAGAACAGGTAAATCAAACAAAAGCATTGTCAGCATCCCATTCTTAGCTACCATTGTTTTAGAAACAGTCCTTTATAAACAATACATTTGATTTAAGATCTACAGTCATCTGTTTCAACCGGGGACGTATATCCACGTTTCTAGATTCAATAGAACGTTTTTGAATAAGTATACATTAATTTAATTGTCAATATAATTTTTATAAAAATACGTCTTAACATCGTTGTGTAATGGTTCACCTGACATCAAGGCGACTAGCTCTAACGGATAGCACCCATAAGAGTTCACGTGGTCCTTAGGGGCCATCAAAAGTACCCCATCAGACGGTAACTGAGAACAATGGCGCTGAGGGCCTTATCCAGCCGTCAATCAGACCCGGTCTGGATGGGAATCACGTGACAATTATACAATCGTCAATATTGTTGATAATTCGATGACAAATACTTTCGATTGTCTTTTCTATAACAATTGTATCTCATACAGACAGATATGTCATATTGACGTCCGCCGGTATCCTTTCATCTGTTGGATCGAACAAGTCCGGAATTATCCATCTCTTTAATTACAATATGACGTGATTTCAGTTATGATTTTCATGTTACATCCAAATCGACATAAAGACGGTGCTATTCCAGTCGGGGACCTTTGAAGAAGTAATACAGCATTATTTGACTGACATTTCGTCATTTTTCAAATAATGTGTGGTTAGGTTTAATTTACTTCTAATTACAAACAAAACCTGACAAATTTAATTCACGGTAAATGTCCTGGGGCAAAGAGGAACACTAATTGGAGAAGAGATTCTGGTGTAGGATCCGGAATAAGATCGGGGGAGCGGGACAATTATTAGATTAACAGAGTAGAGAAGCGACGATGTCAGTGACCCGAACAGAGAGGAAAGTATTCGGCCATATGTTCAATAGTAAACGAGACAAACATCCCCACGTTCCGAACGCCATGAATGATATGAGCAATTTCAGTATTATCCTGATATAAGGTATCCATATTTATTTATTAATAAATTAAAGTAATTGTATAATAAAACTGTTATATCCTTTTGATCAGGTCGATTGTAGTTTTTTTAACACGAGAGAAATGTATTAACCGAGGATATGAACATTTGTATTTGTTTGGTATTAAAGTCAAATGACTGATGGAAAATATTTTGGTTTTGCGAATAGGGTTATGACATACACCTTTAATTCTACACAGATCTAGATGTGACGTCATAAAGAACATGATCACGTGCACCACAAACTAAATGGAGCTTATGAAGGTGTAAATAAATAAACCAGGGACGGGCAAGTAAATATAGTAGATGATAAATCTGTATTGAGTCACACTTCCGGTGCTTTAACACCAAACCTTTACACACTTGAGACTTAGAGACAAATGTATCAATTGCATTTTCCTTCATTTAGTACATCTGATTAATTTTCTAATATTGAATTAAATGAATTAACATTTCCATTAAAAAAACGACTCATTAACACTTGTTTAAATTATGTCAGTTGAAGACTGACCGCAATAAAGAGAACAACCGGAAGTAGTATTATTTCAAAAGATCTAAAACTGAGTTTGTGTAAAATGAGATAATATTATATTAAAATCCTGATACTTAAAAACACATTTGTGAGAGTCTGTCCTTGTTAAGTTGTGATCGCTATACACTTCTGCACTTGTGCGTAAAATAATCAATAATCTTGTATCTGGTGTTGTCACGTGATCAAGGCTATTAACGCGATTTTCCACAGACGTAGGCCAAGGGGAAGTAACTCCTATACCTCTCTGGTACAAAACATTAATTGCGTGTGTACTTGCATTGAACTATCGAGACGTTATCGAAAACGAAAAAAATCGATATCCCTTTGAAAGGTAATTAACCTCATGGACGGAAGAAGACGTGGATTGCTGGACTACAACATAACATTTTCGTGATGAAAACCATTAGAAATAAATGAGATTTAATTCAGTTTTAACTTTTTAAAAAGCGTTAATGTACTGTTGCCCAAAACAGATGTTTCAAAACTTACAGGTGCTTTTGCTTATCAAGAATCTCTACGGCATTATTTTTAAATGACTAAATGGTAAACAATAATAATGAAAACAATAATACATTTGAATGCCGAGCACTTACAAACCAGCATGGTATTTATTTAGGCCTCTAACAACATTATTTTAATGATGCACGTGAATGAGATATAAGGTTTACAAGGCGCGTGTACAGTTATGTTTTATTTCTCTGTGTTTCCTGTAACTCTCCAGTAAGTATGTACGCACGTGACCATTTTGGGTGTATCTTTAATGTGTAATATTCTACACCTTTATCCGCCATCTTTTTCAATGTACATTCACCATACATCTCATTACAATAATGTACAACTGAAAACTTAATGTTTTTAATAGTTACAGATATATCGGTCAAAATTAACACTTTAGTGTATCTAAGATTTAACTAGGTCTAATGCTTGGTTTTTGGCTTATTTTTTAAAACATCCTATTAACAGCCAGGGTCATTTAAGGACGTGCCTGGTTTTGTAGGTGGAGGAAAGCCGGATCACCCGAACAAAAAACAACCGACCTATAGTCAGTACCTGGCAAATACCCCACATGGGTTTCGAGTTGGAGGGCTAGTGATAAAGTGTCGGGATACCATAACCATTCGGCAACCGCGGCCCAAGGTCAAGTGCATTAAAGCGACTGTAACTGTGGAAAATAGTTTCTTGCGTAATATTTCTGAATAATATATCATAAAACTAATTACAAAAAAAATGGAAGTGTCTAAAACTATGTTTTTCTTTTTAAGTAACAAAATCAGTGCAAAACAATAGCATTACAATTCGGTAGATCCTACAAGTATGCCTATGTTAACGCGTTACTCGAACCCACGTGACTCCATTCGGCTTTTTAAGTGTAGCATTTCTTACAAACATCAATCGAGGTGTTTTAAAACTCGTAAATATTTATATATGTATAACACATCTTTTTTGCAATATAGTTTCGTGTATCGTTATATATTAAACCCATTTCATTATTAAAGAAATCACCGTACGATGAGTATGAAATCTACAGTTTTAGTCGCTTTAATGATCAGTCGGTATGCCTGTCACTAAGAGAAAAATAAAAAGTTCAGTGCACCAAAGATTTAACTAAATTTCAGGTAACTTATGAGTAATTAACTACAGGCGTAATATCTGTTAATGTACATAGTTTAGTGTGTAATGGTTAAGCTAGATATGTACATGTAAAGTAAAATATTTAGAGCACCCAACAGCGCATTAACTATATGATACGGGACGTATCCCATCTAGCACCAGACAAGGGGCGATAACTTGATACTTCCTTACCTTGTGACTCTTATTAAATTGATATAAAGTAATAATGGGGTCAAAGCCCCGATACAAAACAATGGCATTACTTTGCTTACCTTGTTCCACAAATACTGGTCATGTTCTCCTCCTGAGAACTCACGCGCTGAACTCAGCGTCGTTAACGACTACAACGAAATAAAACAGAAGTTCAATTTCAAATTATTTAAAGTTAACAGTAAATTAACATAAATCAATTAATATCATGATAACAGTTTTTTTCATGTTCACATATTTACATCTGATAGACCCAGTGACCAACAGTTTCGTATGAGATATAGCAACAGTTTCGTAACATTACACAAATAGTTTCGTATGAAATATAGCAACAGCTTCGTGGTCATTGTATCCACTGACGGACTGGAGGTCGGACGGGAGGATCGAAACGACAAACACCGAAATCATTTTCATCACAACATTCCGTTCATTTTTCATTCCGTAATATGGATATCCTCCGTGGAAATAATGAGATTTTATGCAGTTCAATCCAATTACCTCTGTCTGATAATAACAAAAACTGCAAATGACACGTTGATTCTGTTGATATGACGTAATGTGTTAATTATCCAGTGTGGATTAATCACGATATAGTTATCAAACAAGTCCGTCTAAGTATTAGGGTTAAATAAATAATCAAATACGTATTATCATCTTTTAATCATTGAAAGTTTTTTGTTATCTTTCTATTCTAAACTTTTATAACAAAACATTTTTATTTATAAAATCGTCTTAAGAATTGACAGACTAGTTTACATTAAATAAATAAATCAATAAAATGAAGGATGGGTGAATGAATGAATGAATGAATGAATGAATGAATTAATTAATGGAGTAGACTTTCAGTTTATTTCACAATGCGGAAGTTTGACAAATACAATATAATTCTATCGGTATTTTTGTTGGCGCGTGTCTAAAAGTTAACACGCTACAAATATCATTTCCGGGTCAAATTCTAGTTTGAGAAAAAGATGTATGATGTAATATAATAAATAAAAAAAATAATAATTAGTGATTCTGAAGTTGGATATTGGAATATTAGAAATTAGAAATTACACCTGTAAGATCAAAGTGCCGACAGAACAGGTGTCAAGCCTGTGATACGGGCCTATAGTGTACATCTGTCCTCGCTACAGTGTTATATTTCGCCGCCTACCTCGACATAAATCGCACGTAATCCGTGTACATAGTCAAGATCAGGTAGCAATAGTGGTCAGTCAGGTGTGGTCAGGTCAAGATCCCAAAGATAACTGACCAGTACTGTATAGTATATAATTATATAACAATTGGTCTGTTATGAATTATTTAATATAAGCATGTGCTGTCTTTGTTTTAAAATGGCGCGAAACAAAATCGGCCATCTTTTGTTTCTGGTGAATATATATACATACTGAATTTGAACGTCATCGTTTCACTTTAATTGGTAAGTATGGTTACATAGATACATCTAATGTATAATTATTTATATTTCAACGAGAATCGTTACTCCTCAAAGGGATTGTATTACTTTCGTATGACGTCACAAAAACAGTAAATAATTGTAGTTGTGAAACCCCAAGAAACGACCTCACGATTCGGACATTTTTTCTTTACAACATATGTTATCCCGTACTTACCACTAGTTAATTAATAAAAGTCATGAATACGCATGTGATAATATCGCTCCTAATATTATTATCACGTTTCTACCTATTGTAGTAATATGAACAAGATTATTATCTTGGCATATATTATACAGTTTAGTCAATGAAACGTACTGGGTTTTATTCACACCACGACGAGGAGAGGACAAATTAAAAACTGGTAGATTAACGAAATATAAAAGTTTAACAAACAGATAAAGGTTACCATGGAGATCACTCCTGTCAGATTTAATATGTTCATATGTCTATCATGTATATATAACACGTCACTGTCCGTACTGTGGATACCTATGACAGATCACTATCCACGATACATGTATTTATATACAAATATATATAGCCATCAAATTACTTATGTAATTACAACAAATTGAATTAAAATGGATTTAATTGATTTGAATTGAATTGAATTGAATTGAATTGAATTGAATTGAATTGAATTGAATTGAATTGAATTGAACTGAGTTGAATTTAATTGAACTGAAATGAACTGAACTGAACTGAAATTAATTGAATTGAACTGAGTTGAATTAATTGAATTGAATTGAATTACATGTGTATACATTTATTGTAGTCAGGTGTACATATGTTCAAAGTTCAAAGTTCAAATATTTTATTAAAGTGTCACACATCAGATTCACAATATAAATTTAAAATCTAATCGTGGATCGTGGGATAGAGGTCGTTTTAGCACCAGTGTGACATGAACAACTGGCGTAATTTTTTTATCTGTTTTTTTTTTTATTTAAACATATTTTATTGTATCATAAATATACAACGGAATCGGTCACAAGTTTTCCAACTTTTGTAAAGCCCTTTCCCAAAAACAGTATACAACACAAATATTTACACAGGATGACATTAGACTTTAAATAAAGTGGTTTTATTTTTTGAAAATAGGAATTTAAGAAGAGTAGAGATGGAATGATAATTATTGGAAATGGAGGAAGATAATGTAGAAGTCTCTTTCATTTACAAATTATTTTACAATTTTTGAAGATCTGTCTACGGACTGACAAACGCTATGGGTATATACTCAAAGAAATTACGAGAAGGAAATATCTGTATTGAAATAAATATGTAAGGCGTGATTCCAATGTTTCTATTCATACACAGAATTAAAAAATTACTTTTGTAACACATTGCCCTGTTTTTAAATTAATGTATTATACCAATAAATAGTCATAAAACCCATTTTTACCCTAAAATAAAATCGCTTTTATACCGTATTTTTTTCTGCTTTTGTTTTTATGATTTACAGACAAATGTCTCCATTCTTGTGTCTCTGTGGGTCTCGAATGAAACATCCTTTTATAAAACATTTATTTCTAAACAAGAAAATCCTTTTCGTGATTGTCGACGTATCGTTTCATCAATGATAGCGAACACATTTCCGGCAAGATTCCTTTTTTCTAAACGGAACACAAATGAGGACAATCTAAACTCCGGATCCAAACCCGGGAGCCGCTTACCACACGGAAACCGTCAACCTTGCTGATTTCCGCCTGTGGACTATTTAAAATCTCGGGCCCTTAGATCTTCCAAGATCGGATTATTCCTCCCCATTACACATGAATTGGTCTCTAACGGGACCTTTACAACACATGTTTATTTCCGTGTGGGCTCTTTGAAGGGACGGACAGAGCGACACTAGTCAATTGTAACGAGTACGCAAACAGGTGGTAACTACAAGCTCTCGGCGAGAACTCACCTGTTCGCGAACTACCCGAGTGATAACTTAATTAACGGTAAATTGCCAAATAAACTCGCCGTAATTTATTAGTTTATATGTACCATACGGCGTATACAACCGAAAGACAATGCCGAATATTCAATTTAAAACATTAAAGGATTAGAAAAATATACGAGATCAAAGAAAGGAACTACTACGTTTGGTAAAAGAAGGAATCTATTGATAATTTGAAATGAAACATTTTAACATACGGTATATACACAGTTTCAGAATTATTATTTTATAAATTGCGAAACAAAACTTCACATTGATCGAAGCAGTTTGTTTATAGTTCTGATAAGATTATAAAGGAAGAAATATATTCGTTTGCTTCCTTAAAAGTTAATGCTCAAAATTAACGGTAAATTATTAACTAGTGCACTGGCTCTGATGCCGAAAATACGGAAGCGATTATTTCAAAAAAAATTTATTAGAAAGTTATTTCAAAGGCTTCATGATAAATGAAAAATGACATAAAATATCAGGTTAAAAAATGAAACGTAATAGTTCAAACAATCATGTTTTATCAGTAATTTATAAACGTTTCCGTAACTTATCCTTTTCATTATTCGTTATTTCTCGGAAAAAATAAATAAATGAATATTTTTTTTGGTTTTTAAATAACGATAACGTGTCGAAAATTGGATAGTATCTGAAATTAAAAAAAATGAAGAAAAAAAGACAAGTCTAAACAGAAAAGCAGACACGTGTGCCGGATAATCAGGTAACTGGCGCGTAGGATAATTCAACGGTTTATTGTTAAATAATTGAAGCAAATATCTGATATCAGAGTAACCCACGGCAGGTAGAAATCTGAATTGAAAGGTACTGTATCTCGAGATTAATTATAAGGATTGGATAAAGAACCCCCTTAGTTAACGTCAGTTTCCGCTCCTATTTCAATGCGCATTAAAAACTATTGAATAATTATGGTCAACAAAATTCTATGATTTATTTATTTTTTATTGTAACAGGTCATACGAGTTATAATTAATAAGTGATATTATTGAAAAAATCTGTATAATAAAATAGTCTTTTGGATTCCCGTTACTGCTGAATTCAATGCATTTCTTCAGCAGTCGTTACACGTTTTAATTAATTAAGATTGAAGAATTTTGTCATCACAAACACGGGAGTAAATTGCAGGCGATCAATTGTTGATATTAGCTAAGACTGAGTGATATTTTTGATTAGAATGCTATTCGCAGCAGGCATTGATGTTTTTATAAATGCCGATAAAATTAACATTGTTCAAATATTGGTCAACAATATTTAACGTTACTCGACAAAAAAGTAATTAATTTCCCAATAAATTCGCTCTTTCGCACCGGCTAACGGTGTTGCTTTCAATTAAACAATTGTTTCGCAAACTATAAACCCCTTACCGAGTACTAACGAGAAATTATATCATCCTCACCTCGGCAGTCTTATCAGACAATGGAAAAATCATCTTTGATCAGATGTGACGGCATCTGAAACAATTGTTTACTTAAGGTGCGTTGGGACAACACGGTCGAATAAACATTTTATTAGAAAAGTAGTTTGTAAGCGTTACAACTACACTTCTGATGAAAAATCATTTGTTTAAAACTTATTTGTGAACAGAACTAAACAAATATACAAATATCGCTCGTTGACAGATGACATGGCGTGGAAATATATCCTTAAAACGCCCTATGGTTTCTGAAGCGGGAAGGTTGCGAGCCAAAGGACAAGAGAAAAGTGGGATGAAGGTTGACAAAGATATAGAAAATAGAGTTAAAGGTCTCGAAGTTGTCTGAATCGTAAAGGTACCAATGATAGGGTACACGAAAACATCTGCTCTCCTATTTTGTGGAAACACCTATGATAAAACAATATTGAGTTTCTTAAATTGTTGCAAATAAAATGTTCTCTTTTTCATTGAATGCTAATATCATGTTTCAGGCAGCGCGTTACATCATATGTTGTTTGAAGCATTCGGAGAAGATTGTAGCGGGTGTCAGAGACACAGCACACACAACTATCTATTAACTGTAATTATTCTAAAACTGTCACCATTTTGTAACTATGAGAAGCCTTTGCCAGCTGTATTAACTTAAATAGTAATAGCCCGAACACTTTAAAAAAGTGCGCGCCACCTTTATAATAAAATGTAACGAAGAGAAGACCTGGTTGGTCACATTCAAGATTTAATCGCGAAAATCGAGTTTCTTTTTTCTTTCTCAAAAAGACGAGTGAAATGTTGATAAATCTCTTAATACATTTCCAATTCTCCTGCTAGTGAACCGTTATGTTGATATGTTTTTCTATGACTGAAGAAGAAACTCGCTTTTCATTGAATCTCATTGATAAGATGTTTAATCTTACCGGTAATTGTGTTCTATGTCGAAGTCTCTCAAACCTGTCGGACATGCAAAGTACCCGGTAGTCAGTTATCAAAAGATAATAATAATGAAAAGAACCTCGGTTACAACACGTACTTATAACTGATAAAAGTCCGTGCTTGCAGAAAAAAATGGAGAAATGTTTAAGATGACGAGTATAATCAAAATTGGACAGAAAAATAAAATTTGTATTTAAACATAAATATAGATATTTGATATTAAAAGAAATAACAATTGATTAATATACGAAACTTTCAGTCTACAAGATGACAGTACTTTTCTCGTGACTCTGTGTGTTCAGATAGAGACTTAAATGAATGGTTTCATGTCCCATGTTCTTTTTGATGGGACTTTCTGAGATTGAAACATGAAGGGCTCGTAAATGCCATGAAGTTCCGTTCCGATCCAATGAACTTCTAATTAACATGTCCAATCCGAAACAGACCTGATTTTTAGAAGCTGTTTACAGACGCAAAGAAAAGTTACCTGCATGTTAAGATTTAATCAATGAACTAACTGTTTTAATTGCTAATGACTTTTAAATAAACGTTCAATTTCTATGAGTTTAAAACCGGCATGTGTTTTGTTGAAATAATGAACCGCAGCCATTTGATCGAACTAATTTACAGAGAGATAGCCGGTAGAACTCTTCCGGAAAATAAAAAAAAAAGTTTTTCGAACATGAGACTACAATATGATACCTCTGTAAAGCATAGTAATAAGCTGAAAGACATACACAATTTATACAAGAAATAATTTATCTGCAATAAAAGTGTATTATATCTCATAAATAATGAATATATAACAATTGATTGTAGTTACATCATATACTGAAACATAGATATATAAAGTCAAATAAATTAAATTTTACCTGTAATTAGGAAAAATAGAATCCCTCCGGGTACACAGGTGTGCATGTAACTATCTATCTATGATACGCTTGTGACCGAGTACAGTTTATACACGATAGTCCAGTCAATATCTATATATTAATAAATAGCCGGAATGGGGGTCCCCAATTAAGAAATATTTTATGAAGTGACGGATTAACATTTGATTGTAAAAGTATATCGGAATTGTAAATAAATAAAATCGGGGCCGTCATCACTGCCGGCGATATTTATAAAAGTTGCATGCAGTTCTCACTAATGAGTAAGCATGCTATAGTGTGGCAGTTCGCCAGTCGCCGCAGTGTAAATTTCATGTCACTCGTTTAATATTTCAAAATCTCTTTCCGATGTATGTAGTATCGGGCAGAAAGATGCATTAATGATTTAAAGAAAACCGGAAAGTCTCCGGTAAGAGACTGGGTAGCATACCTGATGAGGATGGTGATACAGTCCATAAGACGACATCTCAAACGCAGGTGTACGACAGTCGACTCAACGTTTAGTTTCCGTTTTCTTCTTCCTTCTCAATGCAGTTAGGTATATTTTTCTTTAAAACAGTCCCTCTGAACGAAAGCAAGGTAACCCCGCTAAATTGTGCTTCTTTTCTCGTAAATAATGAGTGAGGAATCCTGTCCATGTTTTTAAAGGTGCATTAATATCATTATACCACGGTTAATCAATTGACTTTACCGAGCGCTGATTGGTCGAGACACCGCACAGTGACGTAAAAATGGGCGGAGCATTTTCACCTGTGTTCATAAAGGCTTCAAAGAGACTGCCGCCGACTGGGTTGTGACGGGTATTGGCTGTGCGCACACCTTGACTCGGGACAGTCATACTAACCATATGTTGGATACGAGAAATGAAAGTTAGGTTCTGAACATTGGGGAAATGAATCTCCGGCGATGGGTGGCCAACAATATTCTAGTCACCAGACATAACATGTAACTTTGTTAGTAAAACCGCAAATTCTAATCCCATTACCCATTCTTGCGCTGATTTTCTCTTTTCCAATCCACCGCGATGTTAAGCTTTGGGAACCTAATTAACTCAAGAGTGAATTTGGTGATAATTTGATGATTTTCATTTTCAGTTGTAGCTTTTTTAGAAACTATAGTAATTATCCAATTTCCATGTGTGCTTTTTAATTGACTTGATTATTGAAATTCTACGTATGTTTGAGAGAAAAAAACTGACCGGAAAAGAAGATGCGGGTCCGTTTTTCGTCGATATTGAATGTTTGGGCACAGCACCTGAACGATTAAAAATCCTCTATTTCCACAAAAAGCCACGCAAAAATTTGAAACTCCGCAATCATGTCCATCAGTTTTTTCCGCACTGAGATTTTTCTATTTCCCAACCTTATATTTACTTGAAGTTTTAAATAAATGATGACACCAAGCATAAATAGATGATGAACCGGCAGCGCTATTTTCTGCAATAACCACCTGTTGGACAAGGGCCGCCGACTACAACCTAAATTATACGTAGTTTAAATTTTATTCTTTTCATTCATGCATCTTAAATCTCATCGTCTAACCGACTTTAAAGGAGTTTGCTTTTGAAACAGCGTTTTGCCGGGGACTAAACATTTTTTGTTTGTTTGTTTTTGTTTTGTTTGTCTTTTATAAATATTGTTTCAAAATGAAACATTTCAGCCTCTTGTTAAGTATTTGTAGTAGTGAGAAGATAATGACACCGAGTATAATTGAGAACAGTTGCATTGTCTGTTTGACCCTATGACTTATTTAAAAACGTCAATCATATGAGAATGGTCAGACTGACCACGTGTGTAGTTATATTACTGTATGTTCGGTTACCGTCCGTGACTAACTTGAATACATTAATATAATATAAAACAATGCTGAAATAGGTTCAGTTACTGTATCAGAAGCGATTATGCCCCTACTTGCCAGAAAAGTAATGAGACATTTTAGTTAAAGTATGATAAATTCATTAAATTATTATATAAGCTTTTTTTTTCTCTATTTGATCACCTAAAGGAGGTCACAGGGATTTCTTTATAGTGGTAATATAGCTTCCATACATAGCACTATTGTGACGTCATTAATATATGACATCACGCTATTGTCCCGGTGATTAAACTGATGTATCCTACCATCACTTATCGCTATCTATATTGCAAGTATTAACAGAATCTAACAATCATTTTCATATAATTATGATTTTCATTATTTTTATAATGGTACCGATGAAATTAATTTACGCGAGTAATAAATTCAACATTACAGGGTGTGACATCCTCTAGTTCTATATATGGAGGTTAAGATTTCATCAAGTTGAAAATTTTGATATTTCACTGGAAAGATGCAAAAAATACATTTAGTTTATTACGATATATTACGACAAAGCAGCTGTAATCAAACAAATTAGAATTTTGCTATAAATAAAAAAATATATTGTTGTTTTCTCGTATCAAAAATCAGGTTATCTTTAAATTCCAGTAAAGCGAATTTAAAGGAAAAAAAGTAACAAAGACTGAACATGTGAGTCAAGTGATGCGTGACGCCATTTCAGGCTAACCAATAACAGGTGTCAAGCTGATGATACTTCCAAATGCCTCCATCTAAAATCTGTCAACTGGAACTGTTGTATATTATAAATAGTTTTCTTTCTCTTATATATCTGTATAACCAACACTTGTGGGAAATTATTTTTAGCTGGAATACATTATTTGATTTACCGTTTTATTGTTTTCCGGAAATTTTCAATTTTCTTAATTTGCTTTAGAAATAGTTTTGGTAAATCGTGACTGTAGAAGTGGCCACAGGGACTCGACACAAATGTCCAACTCAACTCAAGTTTCATATACACTTATGTAGAGCGTGAGAATTTGTCCAGGTCCCTGTGGAACTGACCATTTCCTTGCGTATGCCATAGTGCTTTCGTTATGACAGTAGTAAGAATTACTTTCAGGTTAAAATATTAAAAGTAAAAACGTATGTATGGCATATTTCACAAGCTAAATACGTATGCTATACTGATATAATTACCCATAATATCTGATAAACGAATACGGCTATGACGTCATATTATGACCTGTAGACTAGGTTACAGTGAGGTCAAGCTCTCGTATGACAGTGAAAGAGAAATGGTAATATACTTGTCGAAACGGACACCGGATATCCCGGAACCGTACAACAGCGATGAAACTGATACTTTATCAATAATACATTGGATGTTTTTACCCTGGTTTGAGTATGGTGTTCCGTCGGATGTGTATACACATATCAACGTTTTCCATCATTATTTTTTGTAATGATAATCGATATCCGATTTAATATACAACGCGACATCAACGCAGAAAAATATCAAAATAATAATAAAATTTTTTTAATAAAAATACAGAATAAAATAAAACAAATAAATAGATGAAAAATTAGATAAATAAAGAATAAAATAAACACATGAAATAGATATGAAAATAAAATAAACTGTAAACTTGTCAAACATATCCTTAACACGTGCAATTAAAATGTCTAGACTCTGGACTTTGTTTCTCTAAATCAAAAAAACAAGTTTATAGGATATATAAACTCTAGTGTAGTGTTGTTAACAGCCGAGCGCACACTTTTTTTAACGTCGGTAAATAAATCTCGACAGGGTAGAATATGGCGGACAACGTTGTGTGATATTCGGGTTGGCTAGGTCTCCCCGTTTTTTAAAGACACTATAATTACTGGCGCGTGTTGTAATCATCCAAACGAAAAATAATATGACTGGATTCAGTGATGCGTGACCGACGAAAAAGTTATAGGTATTGAAAAATGATAAAATTTTACAACAACCTTCTTTACACGTGACGAGGCTGGTTAGTTCATCTTCAACAATACTGATGTTCAATTATACCGATTTATCGACAAACAAACAGAAAAAAACACAGACGAAGGAAAAAATATATGTTTAGATTAAAAACAGGTCTTACTAGTATGAATGATGATTTTACACTAAACATTTCAAAATTCAGTTAAACGAATCAATCTGAAGTAGTGTTTGGGATATGGTAGGTAGATAGCGGGTTACCTAGGTCGTGTGATGTCGAAGAAGGAACGAGAATGGTGTATGTATAATTAATGGAGGTACACCTCGTCACGGAACTCTCCGGTGTGGTGGGCTACCTCCAATGATACACTGTCGGTAGTGGATAACGTTCTTTGTTTTATCAGTCTCTCACGTGTTTTTTTTTTACTACACGTTAACTTTTGTCTTGTGTCAATTTAAAACTAAAGAATTAAATAAAAAAAAAGTAAAACAGTTTCTTTGATTATTTTCTTTGAATTTTGATGAATTACAAAAATAGAAGAAAAATCCTTTGCTTTTGTAATTAGATATTTATACATGCTGCATTTGAAGCTGTATTTGTAGCTGTTCTTCTTACAAAATCATATTTTTCTCCATCTCTGATTGATTGACTAAAATAGTGCCACATGATTCCCGATATAAAGTCATATTGACCGGCCGTGCAAAAAAAGCTGGTAGAAATGCTGGGAACTCCCTCCCCTCCCCTCCTAAAAATAGATTAATTAAGAATTTCTTCCCCTTGGTATTGCATTTTAATGTAATATTTTACTTTTGATTGTGTAGAGTTTTATTAAAAGATAAAATGAATTATTTACAAATGCTTCACATATTCTCTATCATTACATATACAAACTTCGTCCTCGGTTATTATTTTTTCAGGTTAATAAAACCATGTATGAACCTTATCAAAAGGCTATAATTGTAAATTATACTGTATGTATACATGCATACAGTATATATGTGTGTGTATATATGCTGACATGATCCTGGATATTGTGATGACGAGAGATTCAGAACAAAAAAAAAAACGAAAACAAACAAACAAACAAACAATAATTTAAAAAAAAAAAATACAATAACAATAACAAAACACAAACAAGATTATATCCAAACTGTATTTATGTATTGTATTCTATTTACGCATTATAAATATGTGTGCATTTGCCTTTAATATTTTTGCGTATACAAAATCGATAATTTATGAAAATAAGAAATGCCAGTTTTTTCCTGCTGATAAGAAAAATGAGTAAAGATTGGCAACAGTAATAAAGGATGATAAAAGAAACAAATTTAACAAATATTTAAACATAACGATAAATTCGTTTTTCTTAAATAAATAAAAAGTCATTTCGAATGTATTACTACTGATTAATCATTTCTGTTTTAAGAAAAAACACACACACACACACACACACACCGTGTAAGTTGCATTAAGAGACAGCTGGGCAATGCTATCTTCACTATGCTGTGGTTTCTTGTATCTGCTCTCAGCCTACCCCAGCATCAATTAAGTACCTATTAAATTTCCATTTACGTTCATTTACGATTTATCTATAAATCACCGATCTACTTGCGAGTTTTTGCCCCAAGGAATTCCATATATATCTACCAATCAAATTACAGATAATGTAATTTCTCCGTCCATGGTGACATGTCGTCATTTCTCGGACAGACTGACAGCCTGACATTTCATTAACTAATCGATTCATTGATAACGTGTCAGTATATTCAATCATTTATTAATTAATTCATTCATCATTATTCTTAGACTGTACTCATAATTTCTGAGGAAAAAGATATAGTCCTTGATGCGAACGATGCTGATCTGTAGAATCATGGCACGTGAGAGATCGTGTTTGACCGAAGCGACGATTCATTCGTTAAAACTCGACTGATTCCGTAACAGCTTCAGTAACGAAATCATCCGAGTTTTGCCGATGTCAACGATGTCAAATAAATATTTTTTTTATATATTCATAATTTGTATATTTTAGAATAAAGTTGTAAATGTAATTGTAAATGTATTACATCAGACAAAGACTCATTGGGTCAATGTTGTCCATTGTTTCAGGAAACGAAATTCACAAACCGCATTTTGAGTTCTGCTTAATTTGTCTTTCCGCTTCCGGTCACATATTTCCGTCCACCCGAAAAAAAGTGGGCTTTAGTTCATGTAAAGAAGATAGGATTAGTCAACGGGCACCTTTGAAGTGTCTTTCCGTAAATTGGGCAAAGAAACATGGCACTTATCTCTACAACTGTTGTATGATGACCGGGTCGTTTTATTTCTTATAAGATGTTGGTGGTCATTTCAGCTTGGCTCTAAATATAGCAAAATCTTATAGCAAGTCAGTAAAGCATGACCTCTGCGAGAACCGATAAGTTAAGTATGAGGATGAATTTGAATATGCATATACATAAATGAGAATATTACATATACATGCAGTAAATAAACGTTTGAATTTACATACATTTCATTGCATAAATATAACACAAAAGAGATAAGTCGCAAGTTATCATAACTTATTTCAATGCCCACTCTATATATAGTGTATCTTCTTAAAACTTAGCAATAGCCTAATGATAGTCAGCAGATAAGATTTTAAGATACTAACTAAATAGAGGAGAAAACGAATAGGCAAATGGAAAAAAAACGTAAGATAGGTAAAATAGAAATGTTAAGGTCCTGATGACCAAATCTTAATTCAATTCATGAAGTAGGTCAGACTGCAATTAAAACACATCGGCTAAACGGCCATTTGTAAGATGATATAATAAGTTAGATTAGATTAAATTAAATTAGATTGACCGTGACTGGAGTTTTTTGTTCAAAGTAAAACGATACAATTATTAACAGCAATATATTGGAATTCAACACATATTTCCGGGTCGCGACCTCTTACTGATTTGTTTTCATCTAAAAATCTAATTCTTCTATTTGCATTTTGGAATATTTAGTAAGCTAATCCATTAGAAAATAAAGTAAAAATATAGTTGTGATAGCTCGAATCAGTTGTCGACTTTATAGTGCTACCTCACTGAAGTACACTGCCGAAGACACCCAGCAGGACAACCCATCCTGTCACATTATGCTGACAACTGGCGAATCAGTCGTCCCACTCCCTAAAATGCTGAGCGTTAAGCAGGAGTATAGCAACTACCATTTTTAAAGACTCTGGTATGTCCCGGTCAGGGGATAGAACCCAAAGCCTTCCTCACAGTGGCGAACGCTCAACTAAAGGCCAGAAGTGAAGCAGTGTCAACGGAGATATTAGGAACAAGAAAGTTCTTTAGAAAGGGGAGAGCAGATAAGATCCCTAATTTAGTCGCCTGCTTTTGGACCCTACAATGGGGACAACAGGTATAATTCCTACGACCTACCTGCGAGACAGGCTTGTTTATGTGTTAAGATATTCAAAGTGTACTGACAAAACGGATCAGTCACAACCACCCCCATTTTGGACGATTTGAAGCGCAGAAGTATCGAAACAAAAATATTAATAAAAAAAAAACCCCAAAAAACATACCTACATTAATTGTATTCCCATATGTATATGAACGGTAACATTTAAGGATCGGCTGCATGCTTTACCAATAAAGCGACAAGAAGAGACAAAATTAAGTGACCCACCAAGAAAAAACCCTTCATTACTTAAATTATATATTGTATTTATTTATCGATACGGTCCAGATAACGGATAAAAAGCTACATCTGTTATATTTCCAGAGCAACCTGGCCATTTCTAAAAAAAAGAATTCCCGTTGAATGTCATATATGTTTCACTTATGTTAGGATTATGATATTTTCGTAAGTGCGAACAGCGAAGTTTGGTTTTTGACGTATTATAATGACGTTACGTTTCGGCGTTATTAACCTCAATGCAAATTTAACGATTTCTGCTTAACTTGTTATTTTTTATTTTATCTTTTTATCATTATCTTTTTTTGTTTTGTTTTTTGTTTTTTGTTTGTTTTTTGTTTTTGTTTTGCATGCATGTGTATCTATACTTAAAATCGTAGTAGATATACATTTGCATCTTAATAAAAAAAAAAAAAAAAAAACGAAGAAAAATCGATGCGGCGAATAGGGAAAACCATTCTGATTGGTCAATCCAGAATCACATTTGTATCATCACTAGTCAAATAGAAAATTCCCGAAATTTCACTGGTAAATTGCTATTAATAAACTCCGACAACAAAATTTCAGATACACAATTTCCGGATTTTATCGCGTCTTGTGTTTTTGTTACACACGCCACTACCGGATATGTGGAGTGTCTGGATTAGTTGGAAAACACAAAGCCCGACAATAAACAACCTCAATATAAATTAATTTGATATTAAATGCAGTTGACGCGCCAATTATTGCACGCGACAACCCACGCCGTTGTCATATCATGTCACGTGCTGTAAGACGCGTGCCGTCAGGTGTCTATATATAGACAGTCACGTGCTAACACCTCGACCACGTGTCACGTGATTTAAAGCATCGTAATGTGTGTTGTGTAAACTGGGAATCGATACTTAGCACGTGCGGTGCGTTCTATTGTAAAAGAACAATTTGAGATTACAAGTGATTTCATAACTTTAAATCGTCGGTTTATTGTTTTTTAAACTATAGTGACATGTCGGATTCTCGCCCCTTTGTTCTGATATTTTAATCCTGTAGGGAAAGGATTGTTGGAGTTGTAGTCGCTAACGAAGGGAAGCAGAACAAAATATTTGCCAATGTATAGCGGTATAAGAAGGATGTTGTCCATATTGTATCCTGTATACTCATGGCAGAAATAATTCAAATCACAATAGACATATTTATGTCAACTAACGCCATTGCAATGGCGGCTGAAACAAATGCATGACGATAGATGGGAATTCTTTAGAATTAAAGAATTGCACGAAAACATTTTTATCTAGACAGAATGGAACAGCGAAAACGGAACTGCTTTTACAGTTTAAGGTATTGAACCGTTTTAACGGAGTGTTATATCATAAACAAACCACACTTGTTTCGTGTATTTATATCTAACCGCAGACATCTTTATGTGCGGACAATAAAAACGTATCACGTCATGTTTTTTTTTCGTTCTGCTTTGATTATTGAGAAAACCCAATCTGTTTGACTATCATGTATGAAAAGTTAATTGGATAATTAATCGACTTTAGCCGCAGGTAAATATTCGTACGATTTGTGAAATCTTTGAACTTCATATTTCATTGCCGTGTCGTTAATGGCCATATTGCACAGAATTCCAGTTCAAAGTTTTGTTTTCAAAATTATCTTGGTAAGAATCTTCCGGATTCGTTTTTCTAACTAGTATAAACGTTTTAACTTCCGATCGAGGTAAACAGGGTACAATGTGACGTAAAAGTACTTGGAACCACAGATATTGAGTATAATGCCCTATCGTAGCACGCTGGTAACAAAACAACATTTCTAACATATTTTTTTTTTAAATCGGGAAATCGGTGCAAAGTATTTGACAGCTAGGAATGGTTTGGACATTATGAGATCGATCGAAACAGTCTCTACCAAGAGTTAATGCCCCTGGTACTCAGCCAGTCAGTGGGTTACGGAACCCGGATAGTAATGTACTCTAAGCTGATGAGCTAATTAGCTCAAAGTAATAAAGAACTTGAACTTGAACTTGTGTAATGTTTGGGAATTGAAGATCGAGGTGTGGTCAAAGGCCTACATCTCATAGTCGAGCGTTCATACTGTATATACAACAATACAGTGTATAGGAGAGCAGGTAGGACGTGGGGGATGTACATGCTGTCCCGTGAGAAGTGATAAAATATTTTCATGTCTTCACCTTATCATTTTTTTCTTTCTTCCTTCACACTTACATTTTGCTATTGAATTCGTCTTTGTCGGACAAACAAGGGGCTCTATCCACTGTCTTGACAAGCACTAAACTAAAATCATTGAAATATATCTGATATTGCTGATTGACACTCGGCGCTGAAATTGTTAGCAATAAGGAATGTGCTCATTTCTGTGTCAGTATATCGAACCAGCATAGATGCCATGCCAATATGCCTGTTTCAGGAATTTTCAGTGAAAAGCTGTAAGGTTCAAAGCGAATAACTTTCTGACTGGAATGGTAGGACGGAAGATGGACAAAGATGAGTGCCAATTGCTAGTTCTAGCCGCAGCCTGGTCGAACTACAGTGCATTTCATAACTCCTTCCCTTATCAGATTTGGTGCCGTGACCAGGATATCAAATATACTGAATCTGTATGGCATGTACTACATGGAATTACTAGTATAAACAGCATAACGTATACCCGTATTATATAAGGTATAGCATACAACGAATCAAATGTAACAGTTAATAAGTTGTATAACAATACAATGTACTATGTGTATTTCAAGAAATTTACGATCTGATTAAAACAATCTGTTGATGGCTTCGTTTACTAACACATGAATGAAGCGAGGAACACATCTTTTTATCGATAAAATCTATTTATGAAATATTCAACAAATTGCATACACATATGCCATATAAAAATACCAGCTAAGAAATATATAACTAGAACGATATGGAATATATTACAAATACTATCTAATATATTCCTATACATGTAATATACACGTATATGTATTTTTTAAACAAATAACATATTAAGTATCAAATATTACCTGTAAATAAAACAATAATAAAAAAAAAAAAAGTAATTTATTACGATCATGTATACATGTATATACTATGTAACTTATAACCGCGGTGGCCGAGTAAATAAGGTGTCCGGACACTTTATCACTAGCCCTCCACCTGTGGGTTGCGAGTTCGAAACCCACATGGGACAGTTGCCAGGTACTGACTGTAGGCCGGTGGTTTTTCTCCGGGTACTCCGGCTTTCCTCTACCTCCAAAACCTGGCACGTCCTTAAAGGACCCTGGCTGTTAATAGGACGTTAAACAAAATAAACCAAACCAAAGTAACTTATTATATAAAATACATGCACAAATGACTATTCTATATAATAAATACAAGTGTATATATGTAATGTTATCTATGTATTACACATTATAATATTCTGATACTATAAATACATGTATATAACGGTACTCTAACAGACACTATCTCTACCCTAACAATCTGCTACTGCGACTATAAACCATCCGGGCCCCTGGCCATATGTTTGACAATCAGTCCAATTCGAGGACTAATTTAGTCCACACGATGTCTGTCCTCCATACAATTCCGCCTTAATTAAATTCTCTACCTGACTTTCGATCTGTCTGATTAGATTGGTCTTTTTAATTTGGCTACCTGTCGTTGATTACAGGTAAAAACAGGTGAGTTAGAGCATCTGGGCGGTAAATGACTTGTCGGACACGTAAAACACAGATTTGAATGTAGTGAGGATAACTATATAAACATCAGTCTGAATAATTGCTGGAGGGCGACATAGTGAATTAAGGATGGGAGAGGGTAGTTATACGTTCTTTCAGACAGGTGGATATTGTACATGTACTTGTATGATTCGAAAGAAGAAAATGTATTTCCTGCAAAATCTTGAAATAAGCCGGTCTCGAAAATAAGTGGACTTTGACGAGAAATGATTTTGGAATAAGCCGATCTCGAAAATAAGCTACAAATCACTCTATCTTGAAAGTCAGTATAGAAAATAAGCCAAGGAATTATTCGATTATCTTGAAGACATTCTGGAAAATAAGCCTTTGGAATGAGTCTATCTAAAAAATAAGCTACAAATTTCTAAATCTTGAAATAAGTTAGTCTAGGAAATAAGTCAAGGAATGATCCGATCTCGCAAATAAGCTACACATTTCTTTATCTTGAAATAAGTCAGTCTGGAAAATAAGCCATGTTTTTCTCCAAAAATATCTTGCAAGAAGCCGGTTTGGAAAATAGTCATTTGATTCGTTGAAGAGAAAACTATCTTGAAATAAGATGGTATTGAAATTAAGCCAATGGTTACTTGAAAGATATCATCTGAAAATAAGTCAGTGTCGAAAATAAGCAATGGATTCCTTGATGGGAAAATAGGACGGTCTTGAAAATAAGCAGGTGTCGAAGGTCATGAAAGACTGTAATCCGTGGCTTATTTCTTTTAAGCTTTTTATGTTATGCAAAGTCATCTGGGTAATAACAACTCACTCTACTTAAAACAATTGGTAAAAATGACAACATATGATGTCAATTGATTCATAATTTATTTATCTTGGAAAATTAAAGAAAAAAAATTAGAGTGCCAGTGTCGATTTGTCAAAGAACATTCTTGCGAATAAAATAAAAATAAAATTAGAAGCTGAACTAGAAGCTAACTTGTGGTTTATTATTGAATTTATGAGTTTTAATTTCTGTTTTTCTCAATACATTTCAATTTTGAACAAGTGAAAGTATTGTGGTTTACTTGGCAGACAAATATAATTATTATAAAGAATAAGTTCATTGTCGACACATGCGTACTGAAAACCTGTCGATGGAGCACAAAAGAATGAATAACAATTATTTGTACGCTGTCTAGCATAATTTCATTAGAGACTTTGATGTACAATGAAAAGAAAATTAAAAAATAAAGGATAGTCGTATAAATCGTGACGTCATGCAGAAGAGGAGGATAGGTCGAGTTGTGCATGCTGTGTAGATTAAAACAAAAACCATAATTCCGTATTTTCGTTTGTCAATTCCTTGCGGTATTTGTTTAATAATCTGACCCCAGAGAATGTTCATAGTAACAGACCACCTCGATCGTCCCTGGTGATAAAATATACACTTTAAAGGGTTTTAATCTTGGGTTCAAAGAAAACTTAAAGTACCCGTGCTTCTGGTTAGTTTTTTTTAAACCTAAAAATCAATTCTGATTAGAAAACTTTTAGGAACAAACACATCCAGCCACGCAATGCAAAGTTCACAGGGGTTAAACACAGGATAAAAAAAAAACTATTGACTTTTGACAATTTAAGAGCAATTAAAGAATTTAACTTTTATTTTATAGAAGTAAAGGAAAACATCTTAACACAATTAAGAGCCTAGCTATCTACTGATCAGGGAAGACTATGTCGGGATACATGTACTAACGAACAATAGCATGTGTCTAGACTTTTATGACGTCATATCCCACACCACGAAAATACTTACGTTCAAATATTAAAATGAATTGCGAGAAAAATACAATGTGAGGAAATTTAGCCTTAAAAACATTACAATGACCCGTTTAACAGACCCGTTCAAGAATTAAAAACTCTTTCTGCCATTTTCAGATTTTTGATCTTTATGAAAACATAAATTGTATCTAAAGTGTTTTAATATTAATCAGTTACATTATTGTTGAAATGAAATCGAAAACAGATTAAGATTTTTGTGGGTTTGATTAAACTATCAAAAACTTAAGACATACCACATATGCATTTTACCATTACCAATTACAAATATATTCATCGAAGATTTTGAAAAAAAAGGTAATACGTCTCACAGCTTCTGCTAAAATCTTGCAGCTTATCATTATAAATAGAAAACACGAAAAAAGGGACAACGAACTATGGGTTATCTTTCAAAATATCGCAAATATTCAAATTGCCAATATTTCCCACTTGTTAGCATTTTTCTTATTTAATGGAGATCAACTTGAAAATTAATGACGTTGAATGAACGCGGACATCTCTCAAACAGTTACCAAAATACTTATATAACCAGAGAATTGACGGCATATATTTCATAAACAGCAGAGAGTTCTGTTCCTCCCAACAGACCTTTGCTGATTTTATTATGAATCCGGTGTGCCGCGTCCCTTCCACGGACCTCTCTACTACACGCAGTCAGTCCAGTTATACTAGACCAGATTGTCCAGTATTTAATCTGACATAAATCTCCCCGTTTTTTTTAGGGTAGAGGTCTTATCTATCGCCAGATCTTCTGATTAACTTCGCGAGGGAGCGCACGTACATTACTCGGCAAAACTCGCGTGATAAAATGTGATGAAAGTTCAAGACGGCAGGCAATAGAATCAGAGCAGAAATTACCTAAAACAAGCTAGGAATTGATTAGTTCTCGTAATACGGTGTCGAAAGACTCTTTAGAAATAGGGAAAATGATTAAACAAGCGAGAAGTTGAAGTTTAATTAACGTTTGTATACGAGGGTCATTTCCAAAAGTCAAACCAACCAGCTAGTCACGTAATTTGTTTCGGCTTTAGCCGACTATAGGCTCACAGGTACAAATGAAAGGGTAAAACAAAGACGGTCCAGCAATCCGGATTCGATTAAATTAGGGAACGGATACGATAGGTTACTTTCAACATGTTCATAAACTCGTCATATCTCAATCTTTATGAGTGATTTTTGTGAAGTGCATTATCATTCATTAATTTTCTGTTCAAGGAAAACTCCAATAAAAGATTGTTTAATACTAATTTGATATTGATTGTATCGATATTTCTAAGGCGGCGCAGATAGAATAACTACAGTCAAACAGATAACAGTAGAAACCCATTGATTGGTGAAGATAGCCACTCCTCAGTCGAGAGCAACTGTCGTTTGACCTGTATAAATAGCCCAGTTCTCATGTTACACTGCAATTCCTCGATATCTTTTTAGGATAACGATCGAGACAACAATGGTAAAAATAGCTTTAAATCATCATATATTATCTTACTTCTTTAATTAATATTACGGTATAAAGTTTTATGTTTCTTTTTCTTCTATATATTTTTTTCTCTCTCAAAATCATACAACAAGTTGTATTATTTTGAGAAATTTCAAATTCTTTCAATATGAATTCTCGCTCATGTTGGCTAGTTTCTGGATAATTCTCCAAAACATCAGTGTTTTATTTTTAGGCCAGAAAGTTTACTTATTATTAAAGTTTAATTGTACAGAAAGCGAAGAAAAATGTTAATTGATGAAAAAGATCATAAGTGCAATTAACAGTGCAAAAGAAGGTTAATTAAACTAGCATTAATTAATTCTCCGAAAACTGAACGTGTCAATAGTAATATCACCAACTGAACCTGTAGAGCTCTTGTGGTGTACGATTTCCATTTCCATCTTTGTCCTGGAACTCAAAGTGGACCTTCGAGTGGAACGGAGAGATAAAGTCAAACATACATATATTATTTACAAGCGCTTATATGATACGGATCATAGCGCTTTATACTGCTTACTTTGAATGTTTGACTTGTATGTATTGATGACCTATATCCGATAAAAAATCCAAAGTCCACGATTGTTTAATTATTTAACGGAACTCTTAGAAAAACATAGTTGTCTACTAAAAGATCCATTTCTACAAATGGTGTGCAGTCCATTTTTGGCGAAGTTGGGGAATAAAACTAAAACGTTCCGAAGAATTTGTGTAAATTTTTCATGACACGATCCTTTTGGGCCCATAACATATGAAACAAATGTCATCAATGGTGTCTATTTTGATATCTGAGGAGGAAAAAACTAAAGAGGGAAACACAATTGTTTATAGTTCATACTCAGTATCGAGTCAGCGAGACCCAACCAGAATCCCCAATTCAACGTATCTATCTTAGCTCAAATATCTGCTATCAAATGATCTAAGGTTGTAAATCTTTTGAATTGATAACAGACTCGCATTTCAATCATAACCGTTCATAATTATGATAATAGAGCAAGTGAATCTATTTCAGTTACAAGAATATTGTTCCAGCTTAAGCAAAATATTAATGGTCCATTTCCACGATCGGATATGGAAAGATATGGAGTAACCTGTCACACCACGTGGGTTTTCTCCGGATATTACGGATTCTTCCCACAGTGAGATCTTTCGCGTCTTCCCATCCGGATGAAACAGAACAAAACAAAACAATGAATAAATAAATAAATAAATAAATAAGTAAATAAAAAACAAAAACAAAACAAAAAAACTCGTAAATTTATTGAATTGAATTGAAATAAAAAAGAAATTAGGATGACTGCATGTGAAAAAAGAATGACGGCAGAAGTCACGCGGTCATGGTAACCAGACTGGTGATTAAAATAAAGAAATATCAACAAGTTACATAATGTAGTCATGGAAAAGTCGGTCTTTATGTACAGTGGTCAGTAGACTGTCCATGCAGTGGTCAATAATGGCATTGTCCATTTTTACACACTTGTACATTAGATAGAAATGACTGTCCTAGCTGAGAAGTTGGTCCCTCTGACCGACCTCCCCTATCTTCGGCTCCGTGTCTTGATTGCCTACAAGCGTGTGTGTGATTAAGATCAATCAGTCTTGCAGTTTACCCCATTAGCTTTAATATTTTAACATTCTCAGAGTTTTCTTTTGAAACAAGTTCTACTGAAGTCAACCAAGGATTAAACTTAGAGATTTTTTTTTTACATTCACTGTTTTTACACACAAGATTAAAAAGTGTGTGTTTGTTTGACAGACAGTGGATATATAATTTACGTATACCACACGCATCCAGGATCCTGGCCCAAACACAACCTGGTTAAATAGCGAAAACTCGTGTCAGTTCTACAACTGTAACAGTTTAATGACTATTGTTAAATAAAAATCTGTTTTATTCCGAGTTAATACAACTCTGTACAAAATCAGTTATCGACAGGATTATATTACAGTCGTATGCAGACTGAATGAAAATAGTACATTAATTTGTTGTTTTAACGAAAAAAAAAAAAAATTAAAACTTGGGGTATTTACCGCAGTATAATGAAAGTTGTTTTACTTTGTAATGGAAATAAGGTACAGATATGTAAATGATTTTGACAGTCATAGACTTTAAGACTATTGTGTGTTAAAAACAATGGCTTTAAAGGTTTTTAATTGTGGTTCTTGACCGTCATTCAACCAAAATTACGTAACGATATAAAATCTATGTTTGATTAGATTTGGTTGATTAAGTTTCTAAATTCCGTTGGTATTATTTTGTGTCCTTTGACGGTTGGTATGGTGTAAAATCTGTTATCATCGGGAACGTCTGGATTCTCCTCGAAACAGTGTAAACAAATGTACAAACACATCTCGGGGTAGCGTTGGACCATGTGAAAATTTGCCACAAGGAGAGAAATGTATTTGGCATTGTGTTACCTGGATGATATTGTATACCTCCAATTAATCAGAAGGTCGCTTGTTGATTAAGTCTATAAAGTAACCTTTACTGGGGTAATTTACGAAACAATGGCCCGATCCCAACCCTGGCCAGCTACACACACGGTAACAAGCCAGCGACACGCTACGTCGGCGGTTATTGGCATATGGTCAGGTGTCGATATACAGGTGTGTTCATCAGGTAAATTGACAGGTAAAAATCAATCCCAATTTTGGTCAATATATACATGTATGTGTATATATATACCTAGGATCAGATGCATCCCACAGGTATCACCCTCCCTACAGCTTCCTCAGCTTTCTTAGCTGACACGAGACAAGCCCACCTGCCCATGCCACACATGGCTTGAGGACACGATAAAATCAGATATAACTGGCATGTCATTCGGATAGCGTCGGGCCTAATTCGTGTACAGTATGTGGAGGTATGTCGAGAACTAAGGACAGGTTATTGACACACTGGTCAGTTCGGAGTCTGCGAGGTTAACGGATACTTCGAACTTCGAACCATCCCATTCCGTGTCTGACCGACCATGTCGTCACGGACATATAGATAGGAATGTAAGTGCCCATATATAGGCATACGCTTGCAGTATATGCCATGAAGCTGTACATTCCGCCTGACCTTGTACATATTGGAGAATAATTTTGCAACCAAATCCGCGATATCGATAGATCATAATGGACGATTTATGTGTGGTGGTTTGAGAAAATTTGAAACAGATTGTAACATTTTGACATTTATGTGCGACTTTGGTTCCATAATTTGTTTCAAATCGTGAAGAAAATATATTTGGCATATTTTGGTTGTGCATTTTTGTGTCCTCTACATCTGCAGCAGGGAAATTGTAGAGATCCCCTCGGATATCCATCCCCTATTAAATTACAATGTGGGTGGGATCTTTCGCTTCTTCCATAGAATAATTTCCCCTCTGTTTTCTCGAAACTCCTTTGCTTTCATAAAAGAAATGATTCTGAGAATAAAATAAATATATTATGAGATATTCTTTCACTTAAACATTTTTTTCTATATGACATCAGAATAAAAAACGAATACTTAGTAAATATAAATAAATAAATAAATAAATAACCTGAAACTCAGTCCCAGTTACTCCAGAGCTGTTTTTCCCCTAACACCCGTCGTCATATTTTGAAATAAAACACCACAGTGCATTAATAAAATGGGGAAAATGTCAATGCTTCCCTAAACACCAATCCTATATGATATATAACTTCGTCCAGATAACACTGTACACTTTCTGGACTATTACCAATATAAACATGAGTGTAATCTACTTGAATCACAGTTGAACGGCGATCTCTTAAAAAAAATATTTCAGTAGAAATTAAAATGCTGTTTTGTTGTTATGGAGGGTTTGTATGTAATTGCGAACGTTAAAATCTCCAGCTAATAAACAGAAATATTGACAAGCATTGTGAATATACCCGCCGTATGACCAGAAGGATATTGTCAACACAAATCAACATACACAGTCACGAGGATGCGCAATATATCAAATGCGATCAAGTCGTTAATTATTAATATATCCGTAATCAATTTCTCTCTGATTTTGACGACTAGCACGTGAATTCTGCACTTTTATTACAACTTGTGATTGACACGTGATTTTAAAAAAGAGGTTAGGTAATCTAGCTTTGCTTGACGTAACAGCTATTTGTTGTGTCCAGTCGATTTCTGTAAGCGTATAAGGCTAATAGTATTTGTCCAGTTTACTTCATTTAAAAGGTAAATCATTTTTCTACCTTTTTAGATAAAGGTAAAAACTCTGACTAATTTGTTATTTGTTAGTATGTTAACTTCTTTGAAACAGTTAAGGTCATATGAAGACGATATCCAGAGATGACAGGGTCAAACAAAGACAATTTTATCTGGACACTCATGGTTATTCGATATAGTACTGTATATTGTACCCACACTAACTCCTGTTTCGTTTGTATTGTTGAATGTCCTATCACAGTTATGGTCATTTAAGGACGGCCTCCTCTGAGTGTGCGAGATAGATACCGCACGGTGAAGTGTATGTGTGTGTTTTGGGTAAGCTGTGGAATGTTCGTGTTTGTCTTCTTGTGATAGCGCGGAACTGGTGCCGATTTTTTTTTAGAGCTAACTAACTGTCGAAAACATCCAGCAGGACACCCCATCCAGTCACATTATAAAAGAACCAGTCGTCCCACCCCAAAATGCTGAACGTTAACAGAGACATATATGAAATATCAATCTCTGGCGCTAAACAGGGGCAGCAATTACCAATATATAGACTCTGGTACATCTCGGCTGGGGATAAGACCAAAATTCTTCCCCAAAGGGGCGAACATTTGACATAAAGGCCAAACATGATCGAAGCATTGTCAAAGGAGGCATAATGAAGCATGCATATAGCACATACGTTCACTTGGCGTATTCTGATAGGCTGTCCTTTAATAACCCTGCTTTTGATAGGGCGTTAAATAAAATAAAACCAAACCAATCTGATACCTCCTCGAACTTGTAGAATATTATATGACAGCTATAATAGTATTTACATCATCTGAAACAAGATACTAGAACGCATCGTCAACAAAGTCAAGAGCCATCGCTTGAAAAAAATGTCCTTTTTTTCCTTAAAAACTTTATTATCTAAATATTACACCACGAGAATAGCAAATAACATTGCGTGATTGTATCTATGCTTTTAATGTTTACCTGCTAAATCGGCATTATAGCTTTTATCTATAAATCATGCTTGTTACAAAGGTGAACTTCTGAAAACAAGCCAAGCATCGAGTTCGTTTACCCATGTACCAGCTGTTTAATTTGCATGTACAAAATCGATCTTGTGCACTCAGATATGTATTTCTTGTGTTCACTATCATATCACTGTAATGAATCCAGGTGAGAGATGAATTAATTGTTTTAAACATTCTAAATAAATCTTAAAAGAAAAAACATAAACATTGTATTTGATGAGATATACATTTTATTTGTAGAATTTTCATGTTTAATCTTTTTACAGATATTTTGGCAAAGGTAAGTCAACATTGATATTACTACATTGATTGCCCCCTCCTCTTATTTATCGATTTATTTTCATGCATTATATTGACCTGAACATATTATATACATAGCAAACATATATTCAGTTTTATTTATATACATAGTTTACATATATGTGTAGTTTTATTTTTATATACAGTATACATATAAAAAAAAAATAACAAAAAAACCAAAAAAAAAAACCCGAAGACTTTGCCTCTAGGCCTTTCTGCCCTTTCAGTGTCAGCAAAAAACAACAAGACTTTGATGTTTTATGTAAAATTTATATGTGACACTTAAATAAAATATATTGTATTGTATAAAGATAACAACATAAAAGATATGAGGTACATTCTTTCATCAAAATAATCAGGTTATGTTCACTGTTTAAAAGGCTTAAACCCGAGCAATTCAGTTCGGCTACTGTAAACAGACACCTTCGTATATCTGATGAAGATGTGTATCATTTGAGTTATCGTACACAGATGATACACTGTCGTGTTATTTTTGCGGATTTGTGAGTTTTCTTTATTAAACCTTTTCAAATTTTTCATTTTTCAGCTCTGTTTAGATTTGAAGAAAAATAAAAGTCTTCTGCGTCTCACTGCGTGATGTAGGAGATGTTGGACCCTGCCGAATCTGTGATTATCGTCTGCTTAGCAGGTAATTTGAAGGTTGCTATTTTCAAGGGAGTGTTCCTATTTATAAGGATAGAATGAAATCGTGAAAACAGATACATTAAAAACAAAGAAAAGAAGGATGGCTCGTTTGTTACTGTAAGTCACTTATATTTCGCGTGGTATTTATTTTCGCTTTAATACGCGAGGAGAGTCAATCGAGAACTCAAATCAGTCGAGATTATTTGTACGAAATATGAATCTTGCTGAGTCCATGACTATATTAACTCGATCATTTCATTCGCGAATTTAAAGTCATTTCTAGATCAGCGTTCGCGAAATCATATATTCTCGAATATGTCAGAAGGAAGTTTGCGAAATGTAAGTGATTTACAGATTTTTTTTGTGTGAAATATTCACCCGTTTTACCTCAATGATATGCTTCCAGTATTTTTTAATGTTTTCTCTCGTCTCCTGTCTTTTCGTTCATTTTGGCGATGCCTCGTTAGGCGCTAGCTTTCAATGTGATTTTAACTGCATTGATTATGTGAATTACACATCAACAACACAATCTCGGTATGCTTTGTATTTATTTAAAATGACGATTTTCTTAAATTTATGATTATGATTTTATTGAATTTGATATTGTTCGCTGGTAGTAATTACAGATATAAACTTCAAAATTCAAGTTTTTTTAGTTCTCGATACTCGATAGATCTCCTCACTTACCGAGAACGTATGAGCCGTGGATTTTTTTGTGATGGTAATTCTAGTAGATTTCTGTAGGTGCACTGTTTATTCTGTTACTAATAATACAGGTAAAAGTTATTTTAATTTGAACAAGTTATTGTATTTATATCATTATTCTGATATTCAAATATTCACACATTCACATATTCACATTCACATAATCACACTTTCAAATATTCACACTTTCACACATTCACATATTCACATATTCACACATTCTCATATTCACACATTCACAAATTCACATATTCATACACTCAAACATTCATATATTTCCCCGAGTAGTTTTTGTATAAGATGATGTTGGGTTTTTTTTTGCTTTCTGGATGTGTTCTCACTTCCACACGTATCTTTAATATGCCATTAATATTTGACAGCTTGTGGCCATGATTGATTGCTCTATAGCACAGCACACTGAGGTATGTTGTATAAACATTTTGCATATTTCTTTTATTAGTGTTTTGCAGTGTTTAGCTTTCAGACAGGAAAAATAACAAGATTTATTCCCATCACCGGTATCAAATCAATACTCTATTCTATATATATATATATATTGACATACAACGTAACTGACACACTCATCATTTACACAACGTTTACAAAATATATTTCATGTTTCAAATTATCTCCTAAATATATGGCTATCTATAACGGTGCATAACCAATGCTCTTTTTTGTCTTATCTAGAACGATATCTTCTAATATTCATATCATATTTAAATTATGTTTAATCTACAATTATCCTTTATTACAGAGCTGGTAATATTTGCCGTGTATCATAATTCAAGAAAAACGACATGACACGTAAAAGTCGAAATGAGTCACTTTAGAAGCACTATTGTAACGTCATACATATATGACGTCATACATACATGACGTCATACATAAATGACGTCATACTATGGTCTCGGCAGTCAAAAAGGTGTCTTCAATGATCTAGGCAGTACATATATATAAACATATAAAATATATGTATGTAAACATTGAAAGTTTTGTGGCTAAGGTGTCCTGACACTTTATCACTAACCCGCCACCTCTGGGTTTCGAGTTCGAAAGGCGGGGCAGTTGACTGGTACTGGCCGTAGGTCGGTGACTTTCCTCCGCCTCCAAAACCCGGCACGACCTTAAATGATCCTGGCTGTTAACAGGACGTTAAACAAAATAAACCAAATTCTCTAAAATTAATTCTCGTGTTATGATAAAAAGAATCTTGCATTCTTTTCATATTAATTACGACTCGCGTAAGATCCTCTGAATCAATGTCACCGTTTGTAGCAAATTTATCATTGGCGATGCCGGCCATTTCTAAAATTTTGAATTCTTCATTTTGAATTTTCAAATTGTTGCTTACAATGTTATCTAAATCAGAAAGAGGGAAGCATCAAGAATTACACTTTAATATGAAATCTATCAGGGGTAACTTATATTAAGTGAGGCCTTAATAATGAATCTTGTTGTTTGTGATCAGACGTCACAATTGAAAAAATAGGGTTTCCTCCATGTAGATCTTGCTCTTAGAAAATAATAGAAAGGGCGATTTGTCACGGAAGAAAACTATTTTCCCTGATTAATTTTTAATTTCACCGGAGGAATATGATGATAAACGGTCATTGTTAAATATATTTCTTACACAAAATAAACGATTTTTAAGAAATAAATTCATGTTATATACATTAGTCTTGATTTATTTGTTTTAATTCAATTATCACAGCAAATATGTAAACACTTTAAATGCTTCCAAAACTGTATTTTCTTTTTGAGAAAATGTGAATAATCTGTATCACTGTTGCTAGGAATTTTCACACGTAAACTTGTCTGATAAATAGTCCCCCCACTGTCCAGTTCCAGTCAACAGTTATTCTTAATCCGCTACAAACTGTTACTGATCCGGGTAAATATACCCGTGTTCGCTCCATCATTTACAATAAGATCGATACCTCTCGTGCTGCAAGTGACAGAGAGGCTCATAAACACATCACGGCTCAGTGAACACGTAAAATGGCTACTGTTGACCGCGGGTGCCAGATGGGAGTTCTGCCTTTGTTGTGTAACTGGGTATGAACCTCGCGTGGCATTGTTACACCTTGGTACGGACTGATGAACAGATAAGGGTAATAGCTCTCCCTATCCATACTCTGTTGTGTTCCGTGTCCCGTTATCTCTGGGATAACGGACAATTGGTCAACGGTACCGTAATATGTCTAACAGTAATTGAGTGTAGTCGCAGAGGATCACTAGTTCATCCCTCTCTATTAACTTCCAATTAAGGATAAACTATTGGTGAGTGCCGTAATCTACCGGCCTCCACAGGTAAACCTTAACTATCCTCTCACGAGACAATGCCATGCCGAACGTATCCACCAAATGGCTCTCGTGTTTTCTCTCTCGCCGCCATTGTTTCATGCATTTAACGCTGGCCAACTGGTGAACTTAGATCACTCAGGTCACCATTATTCCTAATTCCAGACTTTTGTTTCACAGTTCTCCTGAAGAGTGTTATATCTCATTGTATTATAAACCATACAAGTGTCTGTACGTCAGGTCGTTTGGCTGTGTATCGTGGACTTGACAGATCACATCTCTTTCTCCTCTACCAACTAAAGCTTTCCTTTATAGACCATTTACATGGGATGCAATCTGTTAACCATTCTCCAACTATAACGTACGCCAACTCTGCAATCTACGTCATTGTGTTTTTGATTTTGTGAATTTTCTTTACGAATGTATACATATATATATATTTATAGTTTTTCTTGTGATATTTCAGCTAAAGACATAAAATGAGGTAAGACTCCTGTTCAATGTTAATTAAGTATAATAGCCAAACATTCATTAAAGAAACAATTAGAACAAACAGGTATGGCTTACTCGTCAAACATTTGGAGCAAGTTAACATATATAAGTTTTAAGTTACATTATGATAAATCACTTTATTTCGCGAACTTACTTCTTCGGATATATTCGCGAATACATGATTTCGCGAACGCTGATCCAGAAATGACTTTAAGTTCGCGATTGATGAGCTTGTAGAGCCATGGACTATATATACAAGACTCCTATATCCCTAACCGATAGCTTGGCCGCCATCCATGGGTGTTATTTTCGTACAAATAATTGCGAAAGGTTTGAATTCGCGATTGATTCTCCTCACTTGTTAACGCGAAAATAAATCCAACATGAAATATAAGTGAGTTACAGTATTTAGCTAAATATGTTAACATTGTAACCGAACTAAACATTTACACTCTTTAGAATTTAAGTAAAGCAACACATTTTCTGTGAAAAGAAAAAAAGCAACTGACTTATCTTAAAGTTAAGGAAACTGAAGAAATACAACAACTATTCAAACTGAAACAACAACGTTTCAATGAAAGATAAAGCTGCAACTCTTCTGTTAAAAGTAAAACAGCAATTAGTCAATTGAGAATAAAACAATGACTCAGAAATTAAATGGACAACTCCACAATTGAAATTGAAAGATCTCATCAATTTAGATTCAATCAGCAAGTCACCGATGAAAATAGAGCATCAACTCCCAGTAAAAAATAGAAAAATTAAAATAAAGGTGTCCTTAATAGGAATATTCGAGAAATTCCAACTATTCACGATTTATAAAATGTATCATGTTTATCGATTTTCAAGGTACAATGAATCGTTTGTCAACCACCATTTTCACTTGCATTCACCAAGTACCGGTCCCGTCTTGTCCATAACAAAGCTGCTAGAATATTTTACAAAGTATCGGTTCCATAGAATTCCACTCGACGTGTTGTTATACTCTGGTACCAATAACAGGTGTAAAAGCCCGCCGGCCTAAACACTAAATTATCATGTTCTCTCTAACATTAAACGAACGAAACAACACCGCAAATCTGTTAAAGATTGCTAATCTTAAAAGAGGCACGCGACCGGCTCGTGCCGGCCGAGTAATCAAATCATACTCAAAAGGGAGTCTTTTACTAATAATAAGGGCAATTTGAGAAGAATCGCCGGCCAACGTTCCCAAACAATCTGTCATACTAACAATTAGATTGGATTGGAAGGTCTTCATTCGGACACTTTCGTACATAATAAAAGGTTCACCCTGATATTAATATGGTGAATATAATTATAGACCCCTGTTCTCAACAAAATAACACATAGGTGCTACATTTTATATGTTTAAGTATTACTCTCAGACTCATTTTATGAAGACTTGAACTGTCATTATATGACTCTGCTAAATTCGCTTCATATTAAACAAACTGCAGTGTATTCAAACTACATATTTAAATTCCAGAGTTTATTTGAACTTCAAATATATCCAAATTACATTACATTTTAATTCCATTTCTTTATGTTTGTGGTATTTTTGAGTAATATAATTGATAGCTTTTGTGACAAAACTGTAATTTAGGACTGTTTGTTTGGTTTTGAATTATAAGTAAAAATGTCACAGACGCTTGTAATTCATATTTCATTTATTTGTGTACTGGCACGCTAATATCGTTCTTGCTGCTTTTATCAGGATCATCATTCACTTCACCAAAAGCAAGCATAGATATGAACACGTACAAATACAATGTAATATACTGTTGTTCCATACTGTAAGAATTTGTTTGTGTTATACTCATATACTCAATTGTTTATTATTATATAAAATATGTATAAATCAAATAATTGTTTATTGTCATATTAAATCTATCGAAAATAATTACAAAAAAAAAAAAAAAAAAAAGAGATTGTCTAATAATAGGAAAACTAATTTTTATATTTCCTTAAAGATACTACATCACCGACCGTGATAAAATTGCCTTTCACAAAAATGCATACAAAATTACACACATGGTATAGACATATATCTGATAAACACAAATAAACAGCAAAATAAGTCTTGATAATTATGGTTGCTAATCAGACAGACATTTATATACAAAATATACTGGCGAAACAAGACACGATTTCTTCGGAGTGCAATTAATACATATCTATTCACTTTAGATTTAAAGATAAAATGAGAAGCTCAAAGGTTTGGAAAGTTATAATAACGTGAAGAATATCTGTAATGTTTAGTAATGTATAATTATATTCTTGATTTCATTTCGGTGATGTAGCATCTTTAAAGAAATAAACAGCTGCGTGATACAGCTCATTATTCAGCATATGCTGTATATTCAATTATATGACACAGCCTATTCTTGATTACATTCCGAAAATGAACACTTAAGTGCTCATTTTCGGTGATGTAGCATCTTTAAAGAAATAAACAGCTGTTTAATACAGTTCATTATTCAGCTTATTCAGCACATGCTGTATCTGTGATAGAATTCATAACTGATAAATGTGCAGTTCATTTGTGTATATCTCTTGTATAATACTTTAAGAGTCCGTAAATTAAAAAAAAAAAACAACAAAAAATAGAAAACAATGTCATAATATCCAATTGTTATTATTATTGATTCATCGTGCTCTTCCATCCGGGCCAACAAGCTGGATTAATATAAGTTGTCAAGACTTGTTTAGGAATTATTGTTGCAATAGTTAACATTTACTATTGATTTGCATTTTATGCTTACACTACGTTTAAAAATATAACTATGATTCCATTAATGGATATTTCATTTTACCAAATTAATATTAACTATATTTTATTCATTCAATCCATACATATACAAAACACATTCATATAATAATTTGATTGGGATTCGGAAACACGTATTAAACTGATATTAATCCGCCTCCTTTTTATGACACATTAAGTAAACGGCAGCAAGTGGGAGAATACATAAGTGAGCAATGTAATACTTGTATAGATGATAAATGATGAAATTGAGAAAGGAGGAGAGATGAAAAGATTAGAAGAAATAAGAGAAATTTTATGCCATGACATAAGATATACAACCTGCTGTAACAGCTGTGTACTAGACAAGAAAAACAATCACTTCAAATCTTTTAGAACTAATTATAAATTCTTGAATACAGGAAAAAATCAAAAGCATTTCATCATTTGTCAGTTCGTTATCACCGAAGAGCAGTATTTCAGTTGATAAGGGATAGTTTAGAGCACTAAAACAACGTAAGCGAAAAGCGGCCAACGTAAACAGAAATGTTCAATGGTCTCATTTTCTTGATTACACATACAAAGGGGACTATCTATAAGATTTCTATGAAATAGACAAAATTTAAGTGGACTGCACTCCATCATCAATCTAGCATGGTGAATCTGACCAAGTATACTACCGCTAAGGAAATAAGATAATTTTGTAAAATTGTAAAAGAATACCAAATCGAATTAGGTATTTAATTGAATAGCGGATTCGTTACAGACTTTCTATATAATTAATAAACATTTTAATATCATGTCTAGACTTTCTCTATTAAACAATACCATAATCTCTCCCACTTTCACTCTCTATCTCTCCTCTCATCCAATTATAATCGTTTTGTACATAATTATTTATATATAGCCATCTTATGATGTATACATACGTTTACTTATGTTATTAGAAACGTTCGTCTATAATGTTCATGTAACTTGTGCGAAAACCTTTTGCTGTATATTGGCAGTACAATATGTTAATACTGAACTAAACTTCACTATACAACATCATTCTTAGACTAAAGTCGGATCTATGCTACATAGGATGTCCACACATAGTCTAGGTAATTACTTATATAATTGTTTAGATCTACGGTAAATTTACAGGAGCTATTCGTTTGTATGTTGTTATTCATTCATGAAAAGTTTATGAGCCACACGTAACACATACTGCAAAATTAGTGTATAAAATTATGTAAGATGATATCGTGATACTTCATCAACATACCTCTAGTTTACGACCAATATTAATTATGATATAATTAATTCACAGTCATACTAATTTGTACGACTCGATCAGTTAATATAGTTGATACTGATTTCACACTGGCAAGTTAAATATGCATAGTGAAATCCGGATATGTGTTGAAGCACCTGCCAAATTTGTCATAGATTAATTTTTGCCGCAAGGTGGTGTTCTCATATTTCATAGCAATTTATTATTCTGCTCAATTCATGATATGGTATCAACGTCGATTGTCATAAGATATTTGTGTGGGGCCCTCAAAGGGAAACCAGCAAACGTATTAAATAAATAACAGTGTTGGTATGCTGTGATATATAAGCGATCAAAAGAAATTAAAAAGATAACAACCAATAAATAATTTTATATTGTGTAAACAAGTACATTTCGCGTATTCAATGCGATTTCATCACATTTATACAGTCACATGACATGCCCCCGCGAGGAGCCTTACACGTGTCTATCCACACTGTCACATCATTGCGTATGCATGCGGGGCCAATATCACTTCTTTCGGATTGACATGGAAGTAAAAACAATGATGTATTCATTGTTTTCACCTAACATTGCCCAGAAAACAATTTTCTGAGCATGCATATTTTATAAATTAAAATCCGTGAAATTATTCACGCTATTAACAATACTTCACTTGATTGATTTAAATGTCATATTCAAATGATTTGAAACACAACATACACCTGACCATGCATTTCTGGACTGATATTCTGTAAATACAATTTTACATAAGGTTATACTAGTAATATCCAGCATTTCTGGCAAAATCAGCATGTTCCTGGAACGATCTGGCAATGAACACTGTTTGTTAAAATTCAAATAAATTATGTATATATGGAAAAAAAGGGAATCTTTAGTAAACCCAGAGGTGTATTAAGATATTGGACTGAACCTGTGATATACCTTGATACTGAACCTGAGATCTATCGTGACACTGAACCAGTGATATACCGTGACACTGAACCAGTGATATATCGTGACACTGAACCAGTGATATACCGTGACACTGAACCAGTGATATACCATGACACTGAACCAGTGATATATCGTGACAGTGAACCAGTGATATACCATGACACTGAACCGGTGATATACCGTTACACTGAACCAGTGATATACCGTGACACTGACCCAGTGATGTATCGTGACATTGAACCAGTGATATACCATGACAGTGAACCAGTGATATACCATGACACTTAACCAGTGATATACAGCGACACTGAACCAGTGATATACCATGACATTGAACCAGTGATATATCGTGACATTGAACCAGTGATATACCATGACACTGAACCAGTGATATATCGTGACACTGAACCAGTGATATACCGTGACACTGAACCGGTGATATACCGTTACACTGAACCAGTGATATACCGTGACATTGAACCAGTGATGTATCGTGACATTGAACCAGTGATATACCATGACAGTGAACCAGTGATATACCATGACACTGAACCAGTGATATACAGCGACACTGAACCAGTGATATGCCATGACACTGAACCAGTGATATACCGTGACACTGAACCAGTGGTATACAATGACACTTAACCAGTGATATGCCATGACACTGAACCAGTGATATACCGTGACACTGAACCAGTGATATACCGTGACACTGTACCAGTGATATACCATGACACTGAACCAGTGATATATCGTGACACTGAACCAGTGATATACCGTGACACTGAACCAGTGATATGCCATGACACTGAACCAGTGATATATCGTGACACTGAACCAGTGATATACCGTGACACTGAACCAGTGATATACCATGATACTGAACCAGTGATATACCGTGACACATAACCAGTGATATACTGTTACACTAACCAGTGATATACCGTGACACTGACCCAGTGATATACCGTGACACTGACCCAGTGATATACCATGACACTGAACCAGTGATATATCGTGACACTGAACCAGTGATATACCGTGACACTAAACCAGTGATATACCATGATACTGAACCGGTGATATACCGTTACACTGAACCAGTGATATACCGTGACACTGAACCAGTGATGTATCGTGACATTGAACTAGTGATATACCATGACAGTGAACCAGTGATATACCATGACACTGAACCAGTGATATACCGTGACACATAACCAGTGATATACTGTTACACTAACCAGTGATATACCGTGACACTGACCCAGTGATATACCATGACACTGAACCAGTGATATACCGTGACACTGAACCAGTGATATACCATGATACTGAACCAGTGATATACCGTGACACATAACCAGTGATATACTGTTACACTAACCAGTGATATACCGTGACACTGACCCAGTAATATACCGTGACACTGACCCAGTGATATACCGTGACACTGACCCAGTGATGTACCGTGACAGTGAACCAGTGATGTACCGTGACAGTGAACCAGTCATATATCGTGACACTGAACCAGTGATATACCGTGACACTAAACCAGTGATATATCATGACACTGACCCAGTGATTTATCGTGACACTGAACCAGTGATATACCGCGACACTGAACCAGTGATATATCATGACACTGACCCAGTGATATACCGTGACACTGACCCAGTAATATACCGTGACACTGACCCAGTGATATATCGTGACACTGAACCAGTGATGTACCGTGACAGTGAACCAGTGATATACCGTGACAGTGAACCAGTGATATATCGTGACACTGAACCAGTGACACTGAACCAGTGACACTGAACCAGTGATATACAGTGACACTGAACCAGTGATGTACCGTGACAGTGAACCAGTTATATACCGTGACACTGAACCAGTGATATACCATGGCACTGAACCAGTGATATACCATGACACTAAACCAGTGATATACCGTGACACTGAACCAGTGATATATCGTGACACTGAACCAGGATATATCATGACACTGAACCAGTGATATATCGTGACACTGATTCAGTGATATACCGCGACACTGAACCAGTGATATATCATGACAGTGACCCAGTGATATACCGTGACACTGACCCGGTGATATACCGTGACACTGACCCAGTGATATATCGTGACACTGAACCAGTGATGTACCGTAACATTGAACCAGTGATATACCGTGACAGTGAACCAGTGATATATCGTGACACTGAACCAGTGACACTGAACCAGTAATATACCGTGACACTGAACCACTGATATATTGTGACACTGATTCAGTGATATATCGTGACACTGAACCAGTGATATACCGTGACACTGAACCAGTGGTATACCATGACACTTAACCAGTGATATGCCATGACACTGAACCAGTGATATACCGTGACACTGAACCAGTGATATACCGTGACACTGTACCAGTGATATACCATGACACTGAACCAGTGATATACCGTGACACTGAACCAGTGATATGCCATGACACTGAACCAGTGATATATCGTGACACTGAACCAGTGATATACCGTGACAATGAACCAGTGATATATCGTGACACTGATTCAGTGATATATCGTGACACTGAACCAGTGATATACCGTTACACTGAACCAGTGGTATACCATCACACTTAACCAGTGATATGCCATGACACTGAACCAGTGATATACCGTGACACTGAACCAGTGATATACCGTGACACTGTACCAGTGATATACCATGACACTGAACCAGTGATATACCGTGACACTGAACCAGTGATATACCATGATACTGAACCAATGATATACCGTGACACATAACCAGTGATATACTGTTACACTAACCAGTGATATACCGTGACACTGACCCAGTGATATACCGTGACACTGACCCAGTGATATACCGTGACACTGACCCAGTGATATACCGTGACACTGACCCAGTGATATACCGTGACACTAAACCAGTGATATACCGTGACACTGAACCAGTGATTTATCGTGACACTGAACCAGTGATATACCGCGACACTGAACCAGTGATATATCATGACACTGACCCAATGATATACCGTGACAATGACCCAGTGATATACCGTGACACTGACCCAGTGATATATCGTGACACTGAACCAGTGATGTACCATGACAGTGAACCAGTGATATACCGTGACAGTGAACCAGTGATATATCGTGACACTGAATCAGTGATATACCGTGACACTGAACCAGTGATGTACCGTGACACTGAACCAGTGATATACCGTGACACTGAACCAGTGATATATCGGGACACTGAACCAGTGATATACCGTGACATTGAACCAGTGATATACCGTGACACTGAACCAGTGATATACCATGGCACTGAACCAGTGATATACCGTGACACTGAACCAGTGATATTCCGTGACACTGTACCAGTGATAAATCGTGACACTGAACCAGTGATATACCATGACACTGAACCAGTGATATACTGTTACACTAACCAGTGATATACCGTGACACTGACCCAGCGATATACCGTGACACTGACCCAGTGATATACCGTGACACTGACCCAGTGATGTACCGTGACACTGACCCAGTGATGTACCGTGACAGTGAACCAGTGATATACCATGGCACTGAACCAGTAATATACCGTGACACTGACCCAGTGATGTACCGTGACACTGACCCAGTGGTGTACCGTGACAGTGAACCAGTGATGTACCGTGACAGTGAACCAGTCATATATCGTGACACTGACCCAGTGATTTATCGTGACACTGAACCAGTGATATACCGCGACACTGAACCAGTGATATATCATGACACTGACCCAGTGATATACCGTGACACTGACCCAGTAATATACCGTGACACTGACCCAGTGATATATCGTGACACTGAACCAGTGATGTACCGTGACAGTGAACCAGTGATATACCGTGACAGTGAACCGGTGATATATCGTGACACTGAACCAGTGACACTGAACCAGTGATATACAGTGACACTGAACCAGTGATATACCGTGACACTGAACCAGTGATATATCGTGACACTGAACCAGGATATATCATGACACTGAACCAGTGATATATCGTGACACTGATTCAGTGATATACCGCGACACTGAACCAGTGATATATCATGACAGTGACCCAGTGATATACCGTGACACTGACCCAGTGATATACCGTGACACTGACCCAGTGATATATCGTGACACTGAACCAGTGATGTACCGTAACAGTGAACCAGTGATATACCGTGACAGTGAACCAGTGATGTACCGTGACAGTGAACCAGTCATATATCGTGACACTGACCCAGTGATTTATCGTGACACTGAACTAGTGATATACCGCGACACTGAACCAGTGATATATCATGACACTGACCCAGTGATATACCGTGACACTGACCCAGTAATATACCGTGACACTGACCCAGTGATATATCGTGACACTGAACCAGTGATGTACCGTGACAGTGAACCAGTGATATACCGTGACAGTGAACCAGTGATATATCGTGACACTGAACCAGTGACACTGAACCAGTGATATACAGTGCCACTGAACCAGTGATGTACCGTGACACTGAACCAGTGATATACCGTGACACTGAACCAGTGATATACCATGGCACTGAACCAGTGATATACCATGACACTAAACCAGTGATATACCATGACACTAAACCAGTGATATATCGTGACACTGAACCAGGATATATCATGACACTGAACCAGTGATATATCATGACAGTGACCCAGTGATCTACCGTGACACTGACCCAGTGATATACCGTGACACTGACCCAGTGATATATCGTGACACTGAACCAGTGATGTACCGTAACAGTGAACCAGTGATATACCGTGACAGTGAACCAGTGATATATCGTGACACTGAACCAGTGACACTGAACCAGTGATATACCGTGACACTGAACCAGTGATATACCGTGACATTGAACCAGTGATATACCGTGACACTGAACCAGTGATATACCGTGACACTGAACCAGTGATATACCATGACACTGAACCAGTGATATACCGTGACATTGAACCAGTGATGAATCGTGACACTGAACCTGTGATATACAGCGACACTGAACCAGTGATATGCCATGGCACTTAACCAGTGATATACAGCGACACTGAACCAGTGATATACCATGACATTGAACCAGTGATATATCGTGACACTGACCCAGTGATATACCGTGACACATAACCAGTGATATACCGTGACACTAAACCAGTGATATACCGTGACACTGAACCAGTGATATACCGTGACACTGACCCAGTGATATACCGTGACACTAAACCAGTGATATACCGTGACACTGAACCAGTGATTTATCGTGACACTGAACCAGTGATGTACCGTGACAGTGAACCAGTGATATACCGCGACACTGAACCAGTGATATATCATGACACTGACCCAGTGATATACCGTGACACTGACCCAGTGATATACCGTGACACTGAACCAGTGATATACCATGATACTGAACCAGTGATATACCGTGACACATAACCAGTGATATACTGTTACACTAACCAGTGATATACCGTGACACTGACCCAGTGATATACCGTGACACTGACCCAGTGATATACCGTGACACTGACCCAGTGATGTACCGTGACAGTGAACCAGTGATGTACCGTGACAGTGAACCAGTCATATATCGTGACACTGAACCAGTGATATACCGTGACACTAAACCAGTGATATATCATGACACTGACCCAGTGATTTATCGTGACACTGAACCAGTGATATACCGTGACACTGAACCAGTGATATATCATGACAGTGACCCAGTGATATACCGTGACACTGACCCAGTAATATACCGTGACACTGACCCAGTGATATATCGTGACACTGAACCAGTGATGTACCGTGACAGTGAACCAGTGATATATCGTGAAACTGAACCAGTGACACTGAACCAGTGACACTGAACCAGTGACACTGAACCAGTGATATACAGTGACACTGAACCAGTGATGTACCGTGACAGTGAACCAGTTATATACCGTGACACTGAACCACTGATATACCATGGCACTGAACCAGTGATATACCATGACACTAAACCAGTGATATACCGTGACACTGACCCAGTGATTTATCGTGACACTGAACCAGTGATATACCGCGACACTGAACCAGTGATATATCATGACACTGACCCAGTGATAAACCGTGACACTGACCCAGTAATATACCGTGACACTGACCCAGTGATATATCGTGACACTGAACCAGTGATGTACCGTGACAGTGAACCAGTGATATACCGTGACAGTGAACCAGTGATATATCGTGACACTGAACCAGTGATATACAGTGACACTGAACCAGTGATATACCGTGACACTGAACCAGTGATATACCGTGACACTGAACCAGTGATATACCATGGCACTGAACCAGTGATATACCATGACACTAAACCAGTGATATACCGTGACACTGAACCAGTGATATATCGTGACACTGAACCAGTGATATACCGCGACACTGAACCAGTGATATATCATGACAGTGACCCAGTGATATACCGTGACACTGACCCAGTGATATACCGTGACACTGACCCAGTGATATATCGTGACACTGAACCAGTGATGTACCGTAACAGTGAACCAGTGATATACCGTGACACTGACCCAGTGATATATCGTGACACTGAACCAGTGATGTACCGTGACAGTGAACCAGTCATATATCGTGACACTGACCCAGTGATTTATCGTGACACTGAACTAGTGATATACCGCGACACTGAACCAGTGATATATCATGACACTGACCCAGTGATATACCGTGACACTGACCCAGTAATATACCGTGACACTGACCCAGTGATATATCGTGACACTGAACCAGTGATGTACCGTGACAGTGAACCAGTGATATACCGTGACAGTGAACCAGTGATATATCGTGACACTGAACCAGTGACACTGAACCAGTGATATACAGTGCCACTGAACCAGTGATGTACCGTGACACTGAACCAGTGATATACCGTGACACTGAACCAGTGATATACCATGGCACTGAACCAGTGATATACCATGACACTAAACCAGTGATATACCGTGACACTGAACCAGTGATATATCGTGACACTGAACCAGGATATATCATGACACTGAACCAGTGATATATCATGACAGTGACCCAGTGATCTACCGTGACACTGACCCAGTGATATACCGTGACACTGACCCAGTGATATATCGTGACACTGAACCAGTGATGTACCGTAACAGTGAACCAGTGATATACCGTGACAGTGAACCAGTGATATATCGTGACACTGAACCAGTGACACTGAACCAGTGATATACCGTGACACTGAACCAGTGATATACCGTGACATTGAACCAGTGATATACCGTGACACTGAACCAGTGATATACCGTGACACTGAACCAGTGATATACCATGACACTTAACCAGTGATATACCGTGACATTGAACCAGTGATGAATCGTGACACTGAACCTGTGATATACAGCGACACTGAACCAGTGATATGCCATGGCACTTAACCAGTGATATACAGCGACACTGAACCAGTGATATACCATGACATTGAACCAGTGATATATCGTGACACTGACCCAGTGATATACCGTGACACATAACCAGTGATATACCGTGACACTAAACCAGTGATATACCGTGACACTGAACCAGTGATATACCGTGACAGTGACCCAGTGATATACCGTGACACTAAACCAGTGATATACCGTGACACTGAACCAGTGATTTATCGTGACACTGAACCAGTGATGTACCGTGACAGTGAACCAGTGATATACCGCGACACTGAACCAGTGATATATCATGACACTGACCCAGTGATATACCGTGACACTGACCCAGTGATATACCGTGACACTGAACCAGTGATATACCATGATACTGAACCAGTGATATACCGTGACACATAACCAGTGATATACTGTTACACTAACCAGTGATATACCGTGACACTGACCCAGTGATATACCGTGACACTGACCCAGTGATGTACCGTGACAGTGAACCAGTGATGTACCGTGACAGTGAACCAGTCATATATCGTGACACTGAACCAGTGATATACCGTGACACTAAACCAGTGATATATCATGACACTGACCCAGTGATTTATCGTGACACTGAACCAGTGATATACCGCGACACTGAACCAGTGATATATCATGACAGTGACCCAGTGATATACCGTGACACTGACCCAGTAATATACCGTGACACTGACCCAGTGATATATCGTGACACTGAACCAGTGATGTACCGTGACAGTGAACCAGTGATATACCGTGACAGTGAACCAGTGATATATCGTGACACTGAACCAGTGACACTGAACCAGTGACACTGAACCAGTGATATACAGTGACACTGAACCAGTGATGTACCGTGACAGTGAACCAGTTATATACCGTGACACTGAACCACTGATATACCATGGCACTGAACCAGTGATATACCATGACACTAAACCAGTGATATACCGTGACACTGAACCAGTGATATATCGTGACACTGAACCAGGATATATCATGACACTGAACCAGTGATATATCGTGACACTGATTCAGTGATATACCGCGACACTGAACCAGTGATATATCATGACAGTGACCCAGTGATATACCGTGACACTGACCCAGTGATATACCGTGACACTGACCCAGTGATATATCGTGACACTGAACCAGTGATGTACCGTAACATTGAACCAGTGATATACCGTGACAGTGAACCAGTGATATATCGTGACACTGAACCAGTGACACTGAACCAGTGATATACCGTGACACTGAACAAGTGATATATCGTGACACTGATTCAGTGATATATCGTGACACTGAACCAGTGATGTACCGTGACAGTGAACCAGTGATATACCGCGACACTGAACCAGTGATATATCATGACACTGACCCAGTGATATACCGTGACACTGACCCAGTGATATACCGTGACACTGAACCAGTGATATACCATGATACTGAACCAGTGATATACCGTGACACATAACCAGTGATATACTGTTACACTAACCAGTGATATACCGTGACACTGACCCAGTGATATACCGTGACACTGACCCAGTGATATACCGTGACGCTGACCCAGTGATGTACCGTGACAGTGAACCAGTGATGTACCGTGACAGTGAACCAGTCATATATCGTGACACTGAACCAGTGATATACCGTGACACTAAACCAGTGATATATCATGACACTGACCCAGTGATTTATTGTGACACTGAACCAGTGATATACCGCGACACTGAACCAGTGATATATCATGACAGTGACCCAGTGATATACCGTGACACTGACCCAGTAATATACCGTGACACTGACCCAGTGATATATCGTGACACTGAACCAGTGATGTACCGTGACAGTGAACCAGTGATATACCGTGACAGTGAACCAGTGATATATCGTGACACTGAACCAGTGACACTGAACCAGTGACACTGAACCAGTGATATACAGTGACACTGAACCAGTGATGTACCGTGACAGTGAACCAGTTATATACCGTGACACTGAACCACTGATATACCATGGCACTGAACCAGTGATATACCATGACACTAAACCAGTGATATACCGTGACACTGAACCAGTGATATATCGTGACACTGAACCAGGATATATCATGACACTGAACCAGTGATATATCGTGACACTGATTCAGTGATATACCGCGACACTGAACCAGTGATATATCATGACAGTGACCCAGTGATATACCGTGACACTGACCCAGTGATATACCGTGACACTGACCCAGTGATATATCGTGACACTGAACCAGTGATGTACCGTAACATTGAACCAGTGATATACCGTGACAGTGAACCAGTGATATATCGTGACACTGAACCAGTGACACTGAACCAGTGATATACCGTGACACTGAACAAGTGATATATCGTGACACTGATTCAGTGATATATCATGACAGTGACCCAGTGATATACCGTGACACTGACCCAGTGATATACCGTGACACTGACCCAGTGATATATCGTGACACTGAACCAGTGATGTACCGTAACATTGAACCAGTGATATACCGTGACAGTGAACCAGTGATATATCGTGACACTGAACCAGTGACACTGAACCAGTGATATACCGTGACACTGAACAAGTGATATATCGTGACACTGATTCAGTGATATATCGTGACACTGAACCAGTGATATACCGTGACACTGAACCAGTGGTATACCATGACACTTAAGCAGTGATATGCCATGACACTGAACCAGTGATATACCGTGACACTGAACCAGTGATATACCGTGACACTGTACCAGTGATATACCATGACACTGAACCAGTGATATACCGTGACACTGAACCAGTGATATGCCATGACACTGAACCAGTGATATATCGTGACACTGAACCAGTGATATACCGTGACACTGAACCAGTGATATATCGTGACACTGATTCAGTGATATATCGTGACACTGAACCAGTGATATACCGTTACACTGAACCAGTGGTATACCATGACACTTAACCAGTGATATGCCATGACACTGAACCAGTGATATACCGTGACACTGAACCAGTGATATACCGTGACACTGTACCAGTGATATACCATGACACTGAACCAGTGATATACCGTGACACTGAACCAGTGATATGCCATGACACTGAACCAGTGATATATCGTGACACTGAACCAGTGATATACCGTGACACTGAACCAGTGATATATCATGACACTGACCCAGTGATATACCGTGACACTGACCCAGTGATATACCGTGACACTGAACCAGTGATATACCATGATACTGAACCAGTGATATACCGTGACACATAACCAGTGATATACTGTTACACTAACCAGTGATATACCGTGACACTGACCCAGTGATATACCGTGACACTGACCCAGTGATATACCGTGACGCTGACCCAGTGATGTACCGTGACAGTGAACCAGTGATGTACCGTGACAGTGAACCAGTCATATATCGTGACACTGAACCAGTGATATACCGTGACACTAAACCAGTGATATATCATGACACTGACCCAGTGATTTATCGTGACACTGAACCAGTGATATACCGCGACACTGAACCAGTGATATATCATGACAGTGACCCAGTGATATACCGTGACACTGACCCAGTAATATACCGTGACACTGACCCAGTGATATATCGTGACACTGAACCAGTGATGTACCGTGACAGTGAACCAGTGATATACCGTGACAGTGAACCAGTGATATATCGTGACACTGAACCAGTGACACTGAACCAGTGACACTGAACCAGTGATATACAGTGACACTGAACCAGTGATGTACCGTGACAGTGAACCAGTTATATACCGTGACACTGAACCACTGATATACCATGGCACTGAACCAGTGATATACCATGACACTAAACCAGTGATATACCGTGACACTGAACCAGTGATATATCGTGACACTGAACCAGGATATATCATGACACTGAACCAGTGATATATCGTGACACTGATTCAGTGATATACCGCGACACTGAACCAGTGATATATCATGACAGTGACCCAGTGATATACCGTGACACTGACCCAGTGATATACCGTGACACTGACCCAGTGATATATCGTGACACTGAACCAGTGATGTACCGTAACATTGAACCAGTGATATACCGTGACAGTGAACCAGTGATATATCGTGACACTGAACCAGTGACACTGAACCAGTGATATACCGTGACACTGAACAAGTGATATATCGTGACACTGATTCAGTGATATATCATGACAGTGACCCAGTGATATACCGTGACACTGACCCAGTGATATACCGTGACACTGACCCAGTGATATATCGTGACACTGAACCAGTGATGTACCGTAACATTGAACCAGTGATATACCGTGACAGTGAACCAGTGATATATCGTGACACTGAACCAGTGACACTGAACCAGTGATATACCGTGACACTGAACAAGTGATATATCGTGACACTGATTCAGTGATATATCGTGACACTGAACCAGTGATATACCGTGACACTGAACCAGTGGTATACCATGACACTTAAGCAGTGATATGCCATGACACTGAACCAGTGATATACCGTGACACTGAACCAGTGATATACCGTGACACTGTACCAGTGATATACCATGACACTGAACCAGTGATATACCGTGACACTGAACCAGTGATATGCCATGACACTGAACCAGTGATATATCGTGACACTGAACCAGTGATATACCGTGACACTGAACCAGTGATATATCGTGACACTGATTCAGTGATATATCGTGACACTGAACCAGTGATATACCGTTACACTGAACCAGTGGTATACCATGACACTTAACCAGTGATATGCCATGACACTGAACCAGTGATATACCGTGACACTGAACCAGTGATATACCGTGACACTGTACCAGTGATATACCATGACACTGAACCAGTGATATACCGTGACACTGAACCAGTGATATGCCATGACACTGAACCAGTGATATATCGTGACACTGAACCAGTGATATACCGTGACACTGAACCAGTGATATACCATGATACTGAACCAATGATATACCGTGACACATAACCAGTGATATACTGTTACACTAACCAGTGATATACCGTGACACTGACCCAGTGATATACCGTGACACTGACCCAGTGATATACCGTGACACTGACCCAGTGATATACCGTGACACTGACCCGGTGATATACCGTGACACTAAACCAGTGATATACCGTGACACTGAACCAGTGATTTATCGTGACACTGAACCAGTGATATACCGCGACACTGAACCAGTGATATATCATGACACTGACCCAATGATATACCGTGACACTGACCCAGTGATATACCGTGACACTGACCCAGTGATATATCGTGACACTGAACCAGTGATGTACCGTGACAGTGAACCAGTGATATACCGTGACAGTGAACCAGTGATATATCGTGACACTGAATCAGTGATATACCGTGACACTGAACCAGTTATGTACCGTGACACTGAACCAGTGATATACCGTGACACTGAACCAGTGATATATCGGGACACTGAACCAGTGATATACCGTGACATTGAACCAGTGATATACCGTGACACTGAACCAGTGATATACCATGGCACTGAACCAGTGATATACCGTGACACTGAACCAGTGATATACCGTGACACTGAACCAGTGATATGCCATGACACTGAACCAGTGATATATCGTGACACTGAACCAGTGATATACCGTGACACTGAACCAGTGATATATCGTGACACTGATTCAGTGATATATCGTGACACTGAACCAGTGATATACCGTTACACTGAACCAGTGGTATACCATGACACTTAACCAGTGATATGCCATGACACTGAACCAGTGATATACCGTGACACTGAACCAGTGATATGCCATGACACTGAACCAGTGATATATCGTGACACTGAACCAGTGATATACCGTGACACTGAACCAGTGATATACCATGATACTGAACCAATGATATACCGTGACACATAACCAGTGATATACTGTTACACTAACCAGTGATATACCGTGACACTGACCCAGTGATATACCGTGACACTGACCCAGTGATATACCGTGACACTGACCCGGTGATATACCGTGACACTGACCCGGTGATATACCGTGACACTAAAGCAGTGATATACCGTGACACTGAACCAGTGATTTATCGTGACACTGAACCAGTGATATACCGCGACACTGAACCAGTGATATATCATGACACTGACCCAATGATATACCGTGACACTGACCCAGTGATATACCGTGACACTGACCCAGTGATATATCGTGACACTGAACCAGTGATGTACCGTGACAGTGAACCAGTGATATACCGTGACAGTGAACCAGTGATATATCGTGACACTGAATCAGTGATATACCGTGACACTGAACCAGTTATGTACCGTGACACTGAACCAGTGATATACCGTGACATTGAACCAGTGATATATCGGGACACTGAACCAGTGATATACCGTGACACTGAACCAGTGATATACCGTGACACTGAACCAGTGATATACCGTGACATTGAACCAGGGATATACCGTGACACTGAACCAGTGATATACCATGGCACTGAACCAGTGATATACCGTGACACTGAACCAGTGATATTCCGTGACACTGTACCAGTGATAAATCGTGACACTGAACCAGTGATATACCATGACACTGAACCAGTGATATATCGCGACACTGAACCAGTGATATACCGTGACACTGAACCAGTGATATATCGTGACACTGAACCAGTGATATACAGCGACACTGAACAAGTGATATACTATGACACTGAACCAGTGATATATCGTGACACTGAACCTGTGATATACCGTGACACTGAACCAGTGATATATCGTGACACTGAACCAGTGATATACCGTAACACTGAACCAGTGATATATCATGACACTGAACCAGTGATATACCGTGACACTGAACCAGTGATATATCGTGACACTGAACCAGTGATATACAGCGACACTGAACCAGTGATATACTGTGACGCTGAACCAGTGATATACCGTGACACTGAACCAGTGATATATTGCCCTTATACCTGCTACTATTCTGTTGCCAGACGGATTTCACGCTCCGTTTTTTTTTACCAAGGTATGTTACCTCTGTTTTGTTTGTTTTGTAGTCGCCATTGTTTATCATTTGTATGGAGTTTCACTGAATAGTTGACGTTTGAAACAGACATTTCTTCCATTGAGAGATGTCGAAGTGTTTTATGTTGCAAATATCATTCTGTGTAAGTATTGTTCCTGATTTCAAACTCATCCTTACCTTAAACTAAAACATATTGAAAAAATAGTTGATGCTACTTGTATTGCTTTAAAATTTATCTGCATAGTGTATAGGAACCATTATTCAAACTTAAAATCAACAAAACGAAATCAAAATATAGATTTGCATGGAGACGCCTGAAAAAGTACAAAGAAAATTAGACCAGGTGTTCTGGTGCACTAAGCGTCGTGTGCTTCATCGACGACATCCGCCAAACAAATATAGGTCATAAACTTAAACGAGAGTGAGGGTGCTAACATATCCCAGTTTTGTTTGTAGTATAGTGATCTGATCATGAACACAAATAATGTTCACATTTAATAATAAACACAACTTTATAAAATCGAGCTCGAGATTTTAATCATTATCATAATTCTCCTTTATATATTGAAATTATTGTTTCTCTCATTTAAGAATGAGTTTAGGAATGGATACTAAGTATGTTCTCGTAATCAATCTTATTGCTGTGTATAGCATGTCGGATTAATATTTACTCACTAACGTCCGACACTCAATCATATTATAGTTAAAATACACCTTTAATGAAATATATAATATCTTAGATATAATCTCTAAATTCAGTAGATACAGAATTGACATCATTCTTGAATAATATCCAGGTGTCCTGTCAAACCTGTGCCCCAATCCTGTTACTACGCCTTTTCGTGAATGCGATACTGTGAATCACTTATATTTCGCGTTGAACTTATTTTCGCGTTAATACTCGAGGAGAGTCGATCGCTAATTCAAATCCGTCGAGATTGTTTCACGAAAGTTGTAGGTGTCTTACAGAGTCTATGACTGTAATAGCACATAATTTGAAATCATTTCTAGATCAGCGTTTGCGAAATAATGTCTTCACGAATGTGTCTATAGCAGTAAGTTCGCCGAGTAAAGCACTCGCGAAATTTAAGTAATTTACAGTATCATATGTCAATAAGCCCTTTTTCATTGAAACAAAAAATATATAAGGTATGTAATATTATAGAAATCGTTTCTTTCCTTATCAACGGATTAAAATCAATAAAGAACATTACCTAAATTTACGTGAAATATTAAACACACCTTTAGTGTTAATGAACACATTTCAATTATGCAACACAATGATTATTATCATGTTTTTGAACAAATGTCTTTAAATCTTTTCTTTGAAACTGAAGCATGCCAAATATTTATTAGGGCAAAGTAGCATTAAACAATTTGTACATATGTCGACTTTAGTAAATCTTCAAACACCTAAGAGGCGAAAACTATCATAAAATAAATCGAATGCCTGTTGAAATAACGATATCAAAAGTAGCTAATTGATAATTAATTACCTTTCTTCCTGATACAGACATGCATGATTAACCGAAAACAATTAGCATACTTGAGTTTGTGACATTGAATAGTACCGACCGCAAATGCCGTAAAATCATTCCAGATGGTATTTTCTTTAATCCTTAGTTTACAGTTTTTATAATTACTGCATAAATACTTTGTCATATAAATTCAAAAGTTAAAATTATTTGTTGTTGACTGGTATAAATTGACACTATTGAGTACCATATAATTGAAATTAGTTATCCACTAATTGGCATTGTTGTTTTATCCATTGTTAATAATTGAATCATTAATTTTAACACATGTCAGTACGAGATCGTGTAATATTAGCTAAGTTTTCCTCTCACAGTAATCAACAGTGCTCGTATTAGGTACGGTAAGCAGTACAAAATACTATGTTGTAACATACTAGTTATACAAACAAATGTCCCAAATGGGTATTGAGTTGTAGACACAGTGTACGCCAACAAATGAAACGGCGTTGGTAATGAGTATCGGGGTGAGATTCGGGGTAAATCTCAAGAAAAACAGGGGCAGTAGAGGAAGTAATGAAACAATACCTTGCCCGTTCAGGGCCTCCAACCACCGACCTTTCGCTCTCAAGGCAAGCACCCTATCATTAGACTAAAGGGAAATTCCTGCTAGTAGGAGAAAGTAAAATGACTTATATATGTACTTTCGATTTTACAGAATATAAACTGGATATTACTGTTGTTTCGTGTTTTTTGACTATAAGCTTGGAAATTCAGAAGAAACAATACATTTATGATAATTTGTTTTACTTATTACATATTTCGTATAGTATTTCTTAATGTACTTAATATATTAACTACAGTATATGTATAAGTAAATGAAATATGAATGTGTGTGAAGAAATATTGTATTGGGACCCCTTTACCCTTACATTTCCTTCTCGCGAACTACTCACATAAACACAATCTGACCAAAATATAAATTTTATATACAAGTTTTCCCATTAATTACTTTCGATTTTTTTGTTTCAAACCCAACTAAAGGAATTACATATTACATGGCGGACTTGATAGTATCAATCGATTCCCGACTTTTCTTTTATAGTCATTTAAAAACATCCGGCATTCCGTATATCACGTAGTCTAGCTCTGAAGAAAGCTTCATTTGTTCTTCCGGTGGCTGAACCTATTGTCGTGTTTAGGTAAGAGTTAATATCGTTTAGTGGAAGGCCAGAGACTGGACATATGAACGTATTTCTCCCCGACAAATTAAGCAACTATCAAACATTATACATAAGTAGTTTGATGTAGCAATTTTTTGACATCAGCTTGAATTAAATTCTGAAATCACTCTCCCCATCCCCCTCAAGCATCTAGAGCCAGAAAATACATAACATGCGTTTAATCCATACTGTATATATAAAACCGGACACATTCCCATTGAATTACAGACACCATAAAAGGATATTGTAGACGTTTTAAATATTAGAAATAAAATCATTACAAATTTAACTTGTGCAAGTACTAAATATTTGTCTTTATGTGGTTAATATCAAATTAACATTTTTTTTTCTGTTTAAAGTTAATGGAATGATTTATGTTAGACTAATATTTAAATTTAAGAAGCAGAAATTAGGAATTGAATGAAACAGAAAGGAGTAAAGAAGAATTTCTGAACATTTCATAAATTTTAATTTTGGAAATGTTTTCACTGTTGACTAATTTCACGTGATAGCAATATACCTCTGTTTTGTACAATTATTCGACGATAGATAATACATATCTCCCTACTCCCATTTCTATTCATTACGACTCCAATCACGTTTGTCACAATATATTGAGAATGACAACTTTAATATTACGATTAAGTAACTATTACGATAATTGATTAACAAAAACATTATGATGATCAACAAAACATTATGATAATTGATTGACAAAACATTATGATAATTAATTAACCAAAAAAAAATATGATAATTATTTAACAAATAATTATGATAATTGATTAAGAAATACATTATGATAATTGATTGACAAAACATTATGATAATTGATTTACAAAAAGATGATTTGAAATCACATTTGAAAATAAAATACAACTATAATCTAAGGAAACAGGCCTAACTTCCAAGAATTAAGATTTCAACGCTTTAGAAGCATTCTTCTTGGGTTTTTTTCAACTTGTTTCTGTATGGAAGTCCTGATATGCAAGATTAATATAGTTTTAATATTTTTGACGCTGCCAAACAATTCATCAATAAGTCGTAAATATTTTAGTGTAAGTTTTCAATTACTTAATTGGCACGCTTGCTTCATCAATGTTTATATCAACTGTAAATCTACTTTGTTTATCAACATTTGTGGCACATGTCAATTTTTAATCGCCTTGTGATTATCGTCAATAAATCTGATTGCAACACTTATGTAGGTCAATGTATATCAGAATACTATTTACTATAAAAGTGATATAGCAATTAAATATGTATGATAGACTTTGTGAAATGTATTCAGCTTTATCATACCACCAACTACATTTGAACCAGGTTTTCATTCCATTAATGTAGGGGTTCCTGTTTTTTCGTCTTCTTGTTTTCATCTTGGTGTTCCCCCTTCCTTTTTACCTTCCTTCCCTGCGTTCCTCTTTTACCTCTGTATCATTACTATACCATTCTAAAGTAAGTAACAATATTTATTACATTTTTACCTGTGAAATATCAAAAATTATTCATTCTATAAAAGTGAAATTTTTCACTAGTGAAAAATATCACTTTTGCTGATTTGCCCAATCAAATTAATGATTAGAAAATACCAAAATAATTGACCAATCAGAAAGCCCGACATATATGTCAGCACCTGGACAGGGGGAACTATTTTTTTTGTTTACATTAGGCCTAGTTAGCATACGGGGTAGGTTTTTCGTTGATAAAAAATGTAATAAACAGACACTGTTAGATATCCTCTATGTCCTACCGTCCATTCGTGATGATAAGGAAACGAATTTAGGTAAGTACTTAGTACTTGTTTTTGACTCCTCGTTGTTTATTTGTGTATCGACTTTGACATTTGCTTAATGAATGAAATACAGTTTAAATTAAACAAGAAAATATAAGAATATCTCTTCGAACCCGAAAAATTATAAATAAGGTATTTACTGAGGTACTTTATTTTAAACCTAATCCTATATTTTTTTCTTTTAGATATTTCATGTTTCTGTTTTGTCCGCTATGATAGCAATACCTTCTACTAAAAACTGAAAAATTCTAAACGGAGACAAATAAGATGTTGAAATCAGCATCTAGTAAAGGCCAGGGAATTTCGAATATTTTCCTAATTCTCTGTGGTATTTGCCAAAGAGCCTAGAGTCAACATCGTCATGTTGTATTTTTTAGATAAATTGAGTGGCATTATTACATTTTCGATATTACAAAACTGAACCAATTACATTTTTTCGACGCCCTTGTAGAAGTCTTTATGATTTAATATTCTCAAGGGAAAATTGAAGCAGGAAATTCCATATGCGGGCAATACGAATAAAACAATAACTGAAATATCCGTAAGAAAATACATAATCAAGTGGTAATTTTCCAACTGTGATCCTACAAGATTAGCCTGATTGGTAGCCGCTTATTATGTCATGTGTATGAAGTTTGAAAGGGCGACACTTCCATCGGACAGTCAGACAAAGACAAAGACATACCAAACATTATCGCAACTTCGGCTTTATACGTAAACTCACACTGTACATGAATTATATATCATCTTTCTGAAAATATTCACTTTGAAATATCTAGTTTTAGACATTAGAAAAAACCTATGATATCAACTCGAGCATTGGAGCGAATCTCCGTAACAGTATCTCTATGGCATTTCATGAATATTTGACAAGTTCCAACCGTATTCGACAAAACACTTCTAAATGTGAATTACCTCGGAGTTCGCTTCGCTTGGATGTGAAACGAATGCTTATTATTATTTCATAAAATCTACCCGGGGATCTAATTGGCGTTTAGCGCTACCCGACAACGTTAATGGGCGGCTAGAGTAACTTCAGTACACTCAGATGCGATTTTAATCAACTAATAAGCGTTAGCGATGGTAAATTAGGAATGTTCGAAAATCTATTTGGCTAATAACAGCTTTTGTATTTGGGACAAAGAAGATGCTTCGCAATATGCTCTCTGTCTTGTATTTTGATGTATTTAATTTCGCTTTCCCCCCAATAAAGAATGATTGCGTTATAACATGGCCCAGATGATTAGTTCTGGTTGTCATGTCGCGGTTAAAATGGCAGCACAATTTGTCAAACGTTTCCGAGATATGAATTGGAATGCTAATTGATCAGTATCTATCGAACTATAATTACTGTATAATTATGTACCGCGTTTATAATCATTATTCTGTCATACTTGGAGACAATATCAAATGGGAAAGAGCGGTAGTGTATCAAATTTGAGTAGAAATTATGGAAATATTTATCATCGATCTCTCTGACATGATTGCCTCTATTTAGTCGTGTAGTTCACCTGATATCTACTATATTGGCTGGTCGGATTGTAAATTTGATAACGCATCCGACTTTTACCAAGACGACCGGGGTTCGATTCCAAGATTGGATGTGAGAGGGTATAAGGTTACCAGTTCTACAATAAAAAATATGTTACCGTGGGTACTAAGGGGTCCCCCTACAGTAAGAAACCAACGCTTTCCGCCGAGATCAACGCTATTTCTTATATTATTTATAGCTGTCAACTTCAATATCAATCATGATTAAGATATAAATTGATACAAATTGTTTCATTATTGTCGCTAAAGTAATAAAATATATTGATAGTTGCTGATAGGTGCTTTCCCGGATCCATATTTGAATTTAAGGTTTGTGATATGTTGTTATAAATAGGCACTCTCATAACGTGTTTTTGCTATTTCTTATTCTTAAGGTTTTTCATCACAATTATCACAAAAATGATATGCTTGTTGATTCGTATTAACCAGGTGCTACCTAAACGTAAAATTTCATGTTTCGTTCATTCTGGAACAGCAAATGAAATGTGATACTTCAGTCTTCATTTTCAAGGAGCAATCATAGTGTATTTTGATTATAAACACCTACAGTACCAAATTTCGTCAATTAAGGGAACGAAATGGAATTTTGAACTAATTTGAATATTTACAAAAAGTCATGGATTATTATTTATGTAAGTGTGAAATACTTTCTGCTCAAAATAGATATGCATGACATAAGTTCAGAATTAAACGAAGAATATGAGAATAAATAAGACCCAAATGAAAGTGAAAACTCATTAGTTTTTTTCTTTTCATTATTTTGATACAGGATAACTTGCCATCGAAAGATAAATTGGGATGTAACAGAGTATCTTTAACACTAGGTGAACGGGCATTCTATATAATCTAAGAGGTGTCACTTTCCTATCTTAATGCGTCTATCGGAATATGTTTATGTTAATTTTTTTCAAAGGAACGCCTAAAAGATTGATTGACGGCACAATGTTTCCAAATATATATTACATAAAGTGGAAATAGTAATAATAATGTAAATACATTATATTTTGATATGTTGAGTACTGGTAATGAATACAAAATAGCATCCTATAGCTATTACATCCCTCTGAGACAACTCAGTGATAGAGAGGCAGAATTTCTGGGAATCTATAACGGAACTTAGAACATTCAAAATATGTTTGATCAAATGTTGAAAATTCACGGGTACGTACACTAACCTTGCGTTCACTATATTTGATTTAAAACAAAGAATAAGGAAAACGATGAATTGTGTATTCCCAGCTGAAGGTGACAAGACAATACAAAACAACGAAGAGACAATATAATAAGTTAATAATATTTACTGTATTGGTTAGTTATAGTATTGGTTAAAATTTGAATAAAATCTTATAAAACATAACTATGAATGGTCGTTACCTACTTAAAAACTAGTTGCAGTGCGTTGAATTTTTTTCTGGTGACTTTTTGTGTTTACTGGCTCAATAAATAAATGAAAAATAAAAATAACTTGGAAAGCATATGGAAATCGTACACAAAAATTAAGCTATTGATTATCTGTACTTAAGTTTGAATAAATATGTGTTAAAGATTCACAGACTTCTTCTACGGATCATACCCTTCGTACTGTTAGCTTAACGCGCGGTAGAAACGGACGATCTATTTATACTGAATGGTATATTTTGTAGAAGAATATATTTCACTAATCACATTTCTGAAGTAGAGGAAAGAAGAATTTTAAAATGTTTAATAAATGTTAATTTTGACTCGTCCAATAAAAAGGAAAGCTAAGCTACCTGAAATGCTTGTCGCTATCTGGTGAATATAAATCTGAGTGTATGCCAAAGATCTGTATCAATTGTAATCATACATCTTAAAAGGTCTGGGCGAGAGTTGTCAAAAGTTCACTATCAGGACGTTAATCAATTTCGTTTAGTTGAACGTTTCTTTTTACTGTTCCGAGAAATTGAAGATGACGTCTGGTTATAGGTTTTTGAAGAAAATAACACTTAAACATATGCATTAAGCAAATCAGTGAAAACGCTAAATAACAGGTGCGTTAGCGAATATGTGAATACCAGCAGTCGTGTAATATCATAATCAATAGAGTGTATGGTGTTTGATTCGAGTTTGAGGTTAATTATTTATCTGCAGACACACACCCCACATGTCACAAGTAATGGACGCTAGCTTGTATCGGCTCATAAATTTGGACGATACATATATATATAGACAGTCTCGTCCATCAGCGTTTGACAATTTTGTAATTCCCATTGGAAATAATTTGCTAATGGTATCTATTGTAAGGGAACTGGAGTTAATGGAACTTGTTATGCTTTGTTTTTTTTTCACTGAAAGTTTAGAGAAGAAGAAAAAATGGAAGCCTGGGAAATAGATATCAATAACACTCACTAGAACATTGATTTTTTTCTTTCAATATTTATATCTTCTAAGACTGAAATTATGTATACAAATTAGCTGAGATATCAAACAATTTGATGTGATGTATTTTTCGGTCATAAAATATTCCATTTTGGTATCCTACAACAATAGATATGTTACAGAAGCAAATAGTTCATTATTTACATCCTCATATTAATGAAAGGTATACACAATAGCAGAACTTCCATTTGTCTTTTTTAATATTCGGTCATAAATGTTTCCTGAAACCTGTGTGAGTATCAATTCGACATCTTTTAAAATCCACCTTCAGCATCAATTATCGTTTTTGCTTATCATTGTAAAATACAGCAACATAAATATGTTTAAATATCGGTATTCTATGTTGCTTTCACGTTTATTTGATAGTCAAATGTCTTTGTTTTAATTAATTTCTCTCTACTTCTCCAATTCCGTAACGTTAAAGATGATTTTTGTCAAACTTCACTATGATATTATTGGTATGTCTTACGGTGTATATAAGCTATTGTTTTCATTTCGTCTTTTGTAATGGTTTGTATTTGCTACTATAATCCCTTTAGAAATGCCTGTCCCGGAAACAAGGAATAGATTGACTTCTGTTAATCAATTAAGGTGTTTTCGTCTGTAGAACAATTATGGATAGATGTTCAGATAATGTTTGCATGAAGTAAATATCTTTTATTACTGACTGTATTTATACTATTAAATATTCTCGCACTGAATCATTATAGAAATAACAATAGAATACTCTTTTTAACACCTATTGTTTCCTAATGCCTTAATGTCGCATAAAGAAACACGACAAGAATATTGTGAATAGCAAGAATATGCTGGTACGTTAATGTATAAAGATAGGTATAACGTTCTAGAAATTTACGTGTGGTTGGGTTAAAAATGGTTACATATTTCAAATTAAAAGATATCTTAATTAGATACTGAATGTCAAGTGTTAAGATATGATACCTATTTCTGTCATTAGGATGGTTTTAAACTACTGCACTGTGTTCATGATGATATGTCACTTTTTTTTAATTTGTCAGGTGTATTACTTATCAAACTGTTTATCGTATATTCTAACAAAGGATAGATCAATTATCAAGATAAAGAGATGATTACCAGATAACTAATTAAATACCAGGTAACTAATTATCCTATAAAAAGTGAGCCTACATATATTAGAACAAATTTTCTGAGTAATAGTCCACACTATAAACCATATCTAACGCGGGGGTAATAATAGTATAAGTGAGTTAAAAGAGGATAAAATTATTCCTGTCAATTTTCAACATCATTACATTCATTATCGGGGTACCTGAGTCTATTTTCACTTACTGTTTTATATATGCATAGAAAGTCGCCTGAATATGATATTTCTTAAATTGTATCATTTATCTGATGTTGATGAAATCCTTTTTAATTTCATTTTCAAAATTAGTTAAATTTCTTTCAATAACGCTTGTTAAGTTTACCAGAACATTTCCACGGAATCATGTCAACAGTCCTTGATATTATATTATTTACTAGTCTTTATGTAACATGTCTGAGAAAATAATTGTATTATGTTCATTTGGTGAATTATTCCTTAAACAAATAATCACTTACACATTTAACAAATAAGGCACTTATAAATAATCACTTACACATTTAACAAATAAGGCACTTATAATTAGTCACTTACACATTTAACAAATAAGGCACTTATAATTAATCACTTACACATTTAACAAATAAGGCACTTATAATTGATCACTTACACATTTAACAAGTAAGTTACTTAATCACTTACACAATAAGCTACTTAGCTTAGAACGTGAGTCTGCATTTTTGTTTGTACATTGAAATAAATATATAAACTGCATGCATAACACTTGAAATACTTACGTGTACACAATAAATATCCCACACTATCTTAAACGTTTAAAAGTAGCATTACACCTTCTTCACTAGAGAAATAAGCACGTGTGTGGTACCTCCACTGGAACATAGACTAAACTATACCGCCGATATTTAAGTATTTTATTTGTATTCTGAAACTTACAAAAAGTTCAATGGAAATAGCGTTTAATATTTCAAATAGCGCAACATCTTTTATTCAGGAGCGAATCGGCAATATTACTATATCGTCTTCAGCACCCCGGGATCATTGACAATAGATATGATACTACCAGATCTATAATTCAAACAGATTGTTATAATTGTAAATTTATATTCTGAATTCTATAATAAACGTATCAAGTATGCACCCACAGCCCATGCAAAATTACTAGACCCGCTACCCTGGGTCACCTTTTCAATCAATAACCTAGGACTTGGGGGTCCTTTTCACATCAATAGGTACCAACTAACAATTGATTTGTAAACAAGGACCTTTCCAATAGAAAGTACAGTTAATTTTTCATAAGTGAAAGTAGAACGGCCTTCATACCTACATGGGTTTATTGAATAGAACAGAAGTATGAAATCTAATTGGGTGGACACATAATATGGTGGATGGTTATGCTGAAAGTTTCATATTTTAATAGTCAATGTCTGTTAGGATTCAGTAATATACCAAAAACATCTCAATGTAAGGATACATTATTGTTGTAAAATAAATAAAAGACATGTACATGTTTCAATGCGCATGTGCATTTTATCTTCAATATTTCAGCTCAGTATTTCATTGAAAACGCGGACATACCTGATGTACATGACATTTTAAACACATGGATTTAAAACTGAATTTCATTGATTGATTTTAAGTTTGCAGTAACTTTTTATCATACCTTTATTTTGTATAGATATTTTAAAATCCATGTGCATTCACAATATTTTCTTTGTGCATTCCTTTAATATAACATATTTCACGAGTATGACAGAAAATCGCACGAGTGAAAAATATCGAAATATTCTGTCATATGAGTGAAATATATGTTACATGAAACGGGAAACTATTCAATTTTCTTTTTATTGCATTTTATATACTTAAAAACTAAATAAAAAATGGAAGAATTAATAGTGTCAAAAAGTGCGGGAATCGGTAACATAATTCATGACGTCATCTCTTTGTGACGTTACTCCACGTCAACTTGACGGCGCTATTTTGAAGGGACTGATCAACGCAATTGAAGCATTTTCTACTGTTATCGGGAAATATGTGCATGAATAGCTTACTTCAAGCGAGTATTTTGTCAATAAATAGTCTGAATATTTAAGAAATACAGCAAAATACCCAATTTATCTATCTTCGCTTCGACTGGGAAAATCGGCAAGTTTCAATGAGGTGAATACAAAGGTTCGCTCTGATTGGTCAAACACAAAAAAACTTACATTTTCACTGCAAAACTTATTTTTCATTGCTCAAAGCTACAGTGAAAATATAAGATTTATTAGTTTGATAGATTTCTATATTTCACTGCCTAAAATGCAATGAATAAATATCTAATCATAATATTTACTCTAGCATGCTCTTTGCTATCACAAAAACAAATACACTGAACGAGACGTTTGCTTTCCCTAAAAATACTTTGTAAAACAATAAAAACAGAGCCTAATTTAGTAACATGGAAACTAATGTGTAGTATGTCACAGTATAATGTGTAGTATGTCACACTACCATGTGTAGTGTGTCACTGTATCATGTGTAACATATCACAGTATCATATGTAATATATCACAGTATCATATGTAATATATTACAGTATCATATGTAATATATCACAGTATCATATGTAATATATCACAGTATCATATGTAATATATCACAGTATCATATGTAATATATCACATTATCATATGTAATATATCACATTACCATATGTAATATATCACAGTTCATATGTAATATATTACAGTATCGTGTATAGTATGTCACAATATGATGTGAAGTATGTCTCATTATCACATGTAATATGTAATAGTAGCATGTATAGTATGTTACAGTATCATGCGTAGTATGTCACAATATGATATGTAGTATGTGTAATGATATATGCTATGTATCAGGTGTAATATATTACAGTATAATAAGTAATATGTCATAATATCATGTGTAATATATCATAGTATCATGTTTAATATGTCAAAGTACCTTTGTAGTAAGTCATAGTAAACTGTTTCACAGTAACATGTAGATTATTTTTTTTACCAAATGTATATAAAAATAAGATTTTGTACTTATTCTGGTTGCACATCGATATGCTTTAAACACGTTTCAATCGAAAAGGTAAATCATATAAAGCTGTACATCAAGACTATTGTATTAGAGTCTTAATTTAATCTAAATGATATCACAGTTCTTTCTATGTTCCCCGTTATGTAACCGATTGTAACTTATTTATCTAAGTACTGTATATGCAACTTTATTTAACTCTGCATGTTATTTGCTAAAGAGTATTATCATTTCTGTCATTATAAATTATATAGAAACAGAATTTAAATATTCTGGTATAACATTGTAATTTGCGCTTGTTGCATGCCATATGTCATGTTTACGTTGGTTTATCAGATCACACGGGCTTATAACGTTACGATTAGTAGCTTTGTATCTTAATTGGACAATTTCTCACATTTTAGATCGATCAATAGATTACCACGCACAGCCATGTTCAAATTCCTATTAAACTTATACCTCAATCTAGATACAATGTGGTGGCAATATCCCGACGAGAAGTTGGTAATTCCATTCCAAATTAATTTTACATATTATTAGAAACATATAGGTTTACTATAAAATAGAGATAATTATAGAAAATAATATTCATACAGAAATTCATGGTTCATGATTTCCGTGATTATGTTATCTTGTATCTGGTAAAACCACACAAACTGTACCTAACTTACTGGTTTTCATTTCAAACTATTCACATGCGATTTAAGTCTTGCACTGTGAAATTATTTCAAAAATATTATAGGTATATATGTATTTATTTTTTCCAAAAAAGCATACAGATGTCATACTTGATTAAATATTCTTATTTACGATATTCTTCCACATACAACTCAAATCAGTGTAATATTTCATTCGCAATACGTTTAAAATAAAACGCTAATCAGAATTAGATATGAAATGTTTATGTGATTCATATTTCATATTTTCTTGAAACAGAATAAAACGCTTAGATGCGACATGACGAAAAAACGATTAAGATCCACCAGGATCAAATTCGATAAAACGAGAGCAAAAAGGTACAAAAGAAATATCCATTTATTTATAAAACTATTGAAAAGAAAAAAAAAGGAGAATGATAACAGAGTATTTTCTTTAATATATATATATATATATTTATATATAACTTATTTTGATATATAAATATAAAGAAAATTTTGAAGTTGACGAGATGCAAGTAAATTATATATAAAGTGATAATTGACAAATGAAGACGCTACATTTTGCATTAGCGCTTTCATTGAATTAGATATTAAGGTGCATATATATGTACATATAGAGCTAATACAGAAAAAGCGCTAGTGCAATTTATATATAAATATATATAAGTGTATGATGTGCTCCATTTTCAGTCGATGATATCTTCTTTAAAGGTCTATTATGTAAGGAATTTCTAAAAACTTGTTGTTTGATTCCTACATACGCCCTACATCCGAGGACAGACGTATCGGTGTCTGACCCAGGCTATTTTTGCAGAGAAGTCAAAGGTCAGCCAGAGTTGGTCATCAATATTACAGACCCGTCTGGCTGGAGACAAGGGCTAGGGTCACATAATCATCAACCTTGAACACCTACAAAGAAAACCACCCTTTTCAACTGACCACACAATTTCATTCCAATGTAATTATTGACCAATCAGGAGAGCAAAAATCTAATATAAACTCCTAAATCTAATTATTTATTTGTTAAATGAATAATCAAATTTATCGCTACACTCTAGTCCAGAGATTTTATAATATTTGTAGAAATATCTTAAAGTTTTTATGTATATAAATATTAATTTTTGGGATTGACTTTTCAGTCCCCAAGAAATTTGGTAACTGCTTGTCACGTTTTAATTCGTTTTGACTGTGACAAGGTTCAGAAAACATGTACTGATTTTTTTTCTTGAAAATTATAAAATTTATTGAATAACGGGTCATTTGCAACTTCCCATTAAGATTTTAGCATTTCTTTTTACATATTTCGAGTTTTTTGGTCGCCTAGTATGATACTTTAGGACCTTAGCATCACTGACGAGTTCTAGAAGGACAACACAGCTATATGGCTTTGTCTTAATCGTTTTGGCCTTTTTTACTATATCTAACTATTAATTTGTCATTTGTACAATCCTTTCATGACAATTTCTTAATGTATTGATTAAAAGAATTTGATCGGCGTACAAAAGATATTGATTAAGAGAATCAACATTAGAAATACATTATTGCCTTATGTAAGGACAAGAGGTTTGCACCGTTTGCATCAATTTAACATGAATTTGAATGGTTATGTTGATGATAACAATATTTTCATAAAACAAAAGATGTCATAACTTAACGTATAAAAACATGACATATTAAGAAATAAGTAGGAACAAGGGTATGATTTTAAAAATAGATAAAGAAGTTGGTAAGTATCTGTCAAGCAATAATTCATTGTCATTTGAGTATTATTGATATGTATTGATACGTAACCTTGGATACGAGGATACATCACAATCACAGGAAATGTATTTAGCCGGAAACCTAGGACACACGGATACATTACACTCACAGGAAATGTATCTAGCCTGAAACCTAGGACACAAGGATACATCACAGCAGCAGAAAATGTATCTAGCCTGAAACCTAGGACACAAGGATACATCACAACAACAGAAAATGTATCTAACCTGAAACCTAGGACACAAGAATACATCACAGTCACAGGAAATGTATCTAGCCTGAAACCTAGGACACGAAGATACATCTTAGTCACAGGAAATGTAGCATATTCCCAAACCTAGCTATCGAGGATACATCAAAGGCATAGGAAAGTCCAGAAACTAGAACACGAGAAGATATCAAATGCAGTGTATCACTTGTGTTTGCCGAAGGTTCACAAAAATGAAAATCACTTTAATAATCTTAAAAAGTAAACACAGTAGCAGGTTTTCATTATGAATTAAGGACACTCGTCACACGTGATCACAAGATCACAAGAAATACTTTTGATACAGTAAGCACTGTTTATTGAGTGATGTAGGAGTGCAATAATAAAATTAATGAAAGGAATGACAAATCATAATGATGGACACTTTGAGGTTCTTTGCCCAGTTGTTCAAAATGTAATCAAGGCTAATCACCGTTCATCGACAAATTCAAATGTTTTTATTCTATCATATCTAAAAAAAACTAACTTGACAAAATTTTACAAAACTCTATATCACTTTTCATTTTCTTCCTACCAGCCTATTTGAGGAATACACATCCACACAGGTTTTAAAGTAAAGGATATTGAGCTAACCACCATTTGAACAACTGGACCCAGATCACATTCATCCTGCAGTACTTTACATTCAACAAAGGATTGTTTTAGCATTAATAAGGACCGATCACAATGTTCACAAGTAAAACTTTTGAAATACAAGAATATCTTGTGAGGTCACAAACGAAGAACAAGTTATCCTTTTTGATGTATTACTTGTATTGATTTTATTATTGGACAAAAACATTATGAGTTGAAAAATTGGTAAATATGTTAAATCAAATGGTCAAGTTTTCTTACCTGACCTTAGAAAAAGGACAAAAATCTGTGACAGATAAATCTGTCAAAATTTATTCTATAATACATTTTCAGTAATGAAAAAACAACGCATAATATGAGTCATCACGCCACTCAGCTGTACATGCGGATACGGGAACTATCACTTCATAAAAAATAATAACTAATTAGGATTTGACTCTATCATCGTGTAAGTTAAACTAGATAAATAAAATATATTAAATTGTTGGAAAATTTGCGAATATTGATATTGCAACTATTGGCCGAATGGAAGTATTAAAACGTTGTAATCGTGGATTTTGTCACCAGAATTTAACTAATAACTACAAATATTTGCATGGTAAATAAATGTGTTTTAAACTGAACTAATCTAAGGTTTTTCTATAACGACTGACCGCGAACCTGTACAGCAATGGAATACTAAACAGTAAAAACTACAAAGTTTTAAGCTATACAAAGACATCACCAGCTTGTGCATCTAGCACATTTGTGTATAAAACATGTATTTGTAAAGCTATGTTGTCAACAGGCCATTCTACCTATCAAATGTCTGAGCCTACGCTACGTTGACAGAGAATTTGTCCCATGCTGACATTAGTCTATGCACAGGTAATTTCATGGGCCACTTTTGCGTGACAAGGTAATACACCTCTTATCACTTGATCATTTTCCTCTGATGAAATATTTAAATGTAATTCCTTGTGGGTTTTATTCCCTTGTCTGTACCCGAAAAGGTCCTGTTTCAGTGGCTGCTGGTGTGGGGAGTTTGGATCCAATACTCAGCATCCTTGCTCCAGCGCTTTCAATATGCCCAAAATATTAATAATTCAGGCTCGTAATTTCTCCTGTCTACCCGTGCCTATCTTCGTCATTGTTGTATATTTTTAAAGTCACGGTGGTGTGGTTTACTATTGACGTGTAGCTAGTTATCAAAATCCCATTAAGAGGTCTCACAATGTTGTCGTGGTTGTACCAGTATATATGATTCTATGACAGCTCTAAAGAGGCTGAGTATGTTGACGGAAACATTGTGTCCCCGGAGAGGGAGGTTTATTGCTAGGTACTGTCTCGAGGGAGAGGAATGGCCATTGTAATCACAAATAGTTTTGTCCACGGCAATGGCACCGCGAAGTGGCCCTGTGTAATACAGGGGATGATATAATGTTCTCAATTTGCATGTACAATGGCACGGTTATCTGTCTGACGGAATCGGGATGAATCTATCGGTCATTGTCACGTTTCAACTTACATGTTATTTGAGTAACCGATCCCGTTAAATGTTCTGTAAAACAGCAGATTGTAAACACGAAATTCAAAACGGATCCATCCTCCGCCAATCACCGTTGCGCAATATCATACTATTGTGTACTCAACATCAACCGGAAGAGTTGTTCATACAGTGTGCGTGCTTATGCAATGAAAAATTTAAAGGGGAAGTAGATAAGCAGGCAATTTGATATCATATTCTGTTTTATACGGTCATAAAATTGTCTTACCAGCAATTAATAAACTAACTGTTTGATGCACACATATTACTACAATTATCACCTAACTTAACAATGGCGATGATATCGTTTGTATTCTGGACATTTCTGTTGAGAAACTGCTTCTATTGTTTTATCATTTGATTTTGGTTTTGGGGAAAGTCAATCCCATATTCATAACCCATTCACTCACTAGACTCGCATTCACACGGCAGATTGATTGTTATTTTCTGAATATTTACACATTGGCAACTATAGTTCAGCGAACTTCTGGATACGAGTTTGCCACTTCTATAAAGATCTGAAAATATAATAAATGCTGTTAAAATTTGCACTGACATATACGTTTTTTGAAATGAAAGATTTCCATAGGCTTGCTGTATCTAACTACATATCGTAATCGACGACTTATTGTGCCCCCCCCCCCCCCCCCCCCCCACCTCCTGCAAGGTCGGTGGTGGTCTTTCTTTTGTCTTCTTTTCAGAGGATATTGAGCAGCCCAAGAATGAGGCCGCTGTATCGCACTGTGTGTTGATCGTAGATGGCGGCTGTTAAAGCCCCCTTGCAGAATCGGGGATTTTCTTCCGTGTGTTCTATTGAGGGAACATTGAAGAGGTCAAAATAGTTCTTCTTTCTACATTGCAACAATTGGGATCTTCAATCTTTCCTTTCTTTCCTCACTTCATTTCTCTGTCTTTCCGTCCTTTGTTTTCTTCTACATGTGTTTCCTTGGTAACCGTTCCCATATGACCCTGGCTGTTAGTGTCTCCTTGACACACGTCGTCATATGACCCTAATTATTGGTGTCTCCTTGACAAACGTCCACATATGACCCTGGCTGTTGGTGTCTCCTTGACAACCGTCCACATATGACCCTAGCCGTTGGTGTCTCCTTGACACCCGTACTCATATGACCCTGACTGTTGGTGTCTCCATGACACCCGTCCTCATATGACCCTGACTGTTGGTGTCTCCATGACATCCGTCCATGTTTCTAGGACGTCAAGCACCTACAAACAAACAAACAAACAAGCAAATCCTTCATTTCATCTAGTCCTTAGAGCATATTTAGTCAAATGGTGTAGCATTATTGAAGGAGAAACCATCAGTTTAGTAGGATGAAATTTACACAGCCCATTCCTCCTAAGTTTTTTTTATGAACATTTCTATCATTTTTAAAGACTAGATTGTAACCTATTTGATTTTCGTGGATTCATTTTGTCTGCACTATAAATTGTTGATATAGTATGATATATGTACATGTAACGAGTATCTAGGAACTTTCTGTTCTCCTCGCCATTGTCATATGCGTGCGTTTTGGAATCAATGGTTAACGAGGTATTTACGAGGGCTGATTGATATGTTGTGAGCCTCATATTGAAATATTTGAAGATATTGTATCATTTTTAAACATAATCCCCTTCAGTATCTATGCATTTTTATCAGCCGTGCTTAAGAGCCTCAATGCCACTTTTATAGAACTCCTTTTCTTGGCTGTTCAGATAGTCATCCACTCACTGCATGTATGACGTCATCATCGGGTTATAAGTGGGTGCCTGAAATAGTTGTTTTCAGTTTTGAAACTAGATGAAAGTCTGATGGAGCAAGATCAGGTGAATAAGGTGATGCTCAATCAATTTAAAGCCAAAATTGTGAATGGCAGCCATGGCAATGACAGACTTGTGAACAGGAGCATTGTCCTGATGGAATAACGCACCTTTAGTGAGCTTTCCGTGGCGCTGAAGTTATATATTTCCCGTAACTGCCTCAGAAGTGAAGCATAGTATGTGCCATTGATTGTTTGTCCTCTTTGGAGATAATATATCAGCAAAATACCATCTGCATCCTAGAAAACGCAAGCCATAATCTTCCCAGCTGACTGAACAGTCTTTGGCGGGGGAGAGCCAGGGTGCTTTCATTGTTTCGATTGTGTTTGGCCTCTGGTGTAAAATGATGGACCCATGTGTCATCCATAGTGACAAATCGCTAAAGAACGTTGGCAGGATCTTCCTCAAAAAGGTTAAGATTAGCACGCCTGGTGTACTTTTGATCAACTGTCAGGAGCCTTGGTACCCATCGGGCCGAAAGCTTTCTCATTGCAAGATCCTCGGTCAGAATGGAGTGTACACTTTCCTGTGAAATGCCATCTCTGCTGGCTATTAATTTTTCTGTGACTCGTCTGTCAGTCATAACAATTACATGAACTTTATTGACCATTTCCGGGGTTGCAATATTGACAGGCCTTCCAGGAAGGGGGTCATCCTCAAGGCTCTGGCGGCCGCGCTTAAATTCCGCCACCCACATCTTCACTGTAGCATACGAATGGGCATCTTTCCCTAGTGTTGCTACCATATCATTATGGATAGCATTAGGTGTTCAACCTTTTTTAATGCAAATAATTGATCACTGCTCTTTCACCGATTTTGTCCATTTTGCAATAGCCGCTTATCTTGTTAACTTTATATTGCTACCTCGTCGATATAAACTAACCAAATGAGTACCAGTCCTTGGGTACACGGCCCTATATAGTCAGAGAATAGTAGGACTTAAAAAGAACACCCTTGAGTACCTCCTTCAATACGGAGCTCACAACATATCAACCATCCCTCGTAGGAATTTGCTTACACCTTAAGTTTTTATAATGATAAAATAGTCGGCCCTGTACTAACACAACACAGGCCACTCGGACCTTCTGAGTTTTCTAAACACAAATCATACTTTAAGCTGCTATAGATTTGATTCGATTATGAATCAATTATTTCGTTGGCATCATGATGTTGTTCTTTTAAGATGTCGTGTCTGTTTTGCTTGATGTCTTCAGCAGTACGCTTCAGTGAGGTAGCACTATAAAGTTGGCATCAATTCTGCGCTATCGCAAGGAGACAAACACAAACATACCACAACCTCCCAATGTACACACATTCACCTCACGCATGCATCTCACACACGGAAGGCCGTCCTTAAGTAAATTTAGTTGTTGATAGAACGTTAAACGATATTAAACCAAACCAAACACTTCTGTTTACTTGATACGATGTAATTTCTTGTTTTCACTTGTTTCCAAATAATACCAACTCTCAATCCCTGATTTACTTCTAAAACAACAAGAGCATAACGGCACATAAAAAACTTGAATTCCAACACACGATCGGTCAAATGTAGGCAAATAAGAATAAAAAATATGCATGTATCTCTGCAAAAGAACAATGAAAAGCAGATTATGTATTCAGGAGGGTAACCATATTCTTCTTCAAGGTCAGTAACAGTTCTAAGTAAATTTACGTTCTTAAAAATTATAAACCGGGATGTGTCTTATTAATGAGCATCAAACATTCATTTGTTGTCTACCTCACTGAACAACGTACGAGAGGCTCGTCGCATGATATCCAGAGCAAAAAATTCAAGTAACACAAATAAATATTATATATCCGATTGAAAGCTTGATAATGACTATAAAAATTGCTCTTTCCATACCTGGGCGCGTACTAAGATAAATAATAAAATAAAATAAAATAAATAAATAAGATTTTTTATTTTTTTTGTATAAATCATACGAAAGTGATAGTTTGTTATGTTGGGTTTATTATCCCCCGTAGTAGCTGGTTGATTCGTCACATATCAACACACGGGAGGTATGTAGCATTCCACGAGGACACAACTAAGACAGCACTGGAAAGTCTGGGACCTCAGCCTCCATTAAAAATACAAACCAACCTGGAGAGGGCTCGGATACTCGCATTGTCCAATGTACCATAGACCAAAGGGGACGTGAGAATGTGTCACAGTCTACATGTATTTGGACCTTCCCTAGTGTGTATAGCACATTTTGATACGTTTTGGGAGGCTAGATTAAAATTCGGGAAAATGACGCACCCGATTTTCCCGTATATATGAACACCGGGGGTGTCATTTTTACCTAATTTTAATCTAGCCCCCTAAAACATCTCAAATTACGTTATACGCACTAGGGGATGTCCAAATACATGTAGACTGTAACAAATTGTCAAGCGCCTGTGCTATCGACTGAGTTGTGAAATGTAATGGAAAGAATTTCATGCAATATCCTTCACTTACGAGATCGTCTACATTGCTGCTATTTTGTTAGTAGCAATGTCATGTTATTATTTCAAAATAATTTTCAATAGAAAACTTTCCGAGATCTGAAAATCTTTAGCTCTAAATATGTTGCATTCTGAGGATATCAGGCAATTAAAAAATACTGTTAGATTTTAATTAGATACGGACTACTTGAATTGTAAACAATAACTAGCGTCATCCTGTCATATCATGCTGAGTACCCGAAGAAAGACAAAATTGATTTCGATTTCAACATGAAGTATTCACCTCCATTGTGCTTATCATGAACATCTTATGCGGGTTTATCATCATTGCACCACATCTATCGTGCAACAGAAATACGCATTTACGTGCATTGCATTCCTGACGAAAATATGACATGTCTTCTTCAGATTTTAATTGAAAAGCAGTCAATTATGGTTATTGATGATGGCCTGATAAAGAGAGTGAAGAATGCGAAAGGCTGTATTTAAAATTATGTGTTATTTTTGATAATGTAGCATCATGCCTTCAGTATAACAAAACCAGTAATTTCTTCTTATCAGTTCATTTTAGTTAACCGTATGGCGCTTATTTTTCCTTTTTATTAATTTCCAGTTTGCAGATTTTATATTTTCCTTCTTATTGCAGATTTAGGTCTTTCAACTCAATAAAATAATTAATTCTCTTACAAATAATAATTTTAAAAAATCCTCTAACACATTCATTATGACATACGTGTGAACTCATCATACTGAATTTCATTCATTGGTTGACACATTTGCACGTTGCTTTTCTTCAGCATTATAGGCTTAGCGATTTAACACAGTTCCTGAGGTGTGGCGCCGGGCAACTTCTCTGTTTCTTCACGATTCAGTTTATTTGTTTGCTGGGTTTATCGCCCCGTGAACAGCCAGGGTCATTTTGAGGCAGCGTCTTCTTGTAGTAGTTGGTGTCTACCTCACTGAACAACATGCGAGAGGCCCGTCGCATGAAATCCAGAGCAATTAAGGTAAAGTGTTTTGACCAAGGACAAAACCACGACTGCACAGAATGACCTGTGTACCCGCTTCCTGAGAAACACCAACCGACGGATCTTCACCTGAGGTTACAGGATAGGCGCTGTAACCGACCGCGCTGTCGCGGCCCCTTCACGATTCAGAGCGGTCCCAACTATCGCATGTACAAGCAGATCTACAATTTTGTTTCTTGAATATCTGAAAGGTATGTTTAATATTCAAAGATTTCTCTGGTTCATTAAAATTAAGCAACAGTGAGAAATGCCGTGCTTGTATTCCATGAACATATCCGTTCAATTTTTCGCTCGCCATAGAATATGTTTGCTGCCATCTGCATTCATATTGTCATATACGCAGTGAAACTGAGATTCAATAATCAAATAAAACAAATTTAGCAGAATGGTTCTTTACCGACGTAAGCCAAAACAGTACGTAAAAATAAGCATTGTTTGGTAGTGAATTCCATTAAATCCCGACACCCCGTGTGGCACGACAAAGTGCGCAGTTTAAACACGATGTCAGAATGTACTGGTTTTATTTGAAAGTTTTCATTAGAAATGGGATTGCATTTTCGTTTGCAATTAGACAGGGGACATACGCCATAGGGAATATAGACGACCTTACATAGGTTCCGGTCCGTGTGCGATTCATGGCACTCGTCGCAAATAATTCATTTCAGGAAGCCATAACTAAAACAAAGTAACTTTATTGAAAACCTTTCTTTTGTGACATAATAATTCAGTTGCAATTCTGAGAAGTCTGTGGCGTCACATATTACTAAAGTATAGCAATTTGAACCAACAGCAATAGATGGAAGCCCGTCAAGTGTTACAAAATTCAGAACACAGTGTCATTGGTGTCAGAAGTAGGTCCATGTATACCGAAAATATCTACAATGGTCCGTCAAAGATTACAGCGGAGACGGGAAGCTGACCCGGGATATGAAATTATTTGTATTTCGCGTGCGCCAGTGCTCGTTTGATAAATCTTCTGTAGATATTTCTTGGTGCCGGACGATACCATAAAATAATTCTTTGATAGCAATCACGCGAAAACATAAAAGTAGTAACGCGTATTGACGGATACATTGATAAATGAAGGGCGAATGTGTAACTGTTTTGGACAATGGCTTTTGATCAATTAATTATTGTAGCTATTTCTATAAAATCCTGGTAATTAAACCATACATGGATGGTCATGCAGACATATACCCGGTATCCCTGTTGACCAAGGTCAACAGGCAGTGAATCAATAAAGCTGATAGACGGAAAAATAGAAAATTGTGTATGTTTTATAATATTCGTAATGATAACTCTCCTTCTTTCCTAAAGTCCCTACTCCCACACACAGTGTCTAACTATACTAACTACAACCTAAGAAACAGAGATGACTATCAAAATCCTTACTATAGACTGCAAATTACAAAATCATCTTTTATCCCAAACACAACTAATTCTTGGAACAACCTACCAACTGAAGCAAAATCATCGCAATCCATCAGACAATTTAAGACCTTTCTAACTCACCAAGATACTAATCCACCACAAATTCAACAATTCCTTGAATATGGTTCAAGAAAAGCCAATATTTTACATTGTCAATTACGTAATCGCTGTAGTCCTTTAAAGCACGACCTTCATAAAGCCCATCTTTCAGAAAACGCTATCTGTGACTGTGGACACTATTGCGAAAATTCTTCCCACTTCTTCCTACACTGTAAAAACCATGAACAGTCCCGTAACAAAATGATTGATTCCTTGAACTGGTATAACAGAATCACCGTAGAACATCTTTTGTCTGGGGACCCAAATCTAGACACTAACCATAATATTCTTATCTGTAGGTCTGTACAAACGTTTATTCTAGATTCCAAAAGATTCAACATATAGTATCTACTTGCTTGTTTCTACTAATAAGATATCTACCATTTGTATCAAAAGCCGGGTTGTTAGTGCTATTCTTATGTTTCTTCCTTTCTTTTTTCTCCTTACTGTTTTCTCCCTTTTCAATTATTTTTTTAATAAATCTAAACCTCTTTTTCGAACACCATAAGTATATCATAAGTATCCTAAAGTATCATTTAAATCATATTACTTTATCATGAAATTACATATATAGACTGCATCGTGTTTCAGTGGTCCTGCCGGCGAAGTAAGGTTAAGTAATTAGGTATTCCATGGAGTGATCAAAGATGGACAACGTCAGACTGGAGAAAGCTTCTAAGCACAGGATGTGACGAACTCTTAGAAAGTAGAAGGATCGGAGTGTATGAACAGTAGTGTTTTACTTGCGCCGTCAGGGCCACTGAAACCTCTTGCATGTATAAACGATAAACATTATATCATACTTGGTGTTCACAATCTATTTCGCTGCTTTACATTTTCCAACCTTTTGTTTAAAAAAAAAGTTTAATAATTATGTCACGTGAAACATTGTATATACACATTTGTTACGGAAAGGACGTTGGTAAGTTGCATAACTTTTGTCCAATCCATTTGTCATTATGCAATAAAATTGATTTAAACTAAACTAATCAATAAATACATGTATCAGCAGTTGTAATTCATCCAGAGTGCTATTTCGGAAGAATCCGACAACTAGCATTCATTGTCTTATGTACCTCATTTTACATGAACGTGCATGTTTAAATTCATTTTGAAAGAAATTGTGTTTTAAATTTTAGATTGGACAATTAATACATGCGTCTTATGATTTATACAGGTAAACATTATATTTTGGGCGTGCCGTAACTTGCACGTCATATTTGAATCATTTGGAATAGCGATAGGTTTCAGAACACATATATGCTTGACGTTCTTTTGAAATTCTATACACTGAAATGTATTGAATTTTTATGATTGCGACTATTACACCGCCTCATCCTGATTTTGGATTTTTTTTAAAGATTTATTTTGAGTTTCCTCCTCCAAGGTACCAATACTTTAGGTCCTTAGTACCATTGACGAGTGTTTGGCGGACGAAACAGAGGTATGACACAGTTTAGTTAATGTTTGTCCTTATCTATCATTTTGTGTGTCTTTGGCCAATATCGTGAACTGTCTCTGAGGCTGTGTCCTATACACCAGATTGTGTCCTATACACCAATTGGCAAATTTAACTGTGGCTGTCATACTTGGCTACCTGTTGGCCAAGAACCTACCTGCCTATCGGTTAACCAATAAATGACGTAGCCATGGTTTTCTACCAGTTGGCCTAAAAACTACTCAAGCAAGTTTGTATACATGAGAATCTTTAGTTTGCTGTGTGAGAGTATTGCGGCCGCCAACATTTGATTATGATCTCTCTATATATTTTTCTTTCTTTCTTTCTTTCTTTCTTTCTTTCTTTCTTTCTTTCTTCAAATTACTTTGTATGGTGCCATGAATATATTGTTTTGCATTGTTAAAACCTATTGAAAAAAAAAATCAATAATTAAAAAACCAACTCAAATTATGATATTCCAATGTTTGCCATGATTAACACTGAATTTACTGCATCTCGAGCTCTTGACTATCTTTATGCTTAACAAGATCCGCATTTCATGCTACCCAGTCTTGAAACGTGTTATCTTGCCAAATATCTAACCTTTGCCATCAATCAGATTTGTATAGGGTCTATTCGCAACATCGTCTCGTATGTTCACTCGTCAGCTAGGAAGTTTCTAGGAAATGACCGTTCGTCAGAAGATAATGACCGTTCGTCAGAAGATGGCCCATACAACCCGAAGAGTTCGTAGAGTTCTAAAACAAAAGTGAAGACCACAGGGACTTGAGGATGTGTTATTTTCTATGTGTGTAGGACATATCCCAGTGTAATAGCACAGGGACCTGGGAAGTTGTTAAAATCTAGGTGTATTTGGACCTATCCTAGTGTGTGTAGCACAGGGACCTAAAAATGTGTTACAGGCTCTAGGTGCATTTTGGACCTTAGTGTGTATAGCACAGGGACCCGAAAATGTGTAACAGTCTATAGGTGTATTTGGACCTATACTAGTGTGTTTAACACAGGGACCTGATAATGTGCTGTTGTCGAAATATTTTGGACCTATCCTAGTATGTGTTATGTGGTGTTAGTGTGTATAGCATCTTTTCAGAAGTTTTAAGGGGCTTGATTAAATATTTGGTACAAATGACACCCTTCAGTGTAATATGGAACCCCTCGGTGTAATGTGACACCCCTTGGTATAATAAAGAATCCCTCGGTGTAAAATGGCACCACTTGGTATAATAAAGAACCCCTCGGTGTATCGGTGTAAAATGGTAATCCTCAGTGTAATATGACAACCCTTGGTGTAAAGTGGCACCCATCGGTGTTCATTATAAAATGAACATCAGGGGTGTCATTTTTTACCGAATAATAATCTAGTCCCCGTATGACAGACATCAGCTGTGTAATATATTGACATGGTATTCTGTTATAGAACGGAGATTCTTCACATTACTGACGTTCCTCTTATTAGTTAATTCATAGTTCTTTTGGAATTAAATGATAAACACGATAGAATTTATTGAATTATTGATCCCTTACACCTCCCAATCCACATTTTGACATTACTTTCGACCTATTTTCCTGACTACCTATACATGTACAGTTAAACCCTATCCTAATGTTTTCATAACAGTATTTGGCTGAAACAAATTTGAATCTTCGGTTCCGTGTGCTAGAATATAAGACCTAGAGATGTCTCAAATCGTCTGACTTATTTTGAGCTAATGAATATGGGATCTTTCCAGTGATGTGCTGTTATATAAGAAATTGGGATTTTGGCGACAGCCTTTAAACGAAATTTGGATATCTTTTAAACATTATGTTAGTATTAGTGTGTTCAGGGAGAGAGCCGCGATAGTTCAGGTGAAGATCCGAGGTGCTTGTGTTCGACGCTCCCTACCCGTGTCAGTTGGTGTGTCTCGGGAAGTTGAGAAAACAGGCCTGTGCGTTCGTGGCTGTGTCCTTGGGCAAAACACGTACTTGACCCTATGACTGCTCTGGGTGTCATGCGACGGGCCCCCCGTATGATGTTTTAGGAGGTAGTCACCAACTACTACAAGGAGACCTCGCCTCAACATGGCCCTGGCTGTTCACGGGGCTATAAACCCAGCAAACAAATAAACTGAATCGTGAAGAAACAGAGAAAATGCCCGGCGCCATACCTCAGGAACTGTGTTAAATTGCCGAGCATATAATGCCGAAGAATAGCAACGTGCAAATGTGTCGTGCAATGAATGAAATTCAGTATGATGACCCAGTAAACAAACAAACCAAACAAACAAACAAACATGATCCAAGAAGGCTTGGCATTCATTAATGTCATCTGTTACCTGGCCGAGTAGCCGTTGTGTGTAAGATTGGGGAACATCACAAGAAGACAGTATCCGAAATCGGCAGTAAACCTGGGGCAAATAACTTAACTTAATTAACTACAAAATCGTGGTCAACAAATTATGGATTTTATAAAAAAAAAACAAAAAAAAACAAACAAACAAAAAAACACGTATGTTTTTTATACTAGTGTAAAAGGAGCGACTTTTCACCTCAAGCCGACACCTTAAAATATTATACCCAGGTTCGCTGATCTTAGGTCTGCCAGAGTCTTACATTCTGAGTCAGAATTTGAAGTCTGGCAAATAAACACAAACTCAAAAAATATGAAGTTCGGGTAGTTTTATAGACATAGGGACAAATTATAGAACACTGTCACAAACTCCGCCACACATAGGCCTACTATATGAAACATGGCGGTATCAGTAAACTAGCGGCTACATACCTACTGACTGCGACTGATAAACCAAACCAGTCTTGTAGACTTGCATTCTGACCACACGAGTCAGGAAGGAAGTGCTGAGCCAGGAAGTCCAACTTTTACACGAGTATAATTATAAAAACTGTATCCTTCTTATAACACTCGTCCACTGAAAGGTCAAAAGGTCGTAATAGCGGACGCTAAAGCCGCTAGTGATGAAGTTCTAGGACTCGGGCTCTCTTTTGATGTTATAGTGACCAAAAGTGTGTGAATTTCACATGGAATGGGGGAATTAAAACAGAACAACAAAAGCTTTATTTAAGGGCACCAATGCAAGATATCACTCGTAGACTGATATCCCCAATTTAAACAACTGGAAAAACATTATCTTCTGAGTGTACAAAGTTAATATGTGTTTCAATCAAAATCTCACGTCACCTCATTTAAGGCCTTTATAATGGAAATGTATACGTTTTTATCTTGTATACATATTTTCTTGATTTAACATATTTAACTCCCTTTTCTAAAACGTCTTAAGAAATTTAATTTAATATTAATTCAATTAATTTATAAATTATAATTAGTGACTGTGGATTAAACCATTTTCTAAATTAACAGCATGTCAAAAATAGCAAATAGTAAGAAACTAAATGCAGAGATATAGGCCTACATTTTAATTTCTGCTGAAGTTGAAACTTTCTTTTTTTCTGGTTAAAGGGAAATAACTCAAATAGTACCAGGATTTTGTAAACTTCCGGTACAATGAACACTCCCGCGCTAAAACAAATGATGCTGACCAGGTAGGCGGAAGAGTGAAAGCTGCTAAAACCAGTGGTTATTGGTTGCTTTTCCTCGGTAAGAAAGGAAATTCCAAGCATTAGAACATTGATTTAACTCGCGACGTGACGATATTCCAAAATGTTTCAGTTTTATCGCGGCAAGTGACAGGAAGTAAACTTACAAACTTATTGCATATATATTTCATTTGTAAACAAACGCACTTGAGTGGTGACATTTCGTTAAATTATTCAGTTTTATTCAGGTTGAAACGTCATAAAAATAAATAATGCGTTATACACTCAGTTACCATTACAATTGTAGCGTACGAACGACAAGTTTTCAGCTGTTGAAATTGATGAATCGATGAAAGAAAATTGGGGCCCATGGCCATGGGCCAGAGCACTAGATCTGGAAAATGGTTGGAAATGGTCGTTCACTAGTGTTTGAGTTTCAACTGAGAGCAAAACTCAGATTCCCCAAAAAACTCTTTCTTTCCCAGAACAAATAGAAACTTTAACAGTCTTCCAATCAGCACTGGGGAAAGTGACCTGTTGATCAGTCATTTTGAATTTCAAGGCACACAATTGCAAGTACATGTACATGCACATGTATCAGCAATGAATAATGATTTATAACAGGAGAGGAGAAATTGAACGACCACATCAGGATTAACCCGGAACCTCCTTCCTCTACATGGACGTTCAAACCATTTGAGCTACCTCAGGCCATTGGTGCTCAGCCTGTCATAAGTTTGTCTCTGTTATCCTCTAACATTGTTGGAGTAGCTATATCTTTACTGCCTAGCTAGACCAGTTTTCCTACAACTTAATCACAACAAACACACACCAGTTCTAGTACATGATATAATCTTCAGTATGACAGGCAACATATAAAGTTTGTTTGATTGCTGATGTTATTAATTACAAATACACAATGTACATTTTTTGTATGTCTTAAAAAAAATCTAATATTTGTTATTTTTCCCCATTCAGTTATCTATTGTATTGGAATTCTGTTCTGATTTAAGTACAGTGTAGAATATTGTTTCATAGGAACTAGAATACTGAAAGAGATCCAAGATGTCGACGATTGAAAAGATGACAATCCAAGGAATTCGGAGCTTTGGTCCGGATGACTCGGAAAAACAGATGATAGAATTTTACAGTCCTTTGACGCTCATTCTCGGACCAAATGGAACAGGGAAAACTGTAAGTGTACTAGCATATAGATCAGGTGTATTGTGTGAAATATCACTGAAAACATACTCCAACTTGAAGGCACTTGGTAATTATATCAGGGATCATTTTGGAAGGGGCCATTGGCCTATATTTTTCCTAAATGACCCACATGATTCAGAAAAACGTCATTTTAGCAAATTTACGCAATTTTTTAGTGGCCATGCTGGCGTCTTATAGGTCAATAACTGGTCACCAATGGTGAATTTAAGGCGCCATGGCCACTAAAATAGGCGCCACATTGAGCCCTGGTAACTCTGGTATATCAAAATATATACATGCATTTACAATATATATACCTAGCTTGTGATATGTCTATACTTACAGACTGTTATAGAATGCTTGAAGTACATGACTACAGGAGTGATGCCTCCAGGATCAAAGGGCGGAGCTTTTGTCCACGACCCAAAGGTAAGATGGTCCATCGTGTTCCACTTAGTCCTTAACCATAACCAAACAGTGTTGCCAACTCAGTTGATGTGATCAAGCCAGTGATATTGTTGAAATTGGCCAATATGATCACCTGCCCAAATCATGAAAAATATTGTAATTTCCTTATATTTCATAGATTGGTTAAATAAAAAGTAAAAAGTTCAGAATCTCAATTTTTGTAAGCTTATGATGTTTGTGAGAAAATATATATCATAGAATATATGAATACATTAAAAATAGATGGTAATGCGTTTTTACTTGATGATCCTTTGTAAGAAAAGTTCATGATTACCTCACTGAACAACGTACGGGGTGGGCGGGTTACATGTGATCCAGAGCGATTAGGGTAAAGTGTGTTGCCCAAAGACACAACCATGACAGCACAAACTCAGCTTCCAGAGAGACCCAAACTGACACTGGTAGGGAGCGTCATGCACCTCAGATCTTCACCTGACGTTATGTGGTCGTCGCTCTAACCAACTGAGCTATCGTGGCCTCATACAATGTAATACAGATTTGGCCTATATTTAAGTTCCCGATGCCGTGGATGAAGCAGAAGATGTTTACCCTTTCAGAACACCTGGTCTTATGTCTACTTTTTTAAGGGTCTCCATTTTGTATTTATTTGTTCATATGTTTCTCTTATTTTATTGAATTAGAAATGCAGATTCATTATCATGTCTGTATTCTCTCTTGTTTTTATCATTCCTTGTTGGTGATATTGACTCATAAAGTGTTACTATTGCGACCAGTTTCTTTACAAACATTAATTTTGTTACCTGTAGATTTGCATAACAAGCAATAAAGTACAAACCACCTTACAATAACAGGTTTTTGTATGTTTTGTATTTTGCAGGTGGCTCATGAAAGAGAGGTTAAAGGTCAGATCAGGTTACAGGTCAAGGATGTTGCCAGACAAACAGTTATTGTACAGAGAAGCTTACAGGTTACACAGAAGGTAAAATTGGTTTCGTTTGTATTGTTTAACATTCTATCAACAACTGGTCATAACAAAAATTAAGGACAGCCTCGCCTCTGTGCAATATGCATGCTATGGTGTGTGTTTTGGGAGGCTGCAGTATGTTCAGGTTTGTCTCCATGTGATCGTTCGAAACTGATCTGAACTTTATAGTGCTACATCACTGAAATATTTTGCCAAAGACACCCAGCAGGACACCCCACCTGCTAACATTATACTGACAACGTATGAACCAGTCATCCCACTCCCAAAAGGTAAAAGTAAAAGTCAAGGGTCACCTTTCTGATTTCTACTAGAAAATATGATTTTGGAGAATGTTACACAAACAAACTGTTATTAGAATAATAAATGGAAGTTGATGGGAAAAGGAAGAGTTGTAAGAATATTTGATACATGTATAGCAAAACTTGGTCGATGTATAATGAGAATTTAATGTGTCTGAATGTTGCAAAATTATTTAATTGGTGTTTAAATAATAAAAAATTGGATTAAAGATACATAATAATCATGATATGCAATTGTGCATTCCTGAACATCAGTTAGATTTGAGGTTATTTGGAAGAGTTATTGCCCTTTATATATTTTAATATTTCAGTGTTGTATTTTGATTGCCTACTATAGATTAGCACAGGTCTATGTATCCCTTTGGTAGCTTTATGGTTTGTTGTAATTGACAGTTGAAGAATATCACAATGAGAACCTTGGAGGGAGTGATCACAAGACGAGATGCAGCGGGAGAAAAGAAAAGCATCAGTTCTAAATGTGCTGAAATGGATCGCGAGGTCTGTAAAAGTGTTGTAGAGAACCTGTATTACTGTAAAAGTGGAAATATTCGCGGTGTGGAAATTTTCGCTTATTTCGCTATCAGTAAATCTCCGCGAAAATTTCCACATGTGAATATATTAACACATACAAATACTAAATATAAAAGATACAAGTTAGCGCAAAAATATCTTGACAGAGCGAAAATATCCACACCGCGAACACTTTGGAAGCTGGCTAAGCAAAAATTTCCACACACGAAAATATCCACATTTACAGTATTTATAAGAACAATATGATTATTTTGAAGGGCAGCTCCATGCATCACCAATTAACAAAAGATCTAAGGGATAAAAAGTCCAAAGAATAGTTGAACGTTTCTTATACTGCTCCTGAAGCTGATCTCATATAACTTTGGCTGTTTTGGGGATGTTCATTGAGAAATTATACAGAGTAAATTTATAAACCAAAGTGGTTTATAATTATTTCATTTTTCACCTGATGAAAACAGTTTCAATTGATTTTGAATTAAAAGTATACAACACAAAGTTGGCAGTTAATGACTTTGCAACACTTGCAAATCTTCTATAATTTTTTTTTCTTTGAAAATCGCCTGTGAAACATTGTAGTTGGGAGGACAAAGGCTACTGACTACATAAGAAACTTCTAAAGTGACTTTGTAGGCTACTGACTACATAAGAAACTTCTAAAGTGTTTTCTTCTTTGAGATGATAATTATAAGAAAAATGCTTTTGGTTTCCTCTCCAGATAATAACATCATTACACTTTGTGTTTTAGATAAGAAAATGTCTGGTTTTTCTTTTCAGATGATAACATCATTAGGCTTGTCTAAGCCAGTTCTTGGTTTCTCCTTTCAGATAATAACATCATTACACTCTGTGTTTTAGATAAGAAATGTCTAGTTTCTCCTTTCAGATGATAACATCATTAGGTGTGTCTAAGCCAGTTCTGGAGAACGTGATCTTCTGTCACCAGGAAGAAGCGAACTGGCCGCTTAGTGAGGGGAAGTCACTGAAGGAGAAGTTTGATGCCATCTTCGCGTCTACCAGATATGTTAAAGCTCTAGATACCATAATGAAGCTTAAAAAGACACAGGTAACTTAGCAGTCTTTCTACTAATAAATGTTAAATGGTTGAAATTTAAAATACAAAAATATGATACAACTAGACTGAAGATTAAACCATGCTTCTAGTAGATCCTTGAGAGTATGTTTTTTACTCCCCCAAATGAGATTTTGACTGTTGAGATTTAAAGGACATGTCTATTTGACATATCTCTTGACCCTTTAGATTTCTGAGAAATAGTGATTTAACTTAATTTGAAAATTGTTAAAAAAAACTTAGTCACCTGGATGTCCTGATTACTGTTAGAGTAGGGGAAATGGATTCTGATTGGTGAAATAGCCAATTAAATGTTTTTGGACTTTTTACGTAACCTTGGGAAATTATTAAGTAATTAAAGGATGTTGTGTTATATATTAACAGGATCAAGACCTGAAGCTACTACGGCAAGATATCACCTACTTCAAACAGCACAAAGACAAGGCAGCTCAGGTATAGTGTGGTATCGTCATGATGTTAGCAGTTGTCTCCCTTGTCAAGTCATTAGCTGCTTTGTTATGCCCCAGCCATGAAATGGGGGGGGGGGGGGGTATAATGTGACCCATGTCCATCCTGTCCCTTCAAGTTGCGACCCGATGCAATGTGACTAGTTATTATAATCTCAGGAACTGCTGGTGCGATCCTCACTAAACTGTTTCGGGGTGTCAAGTGATTGTGGGGCACTTATGTCTTACTGACATTTTCTAGTTTTAATACTGTATACCTGGAAATTTTCGACCCAGGTTATTTTCACCCTTGAACAACTCAAAACATATTCGCCCAGTTTTAAATTCGCCCTTAACAGTTTTCCAGAAGTATCCTTTTTTCTCTTTTGTAAAATCGAAAAATTCCGTTCGGAATTCTCAATACAGTTGCACTCGGAACACTCAGAAATTATCGAGTTCCCCAATTGTCTTACCAGTATGAGATGTGAAATGTGATCATGTGTAAAATAAAGAACTTTAACCTGTGCTCAGATTTTCTCTTAGTCTCTACTGATTCAAGTAGTATCGGGTAGGAATGGGTGATTTTAAGCAAACACGATCAATTGTAAGTTCACTGCGCCGTGACTAATGACTGACCAGTGTTTTCTCTTGTTCACATGTATATTCATGTACATGAATTGAAGCCACAATTAAGTGACGGTGAACTCATAAAATTAGTCTTTTCCATGGCAGGAATTTGATGCCACTCTGTATTTCATTTTTATCATGACCAGACTACATAGTTTTGAAAAAATGACTGAGGTTTTAAAATAACTGCTAAACCTAGTACGTGATTTTACAGATGAAAAAGTAAGAGGGTATGTTTGTGATCCTATTACACTTGGCCCATGTACTATGGTTTAGAAATCCTTCAATTCAGCTTAAAATTTTTGCCTTCATCTTAAATTCGCCCTATCTTAAAAGGGCGAAAATTAAACGGGGGCGAAAATTACCAGGTATACAGTAATTATAATTGTTACCATGTGATGTGTGTTATAGACTGTGTTACATTGTACTGTCTCTGTTTAACACAGCTGGAGGCTGACATGAATGAGTTGGAGATGAAGCTGGAAGCATCTAAGGAGTCTGTCTTCAAAGTGGCAGAGAAGCTCGTCCCTATTGAGGTAATAAAGGAGTGTGTTGTTTGGGTGTATTTATGTCCAGTTATCTTCATCATTATACATGTAGATCATCATCTATTATATAATTTCTTTGTTGTTGAGGTAATAGTAAACTCTGTGATCTTCATCAAAGAAACCTGAACAGTTGCTGTCGGAGTATTGCATTACCATTGAAAAGTAGCAGTTGTACATCTCCCGGTTCAATGTTTTTCATGTATCATTTGTCTGATTAGTAGTTGTAGAATGTTTCTTATCTTCTGTAAAATGATTGATATTAGAGTTTTAGTAAGTAAAAGTTAGTCTTATTTTTGTCTTGCTTGTGACAAAGTCGAGAAGTGAAACTATTTTGCCTTGCTTGCGACAAAGTCAAGAAGTGAGACTATAGTTTATGGTTTAGATCTGTTTCTCTGTAAGGCCAAACAAAATTAATGTCTTGTTTCTCAGGCACATTTTTAGCTCACCTGGACCGAAGGTCCGGTGAGCTTATGTCATGGCGCAGCGTCCGTCGTCCGTCCGTCCGTCCGTCAACATTTGCTTCAAATCGCTACTAGTCAAAAAGTTCTTATTGGATTTTGACCAAATTTGGCCAGAAACATTCTTGGCAGAAGGGGAACAGATTTTGCATAAATGGTGACTCTGACCCCCAAGGGGCCAAAGGGGCGGGGCCCAATAGGGGAAATAGAGGTAATTCCTTTAAATCGCTACTAGTCATAAAGTTGTGAATGGATTTGAACCCAATTTGGTCAGAAACATCCTTGGGGGAAGGGGAACAGATTTTGCATAAATGGTGGCTCTGACCCCAGAAGGGCCTGAGGGGCGGGGCCCAATAGGGGAAATATAGGCAATTCCTTTAAATCGCTACTAGTCATTAAGTTATGAATGGATTTGAACCCAATTTGGTCAGAAGCATCCTTGAGGGAAGGGGAACAGATTTTGCATAAATGGTGGCTCTGACCCCAAAGGGGCCAAAGGGGCAGGGCCCAATAGGGGAAATAGAGTTATTCCTTTAAATCGCTACTTGTTATAAAGTTATGAATGGATTTGAACCCAATTTGGTCAGAAACATCCTTGAGGGAAGGGGAACAGATTTTGCATAAATGGTGGCTCTGACCCCAAAGGGGCCAAAGGGGCAGGGCCCAATGGGGAAATAGAGTTATTCCTTTAAATCGCTACTAGTCATAAAGTTATGAATGGATTTGAACCCTATTTGGTCAGAAACAACCTTGGGGGAAGGAGAACAGATTTTGCATAAATGGTGACTCTGACCCCCGAGGGGCCAAAGGGGTGGGGCCCAATAGGGGAAATATAGGTAATTCATTTGAATCGCTACTAGTCATTAAGTTATGAATGGATTTAAACCCAATTTGGTCAGAAACATCCTTGAGGGAAGGGGAACAGATTTTGCATAAATGGTGGCTCTGACCCCGGAGGGGCCAAAGGGGCGGGGCCCAATGGGGAAATAGAGGTAATTCCTTTAAATCGTTACTAGTCATAAAGTTATGAATGGATTTGAACCCAATTTTGTCAGAAACATCCTTGGGGTAAGGGGAACAGATTTTGCATAAATGGTGGCTCTGACCCCAAAGGGGCCAAAGGGATGGGGCCCAATAGGGGAAATAGAGGCAATTCCTTTAAATCACTACTAGTCATAAAGTTATGAATGGATTTGAACCCAATTTGGTCAGAAACATCCTTTGGGGAAGGGGAACAGATTTTGCATAAATGGTGACTCTGACCCCAAAGGGGCCAAATAGGGGCGGGGCCCAATGGGGAAATAGAGGTAATTCCTTTAAATCGCTACTAGTCATAAAGTTATGAATGGATTTGAACCCAATTTGGTCAGAAACATGTTTGGGTGAAGGGGAACGGAACAGATTTTGCATAAATGGTGACTCTGACCACAAAGGGGCCAAAGGGGTGGGGCCCAATAGGGGAAATAGAGGTAATTCCTTTAAATCGCTACTGGTCATAAAGTTATGAATGGATTTGAACCCAATTTGGTCAGAAACATCCTTGAGGGAAGGGGAACAGATTTTGCATAAATGGTGGCTCTGACCCCAAAGGTGCCAAAGGGGCAGGGCCCAATAGGGGAAATATAGGTAATTCCTTTAAATTGCTACTAGTCATAAAGTTATGAATGAATTTGAACCCAATTTGGTCAGAAACATCCTTGGGAGAAGGAGAACAGATTTTGCATAAAAGGTGACTCTGACCCCTGATGGGCCAAAGGGGCGGGGCCCAGTAGGGGAAATAGAGGTAATACATTTGAATCGCTACTAGTCATTAAGTTATGAATGAATTTGAACCCAATTCGGTCAGAAACATCCTTGAGGGAAGGGGAACAGATTTTGCATAAATGGTGACTCTGACCCCGGAGGGGCCAAAGGGGCGGGGCCCAATAAGGGAAATATAGGTAATTCATTTGAATCGCTACTAGTCATAAAGTTATGAATGGATTTAAACCCAATTTGGTCAGAAACATCCTTGAGGGAAGGGGAACAGATTTTGCATAAATGGTGGCTCTGACCCCGGAGGGGCCAAAGGGGCGGGGCCCAATGGGGAAATAGAGGTAATTCCTTTAAATCGTTACTAGTCATAAAGTTATGAATGGATTTGAACCCAATTTTGTCAGAAACATCCTTGGGGTAAGGGGAACAGATTTTGCATAAATGGTGGCTCTGACCCCAAAGGGGCCAAAGGGATGGGGCCCAATAGGGGAAATAGAGGCAATTCCTTTAAATCACTACTAGTCATAAAGTTATGAATGGATTTGAACCCAATTTGGTCAGAAACATCCTTTGGGGAAGGGGAACAGATTTTGCATAAATGGTGACTCTGACCCCAAAGGGGCCAAATAGGGGCGGGGCCCAATGGGGAAATAGAGGTAATTCCTTTAAATCGCTACTAGTCATAAAGTTATGAATGGATTTGAACCCAATTTGGTCAGAAACATGTTTGGGTGAAGGGGAACGGAACAGATTTTGCATAAATGGTGACTCTGACCACAAAGGGGCCAAAGGGGTGGGGCCCAATAGGGGAAATAGAGGTAATTCCTTTAAATCGCTACTGGTCATAAAGTTATGAATGGATTTGAACCCAATTTGGTCAGAAACATCCTTGAGGGAAGGGGAACAGATTTTGCATAAATGGTGGCTCTGACCCCAAAGGTGCCAAAGGGGCAGGGCCCAATAGGGGAAATATAGGTAATTCCTTTAAATTGCTACTAGTCATAAAGTTATGAATGAATTTGAACCCAATTTGGTCAGAAACATCCTTGGGAGAAGGAGAACAGATTTTGCATAAATGGTGACTCTGACCCCTGATGGGCCAAAGGGGCGGGGCCCAGTAGGGGAAATAGAGGTAATACATTTGAATCGCTACTAGTCATTAAGTTATGAATGAATTTGAACCCAATTCGGTCAGAAACATCCTTGAGGGAAGGGGAACAGATTTTGCATAAATGGTGGCTCTGACCCCGGAGGGGCCAAAGGGACGGGGCCCAATAGGGGAAATAGAGGTAATTCCTTTAAATCGCTACTAGTCATTAAGTTATGAATGGATTTGAACCCAATTTAGTCATAAACATCCTTGGGGGAAGGGGAACAGATTTTGCATAAATGGTGACTCTGACCCCAATGGGGCCAAAGGGGCGGGCCCAATAGGGGAAATAAAGGTAATTCCTTTAAATCGCTACTAGTCATAAAGTTATGAATGCATGTTCTAAAAACAATTCTTGAGGTTTTTCAGACCTTAGAGAGTCTGGACTTCATTAATCTTTAAAGCAGTTCGGATTCCCACACTATAACCATATATAGCATTGTTAGAGATTTACAAATAAAACAAATTGAATATGAACATTATTTTGACATTTGGTCTAATCCAACCAGGTGAGCGATACAGGCCCCATGGGCCTCTTGTTCCAAAAAAGGATGAGGGAGGGAGGCTTTTTTTTTTTTTTTTTACTACCTAAAAATGTGATGAGGGAGGGACTTTTTTTATTTTTTTCTCTCAGTCACATAATGATACATATACATGAATCATGTGATTTGAAATTGTGTCAATTGTTAAATGCATAAAATGAATAAAGAAATCTTAATTTTAAACTATTGTCTTTATTTTCTGGTATTAAACTTGCAATTTAAATTGAAAAACAATTGAAATACAATTTTATGTTCAATGTTCACCAGATGTACACAAGTGATCAGGAACTCCCTATGTTTTAAGATTTGGTTCTTACATAATGTCCAAACAGTTTTGTTGCTTCGTTTACCTTCAAAGACATCGATCATTACTTTATCAAAACATCAGCTTTCCGTTTGCCGATCGCGGCCGACACATCATGATCCGTGAATTTTGGCGGAAACGACCAGTTGTCGGGACCAAGCGATCCTTCGCGCAGACCTTTGTAAAGTTCGCCAAACGAACAAGTGTCGCTATAATTCGATATGATTGTCCAGGGTAAAATAACACTGCCAGAAAAAGATATTTGAATGGAAATCATTGCTACCATGTGCAATCGAAAAATCAAGCTTCTAAAAGATAAACAAACGTTTCAATGATCTGATTTGGGAGATTCTAAAACACGGATCGGGCAAGTTCCGGATATTGCGGCAACCAACGTCGGATTTTTTTCCGGAATTTATTTTTCGGCGCGGACGTTTTTATTTTTTTGATTTCAATAAAAAGTGAGTGGTGCGGGGGGTTCATATTGGATGCGGGCGGGCCTGAGAAACAAGAAATTAATTTTATTTGGCCTAAGCCAAACTTCAATCAAACTTGGTATATAGTTAGATAACATAGTGCACATCACAACACAGCCTTTATTTATGGAATATCCAGAATTTATCGTCCAAACGCTCTGGAAATTTGAGATGCTGTGCATCTGAACTACAGATTTTGTGTTTTGTGTTTTGCTCAGTTTCTCAAAAAGTATGTTATTTCAATCAAACCTAGAATATATAATAAAGTAGTTGCATTGTAGTTTGGGTATCTCTACAGGTTTAATACATGAATTATAATTTTTTAAATTAAAACCTTAGATTTTGAGATATTAATATAAAATCTTAACTGCTTTCCAATTGGTTTAAAAATTAGTATGTAGCCAAATTGGAATGAATTCTATCAAACATTAATATTGGATGTAATATCCTCTCACTTTCCAGAATGAGTGATTTTTGGGGTTAAAATGGCATGTTCAGATGAATTTTGAGAATTTGTGATTTTGCGAAATTTGATCATTGTTTTGCAATGCGTTAATGCACACACATGTCTAGCTATAGGGTGCTTCCATACTGTTATGTGGAAGTTTTTGGTTATTTTTGGAAAAAAACTGCAATTTGGAGTTTGCTTAAAACTTACACTATTATGGTGAGACATATAATTATTTGTGTTTCTGGTTAAAATATATTTTTATTGCATTAGTAATCTGAAATATAGATAGATGTGGCAATGTGATGTTTGTATCCAGTAAAGATAATGACCATTAAGGACTCTGTAATTGTCTTGAAAAACTACAATAATTTTGATTGTGTTGTGTTTTGTCAGGAAAAATTGGATCAGATCAGTGTGAAAGCAGGTGAAATCTACAAAATACAAACTGATGTCAGTAAGTATTCAAAATACTTGAAGAAACTGATAGCTTTTATGAGGAGAGATATTTTTTACATTTTCACCAGTGAAATATCCAAAATTATTCATTCTATGAAGTGATATTTTTCACTTGTGAAAAAAAATTAATATGACTTTTTAGCTCACCTGGTCCGAAGGACCAAGGTGAGCTTATGCCATACCGTGGCGTCCGTCGTCCGTCCGTCGTCCTTCGTCTGTCGTCCGTCCGTCCGTCAACAATTGACTTCTTCTTCATAACTACTGATCAGAATTTGACCAAATTTGGTCAGAAGCATCCCTATGGGTAGGGGACTCAAAATTGTACAAATGATGGGGCTGACCCCCCAGGGGCCTGAGGGGCGGGGCCAAAAGGGGTCAATTTGGCTACATTGATATAAAATACTTCTTCTCTGAAACCGAGCAAAGGATATTGCTCCTATTTGTCTGGAAGTATCACTATGGGGTGGGGATTCAAAATTGTACAAATGGTGGTGCTGACCCCCAGGGGCCTGAGGGGCGGGGCCAAAAGGGGTCAATTTGGCTATATTGATATAAACGACTTCTTCTCTGAAACCGAGCAAAGGATATTGCTCCTATTTGTCTGGAAGCATCACTATGGAATGGGGACTCAAAATTGTACAAATGGTGGTGCTCACCCCCTAGGGGCCTGAGGGGCGAGGCAAAAATGGGTCAATATAGCTATATTGATATTAACGACTTCTTCTCTGGAACCGAGCAATGGATATTACTCATATTTGCCTGGTAGCATCACTTTGGGGTGGGGATTCAAAATTGTGCAAATGATGGGACTGACCCCCTAGGGGCCTGAGGGGCGGGGCCAAAATGGGTCAATATAGCGATATTGATGATACCGACTTCTTCTCTGAAACCGAGAAATGGATATCGCTCATATTTGCCTGGTAGCATAACTTTGGGGTGGGGATTCAAAATTGTACAAATGATGGGGCTGACCCCCAGGGGCCGGAAGGGCAGGGCCAAATGTGGTCATTTGGGCTATATTTATAAAAACAACTTCTTCTCTGAAACCGAACAAACGATAATGCTCATATTTGCCTGGTAGCAACACTATGGGGTGGGGATTCAAAATTGTACAAATGGTGTGGCTGACCCCCGGGGGGCCTGAGGGGCGGGGCCAAGAGGGGTCAATTTGGCTGTATTGATATAAACGACTTCTCATCTGAAACTAAGCAATATATATTGCTCAATTTTGACTGTGAGAATCCCTTTGGGGTAGGGTTTCAAAATTGTACAAATGGTGGGGTCTACCTCCCTGGGGGCTGTGGGGTGGGACCAAAAGGGGTCAATTCCGCTAAATTGATATAAACAACTTCTTCTCTGAAACTAAGCAATGGATATCACTCATATTTGCCTGGTAGCAACCCCCTAGGGTAGGGATTCAAAATTGTACAAATGACAGGGCTGACCCCAGGGGACCTAAGAGGCGGGGCCAAAAGGGGTTATTTTGGCAAAATTGATATAAACAACTTTTTCTCTGAAAATAAGCAATGGATATCTTTAATATGTGACTGCTAGCATTCACTTTGGTTAAGGATTCAAAATTGTACAAATGATGGGGCCGACCCCCTGGAGGCTGAGGGGCTGGGTCAAAAGGGGTCAATTTGGCTAAATTGATATGAACAACTTCTCTGAAACAGCTCATATTTGACTATTAGCATCCTATTGGGGTAGGGATTCAAAATTGTATAAAGGAAGGAGCTGACCCCAAGAGGGCAGGGTCAAAAGGGGCCAATTGGTCTAAACAAGATCTTCTCTGAAACTAAGCAATGGATATCACTCACATTTGTGTGGTAGCATCCCTATGGGGTCGCGCCAAAAGTCAATTTCATTTCATGGATTAATGTACCTTTTGGCATTTTTAGTATTAAAATAAAACCAATGTACATGTACCCATATAAAATGCTTATGATATATATTGACATAGCAAAACCAGCAACAAATATGCTTAAGCATCATTCTTGTTTCATATCTCAGGAAACCAGGTGAGCGATATAGGCCCTCTGGGCCTCTTGTTCTGATATTTTTCACTAGTAAACAATATCTGCTCACTTTATTTGATATGACCAATCAAAACACTGCTTACAAACAACAATGGGGAAAATTAAAATTTGAACTGTTATATTTTGCTATAAAGATGTAATAAACAGAACATCTAACTCTATCTTCAGTAATACTTAATATATTTCACCCATGCGACTAATATTTTTGATATTTTTCACTTGTGCTGCACACTCGTGAAGAATATCAAAATATTAGCCCCACTTGTGAAATATATTTGGTATTACTGAACACACTGTTAGATATCCTCTATATACCTCCAATTTTTCTTCAAATTTAACAGGTTCATTAATTTGATGAAAGGTTTAATTAATTCATAGGGGTTCAGTTGATTGATAGTAATTTAAGCAAATTACTCTAGACGTAGAAATCTACGTGCTGTGATTTTCGATATTACAACTCCTTCGTGTTTCTTCATACATGCATATAACCGCGTAGAATTTTAATAAACTATTGAACATTGAGTGAAAATGACACTGATACAATGTGCTGTGTGAAATCCCTGACAGAAAACAGTCTGTAATATACCCACACTTACAGTCAAAGTCAATGTGTTTCAGCTAAAAACCAGAGCGAGTTAAAACATATGGAGTTGGCAGCTGAAGAATTACAGAAGAACATTGAGAATGAATTCCAAGGTATTGCAAATGTTACCTTTATTTGAAAATATACAAAAGAGATATTAAATTTACATGCTTTTCTTCTTTATCAGTGTTACAATATCTTACAGTTGTATGTAATGCTATATCATAACAGTAATTTATATTCATCACAAAATCAGTCTGCTATCCAGTAAATTTGCTTGTGTAAAACAATTTGCATGTACCAGTATGTCAATAGTGTAAATACCCTTCAGGTTTTCATTTATGAGATTTGATGAAACTTGTCAAGTAGTTGTGCTTTTTAAGGCTTGCAAGAATAAAACTTCTTAGATTTGTTTCATGAAATATTTTAAAAATGAAAAACTCAGTTAAGATGCTAATTATATTTATACTTTAATTTTAATATTCTTACATAATCCGTTAAAATTTTACTTCCCTTACTCAAGGCTCCACTGAAGAACTCAAGAAAGTCCTGGCAGATTTCCAGAGCAAGGTTCAGGAGAGAGAGGAAAAGCTACAAGAGGTAGGCTAGCAGTTTTATCGGTCACTCCAACATTTCAGTAGATGGTGGTAATGTTGTAAATTTCACTTGCTTTGTATCCCTCTTGTGTCATAGAATCACTTTATGGCCAGTACTCAAATAAATATTCACATAGAACTTCAGAAATTACACCAGATGCATTGATTTTCACCAAGTTATTGTGCGAAGGAATAAATATGCTAATGTTATTAGTCCCCCATCTGGAACTTTGGGTACTGTAGTTTTACATGTTGTCCATCCTTTCATAGGCCCGTTCTTCCACACTTATTTTGTCATGGGCTCTATCTCCACAACAGGAGATTAATCAAGGTTTGTTAACAGGAAACACTAAAAGAATTGGTTTAATCAAACAGTACAATATAATAGACTGCATTTCCTCAACACTCACCATGTATAGAAGTTCTTTATTTTTAGAGTCCTGTAAAGTGTTACCTTTTTTTCTGAAAATAGTCTCTTAATATTACACCAGCAATATTATGTATTTTTCGACAGTATCAACGCCGAAAAGAGGATCTATCAAGAGATGTGGACCGAGTCGTCAAAAACAAGAACGACACCCTGGTGGATGTTAGTAAGCTGGAACAGGAGGCCCAGGTACGTAGACAAGCCCAGACATCTCTACCGTAGTGTTGGGAATCATAAATTTCATGATCGATCCTCACTATTTATTAAACTATTGATGATCGATTATTGATCAATCATGAATAGAAAGGGAAATATCTTCAAAAACATCAACGAAAATAGGGGGAAATTTTGCGGATATGTTTTAGGCATCTAGCTATGTTTTAAAATGTTGTTTTAATGCATTTTTATTTCCATTTACCTGTGATGCTGTTCATTTATTAATTGTGGAAGTCTTCTGTAAATCTTCAAAATGTCCATGCTACCGTCAAACCATGATCAATCATAAAAAAATCATGATCATTTAGGTCATAGTCAGAAATAAGACAGCTAATCATCAATTTAATTTATTAATCGTAACAAAACTACTCTACAAGGTATTTATTATTTAAAACCACCACCCAAAGGTACTTCAATCCTTGAAGTCTGTAATACTGATAATTATAAAGTACAGGTAATAAAATCAGTAATGAACTTTAGGGAGCTACTAGTCAGATTAGAATTTAGAACTGGATTGATACAATGTATGGAAATATTTGGTTTTCAGAATCACGAAGAAAATACCAAGAGACGCGATGCATTGATTCGACAGATGGCGGAGAAGTATGACTTCGATGGTTGGTATATGTCAGTGTCAGGGCTCAAAGTGGATATTTTTACCAGGTGGCCTATTTGGCTGCCAAGTCATTAAATCCAAGCGCCAATTGGAAAAGTCGCCTGGCCTAGTTGTATTTGATTAGGAAATAAAAACCTTTTTATTCTTAGATCAGTATAATATCTCTCTGTAACTTTTTAAATTGTGAATGTCATTTAGCATGGACTGCAACCTTTGAAAAATTAACCAAATCGCAAATTTATACAATTTTTTTAATGGCCATGCAGGCGCCTTATAGGTCAATAACTGGTCGCCAATGGTAAATTGGAGGCGCCATGGCTACTTAAATAGGTGCCACTTTGAGCCCTTAGTGTGGTTTTGACAACTTAAGTGGACTTGGTTCAACACACATACCTCATAATCTACTTTAAATATTCAGAATAAATCAGAAAAATCTGAGAGGTAATTAGCATATTTCTACCTATGATTTTTTTCTGTAAATCTTTCTGAAATGTTAAGAATGTAATATATTAATAGAAAAATCCAATCCAATCTTTCTGAAATGTTCAGAATGTAATATATTAATAGAAAAATCCAATCCAACCTTTCTGAAATGTTCAGAATGTAATATATTAATGAAAAAATCCAATCCAATCTTTCTGAAATGTTAAGAATGTAATATATTAATGGAAAAATCTTAACCAATCTTTCTGAAATATGAAGAGTGTAATATATTAATAGAAAAATCCAATCCAATGCTTTCAAAACCTTGAAATTCTCTGATAGCATTCATGTCCTATACATTTAGACCTGTAAATTGTGATTGCATTGAAAAGCTGTTTGATCATCAAGTTGATACTAATAAACAGATCCAAAGTGTTTTGTGTCTAAACTTTTTCAGGATTTTCAAGAGGTGAAATTACTGAAGAGAAGTATCGACAGTTTGTGGAAAATATTCGTGAGAAACTTACAACTATGGTGGAGGAAGGGAAGCAACTCAAGGTATATTACGCTCTACATCTATTTGTATGCTCTGGCTAGTAAAAGACTGTAAAGTGAAATTTTGTGGATATTTTAATTTTGGAAATATTATAATAAGTCAGTCTTATTAGTTTGTTATAACCGGTGATGTTGTGGGAGGGGTTGTAAGTTTATTCTCTATCCGTCTTTCCGTCTTGTATGTACAAAAGTATGTCAGTACTCTGGCAGCTTCATTCCTGGAGGGATTTTAATCAAATTTCACACAGTGATAAAGGAATATAATATCTCGGACATTGTTGAGTTTCAGGTTTTTTTTTGGGTCAAGGTCAAGGTCACCATTATTTTTTCATTTCTAGCAGGGGCTGGTAGGGGTACACATATTGCTTTAGTAGTACCCAGTATGCTTATTTTATCCTGTAATGAGTCTGGGGTCAGAACATGAACCAGGTCGGCCTTTTGCATAAATTTGTTAGCATAATCTAGGGTGAGGAAAAAACTCAGGTCTTATGGCCCAAGGTCAGTAGATTTGATCTGTCGGCAAGTAAATATTGTTGACTTCTTGCCTGCCTTGAAAATGCAAAATGTCTCATGAATTTTACATTTTCCTTGAGTAATTTTGTACCACTAATTTATTTTAATTTGGCCACTATGTTTCACCTTTGGGCAAGTTCTTTAATTTGGAATCAAACTTGCCCAAAGGACCAGTGATGCTGGAATTATTTTTCTGCATTTCCTGAAACTGCAATAGACATGGGTAGGCTTATTGTAGGATGAATAAGGAATGTTTATGAATATTTATGTGCTGACTTTGATGGTGAATGTTTCTACCAGAGTCACAGCTAAAAATGAACTTTGAATACCATATGTGTCTATATAGTTTTTACAACATGAACAACATTTTTTTTTTTTTATATATCTATTTAATTGATAATTTCTTTATAGTCAGACTTTGATAAACAAGAAGAAGAGCTACAACAAAAGATGGATGATTTGAGAGAGAGCAAAACCAAACTTGAACAAAATGAACGAATTAAAAAGAACATGATGGTGAGCAATTTGACACTAAATGATAATTGTTTATACAAATATTGCAGTTAATATATTGGTTTTTCATTAAGAAATTCTCTACTGTCATGTATACACTATATGCTGTAATTGGAAGAATAAATTAGAATACCTTGCCTGTGTTTGGGCTCAAACTAGTGACCTATGACTAATGTAAGTCCTTAAAGGGATGTTCCATCAGCCTGAGTTAGTTAGGTGAGCTATACTCCTTTTACACAACTCCTTTCTTCAAAGAGTCTTATCTCCAGAAAACAACCACATTCAGCCGACAAGGCTTCTCAGTTCCTCCTATGGCTTACATGTATGCTTGGAGAGGTCACAGAACAAAATCTACAATAAAAATAATATAATTGTTTGTATAACCTTTGCTGAGTGCTGGTCAGCTGAACTCTTACACTCTGGTTGAGATATCCCTGTCCACGGAACAGACCATGATTCTATTAGTTCTCAGGTTTTGATTTGATTTAGAGTAAATTTGTTGACAGGCAGACAACACAGACAAGATGAAGCAGATCAACAGGAAACTGAGTCAGGTGGAGGCCTCTGCTGGTAAACTGGACCAACTGACCAGGGAACTCAAACGTGCTGTACGTAAAGTGTCCTCCGATATGTTCATGTATCCGAATAATATCTAATCTTACATCATCGGAAAATGAAAGTATTATACAAACGCAAAACAAAATTTAGATAAATTAAAGAAAAAAAGAAAGAAAGCAAATGTGTGATGTACTTAGATAAAAACCTGTTCGAGGTGGATGATTTATCAAACTTGCCATCCCTGATTACTATTACATGTATAATAGTTTTACATGTAGGAACTGATAAGTGTTGTTGTTATTTTAGGACCACGACCTACAGATGGTGGAAGAAAGTCTAGATGTGGATAAAACCAAGCAAGAAATCGCACAGCTCTCAAAGGAGAAGACCAAACTAGACTTGCAGATTGGGGAACTTAGGTAAGGGTCAAACTGGACACACAAATCGGAGAACTAAGGTAATGGTCAAACTGGACACACTGATTGGGGAACTATAAGGTAATGGTCAAACTGGACACACAGATTGGGAAACTAAGATAACAGTCAAACTGGGCACACAGACAGGGGAACTAAGGTAACGGACAAACTGGGCACACAGACAGGGGAACTAAGGTAACGGACAAACTGGACACACAGACTGGGGAACAAAGGTAAGGGTCAAACTGGACACACAGATTGGGAAACTAAGATAACGGTCAAACTGGACACACTGATTGGGGAACTAGTATAACGGTCAAACTGGACACACAGATAGAAGAACTAAGGTAACGGTCAAACTGGACACACTGTGATAACATTTACTATCGACTTTGGTGTCAATGATTGTGAAACTTAAGTAAATTCCAACCTGATGATGGATTGGTATATAAACAAACAAAATATAATGAAGTTCCTGGTGTGATAAACTTCACAGAAGTCGACCAGAACTCTTTGTTTGTCTAATTGTCGTAGAATGAGTATTGAATATTGATATATTTTGTAAATTTCATATCATATTATATATGCCAAATTAATGTTGTTGGATTATGAATTACGAAGAACAATTTTTAAGTTTGCATTAAACAATAATGTCCATTTTATTTTGATTGTAGTTCAGAGATGAACCGACTGCATCTCCAGTCAAGTGCCCAAGCACAGCTAGATGTACTGAAAAAGGACAAGATCTCCAAGGAGGAGACAATTCGGCGTCTGTAAGTTGTCAAGTTAAACGTTCATAACATTATCAATGTTTCAAAGATACAAAACTTCTCCAAACCGAACCCTCTCTAAACCGGCCAAATATTCATGTACCTTGCGTGGTCGGTTTAGGGAAGGTCCACAGTATTTCCTGCTGTAATTAGTGTATCTGTTACTTAGTGATGTAAATGTTCTGTTGGATTTTAGTGGTTTGATTAAGCACAAGCACTATCAATACAAAACTGGATAAATTAGGTATGTACTAGAAAAAGCAAAAATAAAATTTGATCTATCTTATGGTAGTTTTTTGCTTGAATGACAACATTTATAGGAGGCAAAAAATATTACATTTCTGTAAATATATATGTATGTATCATATTGCAGTGCTCTTTATACTGAAAATTGTTTGACTATGTAATTGCACGAAAGTATTTGTAGTTTCTATATATATAGTTTACTGTGGCAAACATTGTCAGTGTGCTAGTTGTGTTGATTTGTTAACGTCAGTACTAACGTGGTTTTAAATTCTTAAGGAGGCCAAAATAAGTGTTGATTTCTTAACAGAATCTTTATGATTATGTAATTGCAAAACAATGAAAGGGCCATTTTACCTCAGTAGATTTGTTTTAACTGACCAGCTGCATATATATATATACCAAATATTTCACTCTGTGATGATAATGATCATTGATAAAGGTAAATAATATATAATTTTTTTTTAATTTAATGGTTACCTGTATTCAGCAATATATCAATATCATTTGTACATACTTTCATTGTTGGCTTGATTGTATTGTTTCCAGGCGAGCCAAGCATGAAGACACTTTATCCTACCTGATGGGCCACATGCCGACGAGTAACATTCGGGGACAGCTGGACAGCTACATAGCGTAAGCTAATTATGCCTTCCCAATTGATGGGGTGGGGTGGGGACATATAGTGTTACCAATGTCCAGAGAGTGTTTTTATAGGATTTCATCAAAGCCAAGCCATGTACATAGAAGATATTGATTACTTATTACTCTCATGTGTTCAAGATATATTTAATTGTCTCAGTCTTGGCCTGACATTATGTCAAATTTCAGTTTTCATTTGAAGCTTCGTCTCCAATGAGATTTTGTTATATAATGTCATATCTTGTTATTTTGGGGATATTTTAATTTATGGAGCACTTACGTTTGATATTTCTCATGTCTCGTGTTTCTTTAATTTGCAGAAACCAAAATGAATCTGTCAAAAAGTTGTCACAAGATCTCCGTAAATCTCAGACATCACTGTCGTCAAAGGAAGCAGAGAAAAAGATGATGAGGTATGTATATAATTATAAAAATCTTTATTCTCATACAATAAATTATTTCAAAGCTTCAAAAATATTGATTGGTATGAGGCTTCACCAGCAGAGAAATATTATCATTAGTATGTGACAGATGTAAATCAGTAATGAATTAGAATTCTTAGATAAGACTATAGATGATACAGATACAGTTCTGTTAGGCAGAATTTTTGTAAACTCCACCAGAGACGTAGGTTGTGACACTTAATATTGACAACTTAAACTGCCACTATTGACAGAACAATAACTGTTCATCTGATTGGGGCGAGATATTATATTTGTTGTTAAATTTTCTTAATATTTACAAGAGCATTACAGATCAGTCAGAAAATCTACAAGTAAAGGAAATACTAAAGCATCACGTAAACCATATGCCTTCTTGTTTTCAGTGAACAGCTTCGAAAGAAAGAAGATGATCTAAAAAGTAAGTACAATAAGGAGAGGCTGTCAGTATAGGTGTTAATTCTGATGACATAGCAGTTGTCCACTGTGAAAAGACAAATTCACAAAAGGAAATTTCATATCTGTATTTTGGCTTTAGAAATACATTTAGCTCACAAATGGTCTGTTGTTCCATGTAATTTGCCTATGTAATAAATTGTGAATTACACACAAGCAAATGTCATAAATAAATGACGTCACACAATTTTCCCTGTTTCAGAAAAATGTAACAGCAAAATTGATGTTTGCTCTCTTCGGTTTTAGATAGCTGATCTGTTCTGTCATTTATTTCATATGTAATAAATTTCATATCAAGATATATGCAATAATATTTAATATGAATATGAATATATGATTATCATGCAATTCTCCTATTTGTGGAAAAATGTTACATTCATTTCAAAATTCACTCTCTTATGAGGAAATTGATAGAGTCTTTCACAGGTTTTATAAGGAAATTGAGTCTTTTCACAGGTTTTATAAGGAAATTGAGTCTTTCACAGGTTTTATCAGGAAATTGAGTCTTTTCACAGGTTTCATCAAGAAATTGAGTCTTTTCACAGGTTTTATAACGAAATTGAGTCTTTTCACAGGTTTTATAAGAAAATTTAGTCTTTTCACATGTTTTATAAGGAAATTGAGTCTTTCACAGGTTTTATCAGGAAATTGAGTCTTTTCACAGGTTTTATCAGGAAATTGAGTCTTTTCACAGGTTTTATAACGAAATTGAGTCTTTTCACAGGTTTTATAACGAAATTGAGTGCTGTCAGGAACACAATCAAGCTCGCTGTGGTACCTCTGAAAACTTCATTACAATAACATAAACTTCATTACAATAACACTGATTTCTGTTACAGATATGGAGGAGAAGATCTTTTCTGTGTGTGGTAGTCAGAACTTTGAGGATGGAATAGCTGTTCTGCAGACTAAAAAAGCTCAGTGTCAGGAGTAAGTACAAAATGGAGTCGTAAAGCTTCCTTCTTTAGGCGAGTCTACGAGTCTCTTCAGGTTAGGCGTAAGAATTATAATACCTTCTGTCTCCATTACATGATTATAAGAGGTGACTAAATTTTGGATCCTCTTCTCATCTCTCTGAAAAGTTTTTCTATATTCTTAATGTCTTTCTGACCCATGGGGCCACGGTGGCCGAGTGGTTTGGGTGTCCGACACTTTATCACTAGCCCTCCACCTCTGGGTTGCAAGTTCGAAACCTACGTGGGGCAGTTGCCAGGTACTGACCATAGGCCGGTGGTTTTTCTCCGGGTACTCCGGCTTTCCTCCACCTGCAAAACCTGGCACTTCCTTAAATGACCCTGGCTGTTAATAGGACGTTTAACAAAAACAAAACAAACAAATCTTCCTGACCCAACTATTGGCCTTTGAGGTGAATGTTCGTCCATACGAGGAACGCTGTAAGTTCTGTAGGTCATCAGGCCAATAAATAATACCAACTAAGTACATCTACTGATGTTAAGGCAAATTAAGGTTCCACTTATAGCTGAAGTGACAATTGATTTAGAACAAAAATATAGGAGTCGGGTTTTATAGACTCTAACACGGGTCTTTTCTGTGGACAGGGATATCTCAACCCGAGTGTAAAAGTTTGTCTGGCCAAGTAAGAGAAGTGCCATCATGAAAATGTGCATTCAAATTGATAATGTAATTTTAAGTGGTGTCATAGCTCTAACTGTCAGCTGTCTTTCCCTACCTGTGTGAGATCGATTAATTCCATGTCTAGCAACCACAGGATCTCCCTTTGAAGTATGTAAGAATGATTAAGAAGAAAAAAGTTCGGGCTTTTCCAGTGAAATATCTATCCAACAGCGGATCTCCATGCGCGGTTTGTTGAAGAAGAGCCACCGAAAGATGTGATTTAATTCAAACAGTACCATATAATATTAAAGACACTTTTCATCTTGCCCTCACATGTATAGAATTTCTTAGATTGTGGAGACCTTCCATGGGACATTGAGAAGTGACAATATTTTTTCTGTAAAAGACTCTTCCTGTATAATTTGCATACCCCCAACTTTAAACTTTATTTCAGTACAAAAAAAAAATTGTGCAAATTACACAGGTTTTTACAGTATAGTTAACTTGAATAGCCATCAACTCTTCACCTGGGGAAGGAATCTGCCGGGGGGAAGAACATTTTAACATCAGAAGGAAATTCTAGACCAAGGTATATATTATTGTATGACACCCATGTGTATCCACAGTTCCAAAGGGTCCCTGTTAGGTGCTGAGCATTTCTACAAGAAGTATGTCGAGAAACTGGAACAGGAAGAACCGTGCTGCCCTCTATGCCGTCGTGAGTTCGACACAGAACAGGAAACCAAGGAACTTGTCTTGGAGGTAATCAATAAGAGGTTGAATGGATATTTCTAACATTCATACCTGTATGAACTCAATCAGTTACACATTGTGAGAAGTTAAATAATTAACCAACTTGCATTCATACTGACATGAACGTTCCTGTTCAACATGTATATATTGTATTGGCATTGAAGTCTGTACGAAACAACCTTATTTTATTTGAATGTTTACTTCCAAGGATAAAATAACAATTAGCCAATTGTGTTCATTACTCTTTTTATATAATTCAATTTCTTCTTGTAGTGTTTAAAGGAAAACTTGTACTGAATATCAAAATAAAGAGTTATGGCCCTTTTTGAAGCTATTTTACAGTCTGTTGGTTTTATAGAGGTTCAAAAAAATTTTGGGCAATTTTTTCGAGGATAAAAAAAAAAGTTTTGAGACATAGATACCTTACATAGAAAACTGGCATTAGAAAAAAAATGACGGCACTTTTGATAATTTTTGCAAAAAGTACACACTTTCTGCTGAAAACTTATGTTATGACCACAAAAATGTGAACAATAAAAAAAATGATAACCTTTATATGGCTAATTAAGAAGTCTTTGAACAATTTTTGACAGATGTGTAGTGATTTTTAAAGTAGATTTATTTTGTAAATGAAATTGCACTTACAGTTAAACAAAATTGTCCTGTTTACTCTGATTTGATGTTCTTGCTGTGAACTGAATCAGTCACTAATTCTACATCTTTAGGCTCGATACATTTACGGTTATTTACAGCTCAAGGAGAAACTACGCCAGGTCCCCACCAAGTTGAGGAAGGCAGAGAAGGACTTAATGGAATTTGAGAAGAAATATGATGCCATGATGCAACTTAAACCCCTCAGGGAAAATGTGAGGGAAAGTCTTGTTTAGGGACAGCAGTCTGAAATGTGATCTTTATAATGATGATAAGAGGGAATTTAAACAATGGAAAAAAAAGAAAGAAAATGTGAGAGAAACTCTTGTTCAGGGACAGCATTCTGATTTGTTATCTCTTTGGTATAAATGATAAAACAGAATTTCAACAATGGAAACAAAACAAAATGTCTTGTATGATAGATAATTTTACAATTGATGATATACAAAATAGTTTATAAGGAATACCGAATGGAAAGACCAAGTTATATTGAAATAAAGGGAGTAACGGTGTGATTGATATTAGTTGGTATTTAATCAATGTCTGAAGCTTGTGGTTCTGATGTCTGACGCAGCTAGTGTTCGATATTTTTTGTAGATGAGCGTACTGGAGGAAAAAGAAATCCCAGAAACGAAGAGTAAAGTGAGAAAAACAAACGAGGAAATAGAAAAGCTGAGATCAGCCATATCTGATGTAAGCTGCTTCACAATCTTGATGAATTAGTGTCATGACTTTCTAAAATATTGGAAAAGCAATGACACTCTGGCCTAATAAGCAGTTATTTCGTGCCATTTCCTTAACAATTGTGGTATTCATTTTGTAATTAGATTACCATTCAAACGTAGGGAATGTTTTTTTGGTAAGAAATTTGTTAGCATGAATGAGCTTATAACGTTTGGTTGCTAGGTTTATCGCCCCATGAACATCCAGGGTCGTTTAGAGGCAGGTTCTCCTTGTAGTAGTTGATGACTACCTCACTGAACAACATACGCAAGGCCCGTTGCATGCCATCCAGAGCAATAAGGGTAAAGTGTCTTGCCCAAGGAAACAACCATGACAGCACAGATCGGCCCATTTCTCATTTTCCTGAGAAACACAAACTGCTATGGGTAAAGAGCATCTAACCATGCATCCGAGATATTCACACGAGGTTAAATTGATGGCACTCTTACTGACTGGTGGGCTATTTTGGCCCCTGACGAGGCATTAGCTTATTGTAAGATAAATAAAATTATATGATATTCTTAATAGGTTTCTTCATTTAAGTGATTATAATATGTAATTACATGCATCCAGTGCATCAAGTGCCCTGTGTTTGATTCCTTGATCAGACATGAAAAAGAATGATGTCACCTGCCAGACCATGTTGGTTTTCTCTTGGTTCTCCGATTTTCTCTCACAGTAAGGCACCCCATGCGCTTACATCTGGGGACAACAAGTGTTATTAAATATAAGCTGATATAATTACTTCATTCACAATAGTTGTAAAATAAATAATGTTTATATTTACTATATGTTATCAAGTTAAGATTTTTAGTATTTCATCTACCATTATATCTGTTTGTAGTGTGTTTTTAATATATTTGACCCTTAAACTTATCATAAATTAACTTTGAACTTGTTTGAGTTTTCTAACTGCGCATTTCTTGTTTGAACTTGTTTGAGTTTTCTAACTTCTAACTTTCCTTGTTTCAGTTTACTGATGACCATGAGACTAAGGAGCAGGATCACGATATGGCCAAACAGATACAGCCAGACGTCGTCCTCATGGACCGTTACCATGGCGAGGTCACAGAGCTGGAGAAAAAGATCGCCGCTCAGGCAGCAACTCTATCAGGGGGAGGTAATTCATTCAGACTGTCAACGCTATGTTTTGCTGAAGTTGACCTACCTGGGATATTAGTTGGATTACATATCAATATTAGACATTCAGATTAAATAGTCCAGATCACAGGGTGATAAGGAGGCATGCTAGTAATAATGAGGTGAAACACGACAAGAAAATGTTTGCAAGATAGATATTTGTTTTCTCTTTAATACTTTGATGGAAAAGGAGGTAAATTATGAAGGTTATTAACCAGTCTGACAGATGACTGGACGGTTAACGACTAGATAATTCTCTCCCACTGTCACTTACATAGAAAATAAGAATATACTTCATTGAAAATGAGATTTATCAAAAATTGAAATTCATGTCAAAAAAGTTTTTGTTTGTGTGAAAATGTAAATAAGATTATTTTATCAAAAGATTTTTTTATGGTTGTTAGATAGAAATTCATAAGATTTATAAGATGGTTTTTTTTTTCACTGTTTGTGATATTACTGAAATAATTGTCTATAACAAATTAGTTTTGTCATCAAAACCTTAAGGCATCAGTGTATTAAATGAAATACCCAGGTATGAACAGTTTTTTTTTGTTTGCTGGGTTTATTGGCCCGAGAAAGCCAGTGACATTTTGCGATCTGGTGACTGCCTCACTGAACAACATATGGGAGGCCACCCTCATGACATTCAGAACAATATTAGGGTAAAGTGTCTTACCCAAGGACACAATCATGACAGCACAGACTGGTCTATTTCTCAACTTCCTTGGAAACTCAAATTGTCATGGGAAGAAAGTGTCAAACCATGAACCTCGGATCTTCACCCGAGGTTTTGTGGCCAGTACTCATACCGACTGATCTATTATGGCCCCCACAAAAACATGAAAATTGTGTTAAGTAACTGATGTTGTAGTTATAATCTTACACAAGTGAATAGAAATGATGGTAATATCTATTTTTGATGTTTATGTATTTTTAGATTCAGGAAGAACTCTTCAAAATGTCATCAATGAAAAGGAGGATTTTCAAATGAAAGTGTGAGTATGTTTTAAAACTAATGTCAGGGAGAGCTGACATTAGCATGTTTTAAAAAAGATGATAAATCAGTCTAATTTAACAAAGGCCTACATAACATACCTGTATGGATCAAGATAGATACATGTTAAATTGAAATGATTTCAAAATTAAAATTTGTCATTTCGTAATGATAGATTAGACATTAAAAGGGATGTATCCGAACCCAAATTAAATACTAAAATGATGTATCCAAACTCTCTACTTCGGAATGATAAGCACAAAGATATGTATGTAGGTAATTGTTTTTGTTGTAATAGAGATACAATTACAAGAAAATTGGACCACAAGAGGCAAAAACTGAATGACCATTCCGATGAGGTACAACGTTTGAAGAGCAACATCAACTCCCTGAGGGAAGAAAAGCTTCAGATTGACAATGATCTCCAGCAGAGATACAAACTAGAGGCAGACAAAGCCACACTCCTCAGTGAGAATGAAATATATGAAAAAGAAATCAAGGTATCTGTTAACTTACATGTATTACCACTGGCAATATGTCATGAAACTTTTCCACAATTCATTGTCTACAAAACTATCTGATGTATTTGGGATAAAGAACATCTTACCATGACTTTAAAGGAGTAACTAGTTTTAAAATTTGTGTATTTATGAACAAATAATTAACAAACATCAAAGGAAATTATAAATTTTAAGAATTCAGAGAAAAAAAACTAATAACTTTACAGATATAATCATTAAGCAAGAAAATTACTTAAAAAAATATTTCTTAGCATTCTGATAGGACAACCTAAATGTTGATGGTATTTGTGTTTCAGGAGGCCGCTACACAGATACGACCAATACAGGTAAGGTTCTACAGTAATCCTTATGTCACAATTCCTATTTATAGCTAGAATGGTATTTTAACTTAGGGGAAGACAGTACTAATTAATGTGCTGTTACTGTATAATGGGTGTCTTCAGCAGTATAATGTGACTGGGTGGGGTGTCCTGTGGGTGTCTTCAGCAGTATAATGTGACCGGGTGGGGTGTCCTGTAGGTGTCTTCAGCAGTATAATGTGACCGGGTGGGGTGTCCTGTGGGTGTCTTCAGCAGTATAATGTGACCGGGTGTCTTCAGCAGTATAATGTGACCGGGTGGGGTGTCCTCCGGGTTTCTTCAGTATAATATGACAGGGTGGGGTGTCCTGTGGGTGTCTTCAGTAGTATAATGTGACCAGGTGGGGTGTCTTCAGTAGTATAATGTATATGTTAATGTATAACAGAATATTGTACTATTGTTGTTATCTTTTTCAGAACCAGATTGACAGAGCTGTGAAAGAGAAACAGAATATTGTTGAGGCTAAGGAAGACCAGATGGAACAAACCAAAGCCATGGTAAATTTACATTAACTATCTGGAGCCTGTCAGGATGGTTTCTACCAGTTTCTGTATACACATAGTTTTGTTATGTAATTAATTATTCAGTGCAGATCTGTCAAAAATGGTAGTTTCTACTCATGCATAATGCTCAGCATTATGTGAGTGGTATGACTGGTTCAGTATAATGTGACTGGGTGGGCTGTCCTGTAGGTGTCTTCAGTAGTATAATGTGACCAGGTGGGGTGTCTTCAGTAGTATAATGTGACCGGGTGGGGTGTCCTGTGGGTGTCTTCAGTATAATGTGACCGGGTGGGATGTCCTGTGGGTGTCTTCAGTAGTATAATGTGACCAGGTGGGGTGTCCTGTGGGTGTCTTCAGTAGTATAATGTGACCAGGTGGGGTGTCCTGTAGGTGTCTTCAGTAGTATAATGTGACCGGGTGGGGTGTCCTGTGGGTGTCTTCAGTATAATGTGACCGGGTGGGGTGTCCTGTGGGTGTCTTCAGTAGTATAATGTGACCGGGTGGGGTGTCCTGTGGGTGTCTTCAGTATAATGTGACCGGGTGGGGTGTCCTGTGGGTGTCTTCAGTATAATGTGACCGGGTGGGGTGTCCTGTAGGTGTCTTCAGCAGTATAATGTGACCAGGTGGGGTGTCCTGTAGGTGTCTTCAGTAGTATAATGTGACCAGGTGGGGTGTCCTGTAGGTGTCTTCAGCAGTATAATGTGACCGGGTGGGGTGTCCTGTGGGTGTCTTCAGTAGTATAATGTGACCGGGTGGGGTGTCCTGTGGGTGTCTTCAGTAGTATAATGTGACCAGATGGGGTGTCCTGTGGGTGTCTTCAGTAGTATAATGTGACCGGGTGGGGTGTCCTGTGGGTGTCTTCAGTAGTATAATGTGACCGGTTGGGGTGTCCTGTGGGTGTCTTCAGCAGTATAATGTGACTGGGTGGGGTGTCCTGTGGGTGTCTTCAGTAGTATCATGTGACCAGGTGGGGTGTCCTGTTGGTGTCTTCAGTAGTATAATGTGACCGGGTGGGGTGTCCTTCGGGTTTCTTCAGTATAATGTGACAGGGTGGGGTGTCCTGTGGGTGTCTTCAGTATAATGTGCCCGGGTGGGGTGTCCTGTAGGTGTCTTCAGCAGTATAATGTGACCGGGTGGGGTGTCCTGTAGGTGTCTTCAGCAGTATAATGTGACCGGGTGGGGTGTCCTGTAGGTGTCTTCAGCAGTATAATGTGACCAGGTGGGGTGTCCTGTAGGTGTCTTCAGCAGTATAATGTGACTGGGTGGGGTGTCCTGTGGGTGTCTTCAGCAGTATAATGTAACAAGGTGGGGTGTCCTGTAGGTGTCTTCAGTAGTATAATGTGACCAGGTGGGGTGTCCTGTTGGTGTCTTCAGCAGTATAATGTGACTGGGTGGGGTGTCCTGTGGGTGTCTTCAGCAGTATAATGTAACAAGGTGGGGTGTCCTGTAGGTGTCTTCAGTAGTATAATGTGACCAGGTGGGGTGTCCTGTGGGTGTCTTCAGTAGTATAATGTGACCAGGTGGGGTGTCCTGTGGGTGTCTTCAGTAGTATAATGTGACCGGGTGGGGTGTCCTCTGGGTGTCTTCAGTAGTATTATGTGACCAGGTGGGGTGTCCTGTGGGTGTCTTCAGTAGTATTATGTGACCAGGTGGGGTGTCCTGTGGGTGTCTTCAGTAGTATAATGTGACCAGGTGGGGTGTCCTGTGGGTGTCTTCAGTAGTATAATGTGACCAGGTGGGGTGTCCTGTGGGTGTCTTCAGTAGTATTATGTGACCAGGTGAGGTGTCCTCTGGGTGTCTTCAGTAGTATTATGTGACCAGGTGGGGTGTCCTGTGGGTGTCTTCAGTAGTATAATGTGACCAGGTGGGGTGTCCTGTGGGTGTCTTCAGTATAATGTGACCAGGTGGGGTGTCCTGTGGGTGTCTTCAGTAGTATAATGTGACCGGGTGGGGTGTCCTCTGGGTGTCTTCAGTAGTATAATGTGACCAGGTGGGGTGTCCTGTGGGTGTCTTCAGTAGTATAATGTGACCGGGTGGGGTGTCCTGTGGGTGTCTTCAGTAGTATAATGTGACCGGGTGGGGTGTCCTGTGGGTGTCTTCAGCAGTATAATGTGACCAGGTGGGGTGTCCTGTGGGTGTCTTCAGTAGTATTATATGACCAGGTGGGGTGTCCTCTGGGTGTCTTCAGTAGTATTATGTGACCAGGTGGGGTGTCCTGTGGGTGTCTTCAGTAGTATAATGTGACCAGGTGGAGTGTCTTGTCGGTGTCTTCAGCAGTATAATGTGACCAGGTGGGGTGTCCTGTGGGTGTCTTCAGTAGTATGATGTGACCAGGTGGGGTGTCCTGTTGGTGTCTTCAGTATAATGTGACCAGGTGGGGTGTCCTGTGGGTGTCTTCAGTATAATGTGACTGGGTGGGGTGTTCTGTGGGTGTCTTCAGCGGTATAATGTGACCAGAGTGGGGTGTTCTGTGGGTGTCTTCAGTATAATGTGACCAGGTGGGGTGTTCTGTGGGTGTCTTCAGCAGTATAATGTGACTGGGTGGGGTGTCCTGTGGGTTCTTCAGCAGTATAATGTGACCAGGTGGGGTGTCCTGTGGGTGTCTTCAGTATAATGTGACTGGGTGGGGTGTTCTGTGGGTGTCTTCAGCAGTATAATGTGACCAGGTGGGGTGTTCTGTGGGTTCTTCAGCAGTATAATGTGACCAGGGTGGGGTGTCCTGTGGGTGTCTTCAGCGGTATACTGTGACCGGGTGGGGTGTCCTGTGGGTGTCTTCAGCAGTATACTTTAGTGAGAACTATAAAGTCAGCATCAGATGCACACTATCACAAGGAGACAAACACAAACATACCACAATCTCCCATAACACCCACTCACCACACGCCTGAATATTGCACACAGGGGAGGATGTTCTTAAATGATCAGAGCTGTTGATAGGACATTTAAAATACTAATCCAATTCAAACCAAACCACACAGGGGAGGCTGTACTTAAGGACCAAAATAGTGATGTTAATGTTATTAATAAAACAATATTTCTGTATTTACAAACTGTCAGGATATCAAATGAATTACTTAATATGAGAATGATTAAGTAAAATGTTGGTTTCCTTTTCCTAGATTGACAAGGTCAAAAATGATGCTACAAAGGTGAAGTCGGTGAATCAGGATATGAAGGCGTGAGTTTACCGGTCACTTGATTAAACATTTAAATGCATTCAAAAGTTAAATTAAATATTCTGATTTTAGTTTTCAAACACTGTTTCATGCACAAAGCCAACATCTCATTCTGACTATGATTGACAGTTACAATTGTTACAGATTCCCATAAACATATTATATGAGCAATGATTCATAGTTTACACAAAGTGAAAAAAAAAATTCTGCTGATTTAAGCTTTTTCTGCTGATTTAAGCTTTTTAGGTCACCTGAGACAAAGTCTCTTCTATTCTAATCCCCTTTTGTCCGTCGTCGTGCGTCGTCCGTCGTCCGTCGTGCGTCCGTAAACAATTTACATTTTCGACTTCTTCTCCAAAACCCCTAAACCAAATTCCATGAAATTTGGCAGGAAGCTTCTATGGCTAAAGGTCAACCAAAATTGTAAATTATATGGTCCCCACCCCCCAGGGGCCTGAGGGGTGGGGCTAAAAAGGGTCAAATTGACTTAAACTTCAAAAATCTTCTTCTCTACTCTCAGATATGGTGGAATCAAACACTCTTCGTAGATGGAAGGGTCTTAAGGTGCTTTACCAAAATTGTAAATTTCATGACCCTGGGGTCTCACGTTTGCCCCTGGGGAGGGGGTAAACTTTACTATAGTTTATATAGGGAAATAACATTTTTGACTTTTATTTGTTTTATTTCTATTGGAATTCATTCTATTTGGTAAACATTGTCAGCATGAGATGACAGTTTGATGGCATGCACATGTTGGCCCTGACTGACCCCCAGGGGCTGATGGGCGGGGCTAAAAAGGGCCAAATTGACTGAAATTTAAAAAATCTTCTTCTCAAGACGGAAATAAGGTGGAATCAAATACTCTTTATAGTTAGAAGGGTCTTAAGGTGCTTTATTAAAATTGTGAATTTCATGACCCTGGGGTCTCAAGTTTGCCCCTTGGGAGGGGGTAAACTTTACTATAGTTTATATAGGGAAATCACATTTTTTACTATGATTTGTTTGAATTCTATTGGAATTCATTCTAACTTAGTTAACATTATCACCTTGTGAAGGCAGTTTGATTGTATACACATGTTTGCCCTGACTGACCCCCAGTGGCTAATGGGCGGGGTTAAAAAGGGCCAAATTGACTGAAATTTAAAAAATCTTCTTCTCAAGACGGAAATAAGGTGGAATCAAATACTCTTTATAGTTGGAAGCATCTTAAAGTGCTTTACTAAAATTTTGAATTTCATGACCCTGGGGTCTCAAGTTTGCCCCTGGGGAGGGGTATACTTTACTATAGTTTATATAGGGAAATCACATTTTTCACTATAATATGTTTGATTTCTGTTGGAATTCATTCTATTTTGGTTAACATTATCAGCTTGGGATGACAGTTTGAGGGTATGCACATGTTGGCCCTGACTGACCCCTAGGGGCTTATGGGCGGGGCTAAAAAGGGTCAAATTGACTGAAATTTTAAAAATCTTCTTTTCAGACTGAAATAAGATAGAATCAAATACTGTTTATAGATGGAGGGATCTTAAGGTGCTTTACTAAAATTGTGAATTTTATGACCCTGGGGTCACACATTTACCCCTGGGGAGGGGTAAATTTTACTATAGTTTATATAGGGAAATCACATTTTTGACTGATTTGTTTTATTTCTATTGGAATTCATTCCAACTTGGTTAACATTTTCAGCACGGGATGAAAGTTTGATAATATGCACATGTTGGCCCTGACTGACCCCTTGGGGCTTATGGGCGGGGCCAAAAATGGTCAATTAAATTAACTGAAATATTTCAAATCTCAGGTGACCGTTAAGGCCCATGGGCCTCTTGTTTGGCTAATTTAGCTTTTTCCAAAATTATAGTTTAACGCGAACTTATCCCCTTGTAGTGATTGGACGAAAAACCAAATTGAAACTGTTTTTCCTGCAAGTTCATTTTAATCTTAATAATCAATCATTTGGTGAAAGAAATCAAATATATTTGCTGATAACTCATTATGAATGTTTAAAAGACAAGGCATCAGTTCCTTACTTCTGAAACTTATTGTTTGTAACTTTTATTAAAGTTGCACACAAAATATAGTCAGAGTCCTGATAGTTCACGCTTTCTTTATCAGATACATTCAATCTGGAAAGGAAGAGATGCTGGAGCAAAAGAGAGAGGAACTCGGACAGATAGAAAAACGACTGGAGAAGAAAGAGGATGATCAGGAGAAAGTGAAATCTTGTATCGAGAAACTCAACAAAGACCTGGCTACTCAACAGGTATCAATATCACTAACCCATGAGTGGAGAAAGATTATGTCTGCTGTGTCTCACTACATGTTGTCAGAGGCAATTGTGACCCTAGCAGTTTGTGTCTCCTTGACAACTGTCCTCATATGACCCTGGCTGTTGGTGTCTCCTTGACAACTGTCCTCATATGACCCTAGCTGTTGGTGTTTCCTTGACAACTGTCCTCATATGACCCTGGCTGTTGGTGTTTCCATCACACATGTCCTCATTTGACCCTGACTGTTGGTGTTCCCTTGACACCCATCCTCATATGAACCTGCCTGTTGGTGTTCCCTTGACACCCATCCTCATATGACCCTGGCTATTGGTGTTCCCTTGCCACCCATCCTCATATGACCCTGCCTGTTGGTGTTCCCTTGACACCCATCCTCATATGACCCTGCCTGTTGGTGTTCCCTTGCCACCCGTCCTCATATGAACCTGCCTGTTGGTGTTCCCCTTGCCACCCGTCTTCATATGACCCTGACTGTTGGTGTTCCCCTAGCCACCCATCCTCATATGACCCTGACTGTTGGTGTTCCCTTGACACCCATCCTCATATGACCCTGCCTGTTGGTGTTCCCTTGCCACCCGTCCTCATATGACCCTGGCTGTTGGTGTTCCCTTGACAACCATCCTCATATACCCCTGACTGTTGGTGTTCCCCTTGCCACCCATCCTCATATGACCCTGACTGTTGGTGTTCCCTTGACAACCATCCTCATATACCCCTGACTGTTGGTGTTCCCTTGCCACCCGTCCTCATATGACCCTGGCTGTTGGTGTTCCCTTGACAACCATCCTCATATACCCCTGACTGTTGGTGTTCCCTTGACAGCCATCCTCATATGACCCTGACTGTTGGTGTTCCCTTGACAACCATCCTCATATACCCCTGACTGTTGGTGTTCCCCTTGCCACCCATCCTCATATAACCCTGACTGTTGGTGTTCCTCTAGCCACCTGTCCTCATATAACCCTGACTGTTGGTGTTCCTCTAGCCACCTGTCCTCATATACCCCTGACTGTTGGTGTTCCCTTGCCACCCGTCCTCATATGACCCTGGCTGTTGGTGTTCCCTTGACAACCATCCTCATATACCCCTGACTGTTGGTGTTCCCTTGCCACCCATCCTCATATGACCCTGACTGTTGGTGTTCCCTTGACAACCATCCTCATATACCCCTGACTGTTGGTGTTCCCTTGCCACCCGTCCTCATATGACCCTGGCTGTTGGTGTTCCCTTGACAACCATCCTCATATACCCCTGACTGTTGGTGTTCCCTTGACAACCATCCTCATATACCCCTGACTGTTGGTGTTCCCTTGACAACCATCCTCATATGACCCTGACTGTTGGTGTTCCCTTGACAACCATCCTCATATACCCCTGACTGTTGGTGTTCCCCTTGCCACCCATCCTCATATGACCCTGACTGTTGGTGTTCCCCTTGTCACCCGTCCTCATATAACCCTGACTGTTGGTGTTCCCCTTGCCACCTGTCCTCATATAACCCTGACTGTTGGTGTTCCCTTGACAACCATCCTCATATACCCCTGACTGTTGGTGTTCCCTTGACACCCATCCACATATAACCCTATCTGTTGGTGTCTCCTTGATACCCATCCTCATATGACCCTATCTGTTGGTGTCTCCTTGTCAACTGTCCTCATATGACTCTGACTGTTTTGATGATGTTATACCTCTAAAAACAAAACACAAACATCACTGTCGCTGTATCTTGTTTTCCTGTTTGTGACAGTAAACTGGGTGATGATCATGACTTCTAAATGGTGGTGATTTGGGGACGGGGTGGCCAAGTGGTTAAGGTGTCCCGACACTTTAACACTAGCCCTCTACCTCTGGGTTGCGAGTTGGAAACCTACGTGGGGCAGTTGCCAGGTACTGACTGTAGGCCGTTGGTTTTTCTCTGGGTACTCCGGTTTTCCTCCACCTCGAAAACCTGGCACATCCTTAAATGACTCTGGCTGTTAATAGGACGTTAAACAAAAACAAACCAAAGGTGGTGATTTATAGATAAGATATGTAGCATGTTTCATCCTTAAAAATATAAATTGAAATTTGACAAATTTAACATTTGTTCATGCACAGTGACATTTGCTCTGAATTTTGAAAAAAAATATTGTTGTTCAAATCATTTGGCCTGTTAACAGAGTTTTATTCTAACATGTGTATAGGTACGTGAGCGAGAATTACTCGACAATTTAGCTCTGAGGAAGAAACAAAGGGAGATAGAGAAGGTGGGAAAAGATCTAGAGGAGCTCCGTAAAAAATTGGGAGGTGTTGATGCCCACAACCTGGAGAGAGATCGAAAACGTCTAATTAAGCAACAGGAAGACCTTATTAAAGAGGTAGGAATACTATAAGACTCTATCATATGTGGTCATGTAGGATAGAGATATTCCACTCGAGGGGTCACAAAATGTGGTAAAACCCGAGGCTCCGCCGAGGGTTTTACCACATTTTGTGACCCAGAGGGTGAAATATCCCCTATCCTACATGAATCACATATGATTGAGTATTTTTCTCTCATTCCCCAACCTAAAATATGCAAAAATAGGCACTATCTGTCGATAGCTTTCTCAGCTAGATGCCTTTTTTTCTCAATCCAAACTTTTTTTCTACTGCATATAATAAAAAAAGAACAGCGCCAATCGATTTACCATACCCCATATATGCAAACAACGTTTGCTGTTCTAAAAACGAAGGAAACCATTCATTTCCACAGTCTAACGTTGTTTCAGCAGCCCTGTCATTGCAAGCGAAGCCAGATCACTTGATGTCGGCCAAGCTAGTGTGTCCTTTCGCGTGAAAATATAGCTTCCATGTTTTATTAATAAAAAATAATAAAAGAATGTGTTTTTTTACATAATTTATATCATAAATAAAAAAAAATATTATCTGATTACATATCTTAATTCAATGTATTGTTGAAATGTTTATAGATATAGATCTACTTTCGGTTCGGTGACCTACTTTTGTATCATTGCGCGCGCGTGGCTATCCTACACCGGAAGCGAGGTAATACACACACAGCAAGCATGGGTGTATTTACATGGACAGACCAGTATGATACCGGTAGGGATGAGAGAATATATTGTCCGTTTTTCTTTTTCTTCTATAATTCTCTCCAAATGTGTATTGTGACACCTTTATCTTGAGGCAGTCATAGTTATGCTTTTGCAAAAGACCTGTGGAGGGGATATTGCCCTCGGGCCGATGTAGAGGAGGGGATATATCCCTCGCCATGAAATCGGGGAGGGGATATAGCCGTCGCAATGAAGTCAGCGAAGGGATAAGGCCTTTTTGATGAAGTAGGATAGGGGATATAGAGTTCTCTTCATATGTATATATGCATACATACAGTTAATATATTCTTATTATTAAGATCAATTTCAATAAAATTATTAATTACCGCGAATGTCATCATGCTTCGGGGTACGAAGGTCAAAGACATGGTCACTGTTACTTTGTATAGAAACTCTCTGTAGGCACTTGAGTGGATTCATTACGTTACTTCAGCATTTGGTGTTGGCATTGTCATTGACATACAGTCCAAACCAGCATTTTCTCACAAACTTTTGTATATAGACTAGCTAGGTGATGGGGTGTCATGAGGATTGGATGACTGATTTTAAATACTTTGATAATATTTTGACCTTTTTGTGGATTTTGAGAATTGGCAAAACTCTTTAAAACAATTCACTCAACTCATGACTCAATTGACCTCAAGGTAAGTAAGCAATATTCTTATATATAACAGATGTTTTTAACTCGTTAAACCTGAATTTATTTTCAGGGATATTTTTTGTTTTGGGTCATTGTAGAGAGTTAAAGAACAAACATAATTCTGTGGAATAACGTATAGATTGTGATGTTTTTTTCTGTAGAAACATTTAGTGGTGGGACGACAGCAAGGATTTGAGGACCAGATACGGGCACTGAAGAAAGAGCTTCAGGGTGACATGTACCGAGATGCCACCCAGAAATACCGCGATAAGATGATTCTGCTCAGGGTAGGAAATCTTTAATGATATACATATCCAGCCATTATTTAATTAGAGTTATTATTCACTCCAACAATTTCATGCTGTCCAGTTTAAAAAATTAAGAATACCTAGGAGTATTCTAGGTTTGATTTGATGGGCATGCACTTTGGGTAACTGGATAGCACAGTGGTAAAACTAAAACAATTGCCTTTCACAAAGAGCAATTATATTCTTTTACGCTGATCAGTAGGGGTTGGGGGTTGGGGTTGGGGTTGGGGGGGGGGGGGGGGGGGGGGGGGGGGAGTATAACCACATGGAGACAGTAGCACCAACATCTTACATATACTTATGTTCATGTATTGCTGTAAAGTCATAATATTGAAAATTTTATTTATAACAGTATTTCTTTAATCTCGGATGGATGGACGACCTGTTTATGATATAATTATGTCTAATTTTATTTTCACAGACAACAGAACTAGCTAACAGTGACCTGGAGAAGTATTACAAGGCACTAGACAAGTAAATCTATACATCTACTCTGAGCTCAGTAGTACCGTATATGACCTAATAAGGGCACCCCTACCTTTCCCAAGAAAAGATCCTTTGACTAGTGTCAAAATGGTGTTAAAAAGTAGTAATCTATGTGAAAATGTTTTGCTACTTTTTGTGTTCAAATTTCTTTAGCAAAATTAGTCACTGGACAGAAGTCTTCGCCACATTGTCTATATATAAGATGATACAATTTTACAGGAATATATTCCTCTGATATTTAAGCTATATAAATGATCATGAATAGGTATCTTCATCTGGAACATTTTTATAGCTGAATATTTTAACGTTTCCACTGCCTTGGGTATTCTGCTATGAGGTATGGTCTGTTTCATAAAACATCAGAATAACAAACCTTAATACAGGCGCCCCAACATTCAATTACCTGCACCTTATTAGGACAAATACTGTATGTTCATAAATGCTCACTTTTCATTCTGACCCAAATTTGCTGATATGTAGACAAATGATAGATACAACATGACATTTGATTGGTCAATCAAAAAACAATCTTTCGGGTTTCATTGACATTGATAGACCTGACACATCATGAAATGGCATCACAAACTTTAGCCTGATCTAAAAACATCATGGTTGATATCTTTTCCCGTAGAGATTTGAAGTTTTTACCTGTAGGGTCAGTACCAAATCTGAAGCAGGTTATTAAGACTGTAATATAATATTATACTTTGTTACATTTTAGAGCTATTATGAGCTACCACAGTTTGAAGATGGACGAAATTAACAAGATAATCCGCGAGCTTTGGAGGAACACGTATCGTGGCAATGGTAAATATCAGCTGGCTTAGAGAAAATGCTTGGTATATCCCACTACATGGTGTAAGAGACAACTAATTCTAGGTCCCCTTGAAGAACTGGGGATGGTTTCTTCAGAGTCTTGTGTGTAGGGGATGTTGAAGCTTTAAAGATAAGGACTGATATACCACACTGCATGGTATAATAGGTAGTTATAGGACGCCCTTGCTGGAGCAGGAATGGTTTCCCTTGTCTCCTGTTTAGGGGTCGTGGGAGCACCAAAGATAAAGGCCTGCTGTATTTCACTGCTTGTCTAAGAGACAAATTCTTTGGTCCCTTGTAGGATCCAGTTGGTTTCCCCAGTTAAAGGGACAAGGGAAAATTCCAGAATAATTTCTTCTGTATATCTGCTGGTGATTGTAGTAGCCGATAAAAGGGATTTCATTCTGGTCTAAAGTTCGGGACCATTGAAGGGACAATAACTGATTTCCTACCCCATTTACAACTCTTTAGGTTTTTAGGTCACCTGAGACGAAGTCTCAGTTGACCTATTGCAATTGTCTTTTGTCCGGCGTCGTGCGTCGTGCGTCGTAAACAATTTACATTTTCAACTTCTTCTTAAAAACTGCTGAACCAAATTCAATGAAATTTTACAGGAAGCTTCCATGGCTGAGGATGAACCAAAATTGTGAATTATATGGTCCCCACCCCCTAGGGGCCTGAGGGGCGGGGCCAAAAAGGGTCAAATTGACTAAAACTTCAAAAATCTTCTTCTCTACTCTCAGATAAGGTGGAATCAAACACTCTTCATAGATGAAAGGGTCTTAAGGTGCTTTACCAAAATTGTGAATTTCATGACCCTGGGGTCTCACGTTTGCCCCTGGGGAGGGGGTAAACTTTACTATAGTTTATATAGGGAAATCACATTTTTGACTATTATTTGTTGGATTTGTATTGGAATTCATTCTAACTTGTATCAAATTATCAGCATGGGATGACAGTTTGATGGTATGTACATGTTGGCCCTAGTAGACCCCCAGGGGCTGGTGTGCGGGGCCAAAAAGGGTCAAATTGACTAAAATTTCAAAAATCTTCTTCTCTACTCTCAGATATGGTAGAATCAAATACTCTACATAGATGGAAGGATCTTAAGGTGCTTTACCAAAATTGTGAATTTCATGACCCTGGGGTCTCACGTTTGCCCCTGGGGAGGGGGTAAACTTTACTAAAGTTTATATAGGGAAATCACATTTTTGACTATTATTTGTTGGATTTGTATTGGAATTCATTCTAACTTGTATCAAATTATCAGCATGAGATGACAGTTTGATGGTATGTACATGTTGGCCCTAGTTGACCCCCAGGGGCTGGTGTGCGGGGCCAAAAAGGGTCAAATTTACAAAAATTTCAAAAATCTTCTTCTCTACTCTCAGATATGGTAGAATCAAATACTCTACATAGATGGAAGGGTCTTAAGGTGCTTTACCAAAATTGTGAATTTCATGACCCTGGGGTCTCACGTTTGCCCCTGGGGAGGGGGTAAACTTTACTAAAGTTTATATAGGGAAATCACATTTTTGACTATTATTTGTTGGATTTGTATTGGAATTCATTCTAACTTGTATCAAATTATCAGCATGGGATGACAGTTTGATGGTATGTACATGTTGGCCCTAGTTGACTCCCAGGGGCTGGTGGGCGGGGCCAAAAAGGGTCAAATTGACAAAAATTCCAAAAATCTTCTTCTCTACTCTCAGATATGGTAGAATCAAATAATCTACATAGATGGAAGGATCTTAGGGTGCTTTACCAAAATTGTGAATTTCATGACCCTGGGGTCTCACGTTTGCCCCTGGGGAGGGGGTAAACTTTACTATAGTTTATATAGGGAAATCACATTTTTGACTATTATTTGTTGAATTTTTATTGGAATTCATTCTAACTTCGTTAACATTATCAGCTTGGGATGACAGTTTGATGGTATGTACATGTTGGCCCTGACTGACCCCCAGGGGCTGATGGGAGGGGCCAAAAAGGGTCAAATTAACAGAAATTTTAAAAATCTTCTTCTTACAGCCCATTTAAGGTAGAATTAAATACTCTTCACAGATCGAAGGGTCTTAAGGTGCTTTACCATAATTGTGAATTTCCTAGCCCTGGGGTCTCGTGTTTGCCCCATGGGAGGGGATAAACTTTACTAAAGTTTATATAGGGAAATCACATTTTTGACTATTATTTGTTGGATTTGTATTGGAATTCATTCTAACTTGTATCAAATTATCAGCATGAGATGACAGTTTGATGGTATGTACATGTTGGCCCTAGTTGACCCCCAGGGGCTGGTGTGCGGGGCCAAAAAGGGTCAAATTTACAAAAATTTCAAAAATCTTCTTCTCTACTCTCAGATATGGTAGAATCAAATACTCTACATAGATGGAAGGGTCTTAAGGTGCTTTACCAAAATTGTGAATTTCATGACCCTGGGGTCTCACGTTTGCCCCTGGGGAGGGGGTAAACTTTACTAAAGTTTATATAGGGAAATCACATTTTTGACTATTATTTGTTGGATTTGTATTGGAATTCATTCTAACTTGTATCAAATTATCAGCATGGGATGACAGTTTGATAGTATGTACATGTTGGCCCTAGTTGACTCCCAGGGGCTGGTGGGCGGGGCCAAAAAGGGTCAAATTGACAAAAATTCCAAAAATCTTCTTCTCTACTCTCAGATATGGTAGAATCAAATAATCTACATAGATGGAAGGATCTTAGGGTGCTTTACCAAAATTGTGAATTTCATGACCCTGGGGTCTCACGTTTGCCCCTGGGGAGGGGGTAAACTTTACTATAGTTTATATAGGGAAATCACATTTTTGACTATTATTTGTTGAATTTTTATTGGAATTCATTCTAACTTCGTTAACATTATCAGCTTGGGATGACAGTTTGATGGTATGTACATGTTGGCCCTGACTGACCCCCAGGGGCTGATGGGAGGGGCCAAAAAGGGTCAAATTAACAGAAATTTTAAAAATCTTCTTCTTACAGCCCATTTAAGGTAGAATTAAATACTCTTCACAGATCGAAGGGTCTTAAGGTGCTTTACCATAATTGTGAATTTCCTAGCCCTGGGGTCTCGTGTTTGCCCCATGGGAGGGGATAAACTTTACTCTAGTTATAGGGAAATCACATTTTTGACTATCATTTGTTTTATTTGTTTTTAAATTCATTCTTTCATTCAAATTTACCGAAATATTTCAAAAATCAGGTGACCGTTAAGGCCCATGGGCCTCTTGTTATATTTTCCTTTCAGTGCTTTATTTTCTGCTGTTGGTGAATGTCGGTCCTCATATGATCTTGGCTGTTGTGATAGATGTTGAACCCCCAAAAACAATTTTTAAAAAAAATTCAAAAAAAAATTCTGTGGTGGTATATTTGATACACACATCTTTAATTCAACAGCAGTAAATTATAGATGTTCAATGATTCTTGCAATGATGGCAGTGATTTAATAACAAAGTTATATTGCAGCACAATCTGTTTTCCAGCAAATTTTTTAGTTGAAAAATGTTTAGTTCAATTGTAACAAAAAACATTTGATTTGTTCTCTCTAAATACAAATACTTATGGTTATTTATAGATATTGACACAATTGAGATCAGATCGGATGAAGATGATGCGGGAATCATGAAGACGAGGCGCACATACAACTACCGAGTTGTCATGGTTAAGGGCGAGGCTGCACTGGACATGAGAGGGCGCTGCAGTGCTGGTCAAAAGGTGAGGATAAGGTCACTGGCATAAAAGTATTATCAGATCCATATTAAATGACCTGTACTTTAAGGTTTGGCCAGAGTTAAGTCTCTCAAGGTCACAGTGGTCAGATGTATTACTAAATACTGCAGATTCGTAAAAAAAAAAAATTTTAATTTGACATTTAACTAATGAGATTATTGAAGTTATTGAGACAAAATATGTGCAGTAAACATCCTGCTGGCAAAAACATATTTATTGTTCATTAATTTGAGTCTACAATTTCACATAGATCTACTGGGTTTTGCGTTTCTGCATCATTAGAAAACCCCAGGACTCTGCTCTTTTCGTTTGAGTCCGGGGTGGGTGTTTCTGATTTCTGTAGATCTCACATTTCTCACACAGGTATTAGCATCACTGATAATCCGCCTTGCCCTAGCGGAAACCTTCTGCCTGAATTGTGGAGTGCTTGCCCTTGATGAACCGACCACAAACCTGGACAGAGAAAACATTGAGAGTTTAGCATACGCACTCGTTGAGTAAGACTATTGTTTTTACCTTGATTTTGAGCTCTAGTAGGTTAACTTTTATTGTTAAAAGTTGAAAAATTGGTAAACTTTTGTTGCAATAATGGTTGATTTTCTTCAATATTCAGTATGCTGTAAAGAAGGAAAAAAAAAGAAAAAGCAGAATGTTTATTCTGAGTCCTTATTTCTAATGTTTAAGACCAAGATTTCAAACAATTCCCTTTTTTCACTACAAGATAATTTTAGTCCAATCTGTATCTCAGTATGATATATGATGAGTTGTCTGCCCTTGATTACAGAATCATTAAGAGCAGAAAGGAGCAGAGAAACTTTCAGCTGGTTGTCATCACCCACGACGAGGACTTTGTGGAGCTGCTAGGGCGGTCTGACTACGTGGACTGGTTCTTCAAAGTGCGCAAAGATCAAAAGTAGGTACCCGAGAATTTGATTTAATGATTCTTTTGTAAAGTGAAAACATTTACAAGTTATAAGAGGTATTTATGTGCAGTTCAAAAAACTGACTTATACGTGTAATTGTAAATAATGTACATGTATATGGTTTAGTTAATAAATTATTGGGGGTTATTACACAACTTATTTCCTGTTTGACAGCTAGTTCTTGATATTGATCATATGAGCTGAAATTGTTCTTTTTTTCATCATCTTAAAATGCATTCCTTTGTTTTGACAGTGGTTGTTCACAGCTGGTCAAAGCTAAAGTACAAGACTTGCATGCCCGGTGATGACATTCTGACCATCTGAGTTCACTGGACTGCCAGCTGATGACAGGATCATCTCCAGGAAGAAGGATTTGGTCCGACCAGTAGTTATAAAGATATTTTAAGACATATCAGAGATGGCCTTGTTTTGTTGTGATTGTCCTAATTTGTCAGAATGGTGGACACCCTCCCATTAGGACCTGACAGGGTAATCTCCAAGAGGAAGGATTTGGTCCGACCCATATACATAAAGATCTTTTAAGACCGAGATGGCCTTGGTTTGTTGTGATAGTCCTAATATGTTAGAATGGTTGACACACATTCATCAGGACAAATGCATCTGTAAATGGATTTGGAAGAATATGAGGCAGTTCCATTTTGGCAGAACCCTGTTTTGGTGCGAAAAGGTTTAAAATCGGTCAACCTTTATGATATACTGGTAGTATTCTTGTGACATGGTGGAAAGTGCTCCAAACTTATTGTAAAATAACATTATTTTGTCATAGCTTTTTGTGATATTTTTCTATGTCAATGAGAATTATGCATAATAGTGCTGCCAGGAGTGTTAAAATGAACAATGTGTTGAAATTTCAGAAAATGCGATCTACAAAATGTATCAGGCCATGTAATGTATAGGTAACAGCAGGCATATGCATTAATCCGAAAAAGAATCTGATGTTAAACCTGCCTTTTGGGGATTAAATATCATAAAGTAAGATCGTCAGGAAATTTGGACAAGCCAATGTATGTACATGTAAACCTAAAAATGTGAAATGTGATGTTTCATATTTTTGGTGACCTAGCATTGGAAATGTTTGTGGGATACTAGTATCTGGAGACAGTATCTGAAGAGCTGTTCATTTGATATTTTGCTTATAACAAATTGCCTGCGATCAGATGCTATGACCCAGTACCTATTATCGCTATGTTAAATTTTTTCTCACGAACCTGATGTAAAGAAATGGTGATATTTTAGTATGTTTTACTCTGGTGAAGCACTGCCATTTTGTTTAAGTAAAAGATCGCTATTAAAAAGTCACAGCATTCAAAAGTTTTAAAATGTTGCCACAAAATGTATGAGTTATCCAGAGCAATGGCTGCTGGCAGTGGTCCTGTTGGGAACAAAAATGTCAATTTAAATGAAATAAATGATGTTGACAAACATTTAAAATTATTGGTTTAAAAAATGTGGAATAGTTCATCTAACAAACTGAACATCCTATAACTTACAGTTTAAAATAGATGATAGAATGCACCATGACATTTAATTCTCTTGTTTGGCTGATAATTTTAGGTTGAAATATATTTTGAAATCACACTTTAGTAGTAAAACAGATATTGGAGAGTTTCAGATCCTTTGTGCCTCTTGTTAATCTATTTTGACATTCCCTGAATTTAGTGATGTATCGGTGGAATATAGTGTTGTCTATCAGTCTATCAACAATGTCCAAAGTATGTTTGAACTTTGTTGGAGTAAAGGGAGATAAGCCACGTTATTGTTAATGATTGGCAATAATTTGTTTCAGAATTCCAATTGTAATTCGATGAATTCAATCTTATCTGATATATGAAAGGCTTTATTTTGTTAATTGTTACACAAAAATAAACAAATTAATGATGTCTTGCTGTTGTTACATTTTTTTCCTGTTCTAAATCCCACAAGAAAAATATTAAGTATTTCATGACCCTTTGAAAAAGTAAGAGTTTACATCTGGTCTATCAGAACCGAGTAAAGTGAAAAAATATTTAGCAGAGTATCACAACATCCGACACCTACCAGACGACGAGGGTTCTCATACATAGCTCAGTTAGTCATAGCGCTGTGAAGAAAACCTCAGGTGAAGATCCAGGTGAGGTATGTGGTTCCACGCTCCCTACCCTGTGGCGGAAGCTCAGAAACGGACCGGTCTGTGCTGTTGTAGTGGTATCTTTGGGCAAGATACTTTACCCTAATTGCTCAGGATGTCATGCGACGGGACTCCTGTATGTTGTTCAGTGAGGTAGTCACCAACTACTACAATGAGACCCCGCCTCAAAATGATCCTGGTTGTTCACAGGGCGATAAACCCAGCAAACAAACCGACCAGTCGATGTCGATGTGATATTATACCAGTTGGGTACGTCTCCAGAGATGGTTAACATTCCTTAAAACTTCAAAAAAAAAAAAAGGATGCAATAAAGACGGAAAGAATATCCCTCCTCTTAAACTTCACAAATTCACTGGTGTGTCCATGCCCCTAGTAATTACATGTGGAGGTAAGGACAGATCGGAGAACGGGACTTATGCCTGGGGATTTGGTTCATTTCAAAGCTTTAATATATATATAATAATTCCCAACTAAATCTTCAAAATTACACCACAGCACCTATACAATGTATGCGGTATGAGACGGCATGTATACAGGACGTCTGTGCTAAAGTTTCAAAAGTGAAATATGGAAAGTTGCCCCGGCTGGCCAATCTTTGTCGAGCGTTCTGAATATGGGCGTTAAAGAACCCCAAGATATCGCTGAAGCCGGAGCGCAATAAAAAGTTAAAAATAAATGAATACATAAATAATGAATATGTATATCTAGTATTTGGAGCGCACTTAGTCTTACTTTCCGACCTTGTTTTCTTACCCTGCTAAAGTTGTAAACCCCTGTGTCTACAATATTTGTCCTTTTCCGATTAATCGAGTCTTGTCTTACAGGTATTCACATTATTAATAAAATTGTTTAATATTTCTTTTCACTCTTGAATGTTTTCCTTATACGATGAAAACGTTTAATTGTTTTGGTAGGGATATTTTGTCGATAGTCCGAGCTTTCTCCGACCCATCGCCGCCTACTGACTGAAAACCAGCGTAGGAGTATTCTGACAGCGACCAATAGTAAATCGCATTTAGCCAGAATTTGACCCCTTGTGCATTGCTGTCAATGTCTTTTGTGCAATGGTTTGAACCGTAACCTTGTATATGGGAGAAAAGACTGGAATATAAACATTAAATAAAGATATTGAATCCAGTATAGCCCAACGACAAGATATCGCTTGTGTGAAGACCTAAATGAAGATATTTTTCTTCCTCATTTGACAATAACAGTTCTCGCGGTAAAAAAAAAAGCAATAAAAAAGTAAGCATGATCAAATAACGAACATTAACATAACGATTAAGGTTAACGAAGAAATAAGAAACAAAACCTGTATCGTCGAAATTGAGAATTTTCAAAATTGTGAAATAACGACATTTGTGAAATAACGAATTACCTCTACTAGCTGCCATACACATGCCCGTAACTTGTTAATTTATAGATTATTTCACTGCAATGAGAGTAAGCGAATCATACAGGGGATATTTGAATGACATTTGAAGCAGGATGTTATATTTAAATCCACGTCCATCTTTATCAAAGAAAATGTAAGGAAGTGTTCATCACACCCCCTCCCAATTTTCGGATTTTGCCGCTTACTGCTGTTGACACGGAAGAGTTACGGTTTCATGGAAAATAATCTAAAGATTCATTTACAAAGCTCCGCACAATTTTCCGGATGGCGCTGCTTCCGGATTTCGTTTGGATTATTAGCGTAACGTTACACATAACAGTTATACCTAACAACGATGGCGACTGGCCAGGAGATTTTGGAGGAATTGGCAGCAAGGTTTTTTTGTGTGTGTGATTTGTTTTTCTTAAAGGGAAAAAAACGTGATAAAAAGTTTATGGCATGACCATTTTAATAGATACCTTCCCACTTGGCCAACATATTCTAGTTGAACTTTGGGGTAGGAACAATAGAGAACAATAGGCTCTAATTACAGGTAGGTATTACCTGTGCTACAAAAAATTAATTCATTTCTCATTTTACACGATATTGCACAGAGAAAACACATTTACATATAATGCATACAATTATTGTAGTGTTCGTATTTGACACACAGCATTGCTCCAAAAAAATATTACAAAATTTACGTTTGTATCAAGGAGGACAACTTATGTTATTGTTCTTATGAAAGTACACATTTGAATTAGTGTTTTGATATTAGTTGTATTCATTATTTCATTAAACTTAATAATATGTGGTCTTGACCAATAACATTTATTTATAAAATTCTGTATATGAGCAGACAATGTACATTCAAGTAAGTAATGAAATTCATCACCAAGAACTGGATTATTACGATGTGGACATTTTCTTTCATTATACTCGATTTTGTGCCATCTGCCAGTTTCAACAATAAGTTCATGCTTGGTTGTACGAAATTTACAAACAGTGACTATTAGTTAAAGTATCTGAATAAGTTCAAAATGGCAGTTATCCTTTAAAATAACTTTTAACATATATTACACATCATTGTGTACATCATTATCCCATTCTGTAAGTACTGGTCATACAGACTTAATAACAGCCATACAGGATTACACTCGGAAGAATATTGCATACCCATAAGTTCATTTTAAATGCATTTAACAAAACTTATGTACGAAACAGGTTTATCATGTATTTCACAGTTTGTACATTATGCATACTAAAAATATATCGCAGTAAATTACTTTTATTATCTTTTTTTTTTTTTTTTTTTAAACTTTTTTAATGATTGAGAAAAAAGTTCATTACTATTTTCTAGTGTTAAAATTCGAACATTGTTAGGTAAGTTAATATAGGAATGGCAGATTATCAATAATTTAAAGTCAACTACTTCATTGTGATACACTGTATACAATTTATAATGTACATTTAGTGACACAACCCTACACCTTAAAGGCAATTCTGAGAAAGCAATTAAAAACTATATACTTTACATGACATTTTAACAGTTCAAGTAAAACAATTAATGCATGATAATTATCATTTAAACTTATTGAATAATAAAGCACTAACTACAGTATTACCTTAGAAATCACAGATACAGTTCACAGTTTCATCTAAATCTCTTCGATATAAACATACGCAAAGTCATTATTTATTAAATTTTTACCAGTGAAATTTCGATAATTATTATTCTATAAAAATTATATTTTTCACTAGTACACTAGTGATCACTGTTTCTGGTATTTTTCACTAGTGAAATATCACTTTTTGAAACATTGCTTACAAACGACAATGGAGGAACTTTAAAGTTGCCCCGATAGATTTTGCTATAGAAATGTCATAAACAGAATGTCCAACAGTATACATTTTTCACGAGTGAAAAATATAAAAATATTACCCCCGCTTGTGAAATATTTTTGGTATTACTGAAGACACTGTTAGATATCCTCTATATAGGGGAGGATATTGAATGGTTTCCCTTTGAATATAAGTTAAGGCGATAAGTCGAAAACTGACTATATGTGTCAGAAGGTACAGTATCGAGATTTCATAGGGGCAGATACCTATACCTTCTCACACATACAGTGCAGTTTGAGGATTGTCTCTAACTTAAAACACACTGTCTTTTGTGTAAATATAATCCAGAAATAGAAATATCAACCATGAATGCATACCTGTGCACTCTAGCGTATCAATCCCTTCAACACCTTTAAACCAGATACAGGTAAAGCACGTGTACTAACAGTAGATAGAGGTTTGTGTGAACCAGACGCAGGTTATGAGGGCAGAATGTTAGCTGTGATTAGATCTTTGTATGGTACTGTAAAATGTTGTGTTAAAAGCAGAGACGTGTATATCTGATATACACGTCTTTGGTTCAATTCAATTTATTTTATTCTTTACAGCTTATCAGTACATACAATAAATTGGCGGTCACAGCAATATAGCAGTGAAGTAATAATATCTATTGAGAATGGACAAATCTGTGGGGGGAAAACAACTTTATATCAACTTTTTCCTTAATTGTGTGACATCATATACATACTTACATAACATTGTTATATCTTAAAATTTAGTTGTACTAATTAATTGGATCATCTTAAATACTGATGTTTTTTTTCAACTAATAAGTTTCAACGCATCTTGATCTTAAGACTTGAAAATTTGGACAGATTAAGAGAAAGTGATATTCATCTTCTATGTCACTAGAGTGGCAAACTTTACACACACGCTTATTTCTTGCAGTATTTTGATATCGACCAGTTTCAATGTACAGGATATGTACTGAGAGACGTAATCTACTAAAAGCAATTAAAGCTAATGTTCATGATCTAATTATTTCCAGTGTGATAATGGATTATTTCAGGGCGATATTTTATCTCTATTGTTCTCTTTGTACGTCTATGATTGTGAAATGCATTTTTAAACGATAATTGTACATCGATCGAGATCCAAACTATTAATATATTTTTACATATGTATGCTGATGACAGTTTTGGCCGAGACTTCCGAAGGGCTACAACAGATGTTAGATTCATTATCAAGCTACACGAGTAAATGGGACCTAGCTGTGAATACAAGTAAGACTAAATGGTTGTTTTCCGTAATGGTGGAATACTTAGAAATAACGAAGTTTGGTATTACAAAAGCTGTAAATTAGAAACTGTTCTTCTTCCACTTATGGAACGTGTCTCCTAGAATGAAGCGACGACTGTCCATTGCGCATGTACGGATAAAAAATAATTAAATGAAAAATATAACTGATATAATCTGACATAATCTACATATTATATATAGTTATTGGTAAAAAAGGTATTGGTACAGTAGTGGAGAAGGCAACAGCAGCAAATATCAGGAGTGGTATTTTAGGTATAGGAGTGATGGCCATTTACACGACATACAATGAGGTTATACCCCCATCACACTAGGTCACGTTCCCACTACGTCCAACCACGTCCTGGGAAAAATTGAAGAACGCAATGCGAACGCAGAAAGAACTTGTACAACGTAGTAAAGACTCAATAGAGACCGATAAGGACGTGTTATGGTCTTCATGGACCTGGAGGACGTGAACAAACTTTGAGCATGTTAAAAAAAAGCGTAGCGAGGACGTGGTCCAATCGGGACGTAGTAAGAACGTAACAGGGACGCAGTACCAGCGGTATTGACGTGGTAATGACGTAACCAAAACCCAATGAGAACTTCATTGACGCAGTGGAAGCGTAGCGCTGATGGAAAGGATTGTATTACGTTCTCATTGCGTTGTCAGTGCGTTCTTGCTACGTCAATGTAGTTCTTATTGCGACCTCTCTACGCTTGTACAATGACCAAGGTACGCCAATACCACGTTGTTGATGACCACGTTAGGTTTCCAGTACGTTCTTACGGTGCTCATTAAGTTTACGACACGTCTGTCACAGGTTACCACCACGTCAAAACCACGTCCAGAGGATCGGCTGTATAAATACTCATTTCAAGTTTAATTCATTATCACTTTCGTTCAAACTACAAAAGAAGATGGTTACAAGTTATCAAGAACTTCTTATGCATCTTGCTCTGATTCAAGGACAACAGGTTTTTATTGATGCACAGGCCGCACTTTTGATGCTGCGAAGAAGGCGAAGAAGGAATAAAAGACAACCTAGGCTTTTTTGGGTTCGTCCTTGGCTCCCTCTGCCTCTCCCACCACGGCCTGTCTTGGACTGTCCGGATTTTCTCGGCGGCATATTGTGAATATTGCAGGGGAATGGAAAAAAGAAACAAGTCAAGTTGTATTTATAGGGAACGGGCAAACGCAGAGAGAACGTAGTAATTACGTAATGCACGCGTAGAAAGATCTTTTTGGACGTAGTAAGAGCGTATTAAGAACACACAGAGCGTGGTGCACGCGCGAACATGCGCGAGATAATGTCTTAGTGGAAACGTGTAGGACGTAGTAAGAACCCAGCAAGGACGTAATGAGGGCGTAATATGAACGTGACAACTGCAAAATTCTCCATTTTTGCCACGACCCCGCTGCGTTTCTCGAAATTTTAAGGACGCAGTGCGGTCTTCGTGGTCTTTGTCTTAGTGTGATGGGGGCATTAGACGTGGAATATTAGGTCTTCGTCTCCTGGGCGACTCAGGGGAAGTAACACACAATGGTAGGCAGGGTTAGTGATGTCCAGTCGGAAATGGAGAACATTTTGCTAACTGTGACCGAGTTAGCCCGAGTTTACTCTGGCCCTGACACCATGTCTGGTGTAGGCGTCAGGGCCAGAGGAAACTCGGGCTATTACTGAGTGTGATCCTGCTATTGCTGCTGTGCAAGAGTTTTACTACTGAGATTTATAAGTGACTGTAAAAAAATGTACTTATACACCAGTTAGCAGTCCAAAATCTTAACATAAAACAGCTACATGTAATGTATTGTAGTCACAGGTAAATCCCACACACCCATGGAAATAAAGTACAAAAAGAACAAAAGAATGTCTGCCGATTATGTTTTAATATATATTTCACGACAATCTAATTAAAACTATCCTTGTAATTTCCATTCCTCTATCAAATTTTACAATATACTGCAGTACAAGAGATGACCTCCCATGGGGTATTGTTAGATCTTGTATTGTAGTGTATCGTCGAAGACGGAATTTACAAGTCTGATTTTAATTAGATTGTATTTCACGAGTACGAAAAAATATTTTTACGGGTGCATATTCTGTCAATATGTTATATTCAAAGGGAAACCATTCAATTTTCCTTTTATTGTATTTTTATGCTAAACAAAAAATCTAAATTAAAAAATCAAATATATACTGTCATAGTGTCAAAAAGTGCGGGAATCAGTAAAGTAAATAACATGAAAAAGTATACCCGTTTAAATTTTTATGAAAATGTTCATGGTATTATTGATAATTTTTCTTCTTCTGATCATAAAGCCTAATGGAATTTGATTAAACGATTGATGAACTCTAGTGGAACATCACAAACTACACCAACTCTAGTAGATTCAGAAACTGAAAATGTTATTACTAGTGATGCTGATAAATCAAAGGAACTGTTACAGGTTCCATTGGTTTTTGCCCAGGAGCCAATTTAATAATTACCGGGTGATATTTGTAATACAATATGAGACAACCCATGAAATATGTTTTAAAAAATCAAAAGGTCCAAGGGGCCTGTTCTATTACCATTTTAATATCACCCTACATGGGAGTGTGACAGGGTTCCATTTTTAGTCAAAATAACGCACATTTAACTTTTTTTTGCTTCAAAAAGTTAGCATTTTCTTTAGAATGATATTTACTGCAAATCATAGATGCATTAATGCACCCAAAAATATCGATTAAAGAAATTACACAATCTTAAACCCCAAATATACCTGTATTTTTAAGCCAATGTCAAGCCATGTTCACTTTTTCGGAATTGGTACAACTACTTCCGGTTCTGGTTCACCCAAAATATTTAGCAATCATTTAGACCATTGTGTTAAATATCTATGGGGAAAATTTTTTGAAAATATACAACAATTTGCAGGGAGGTAAATTTTCAGAAGGAAATCCAATAGCCATGTACATGTGTTATCATAAAATAACTATTCAACTAAACAGACACCATGTAATGTAAATTGCACATAAATTATTTCAATCTATCCATTTTTTTCCGCATAATGAGGCACACTTATCAGCTAATCTTGATGATAACACAAAAGGAACATTGTCAACATTTTATTGGCAATGTTTCAACTTTGTTTGTTTGTTTGTTTGTTTTTTTTTGCTTTTTTTTAATGTCCCTTTTCTTATCAAAATATTGACAATGCAAAATAAATAATACAGCTTATATCTAAGTTTGGAAAGGTGGTAAGAGGAAATGGACCTCCCTGCATGAAGTCATCGACAACAAAAATATTGTACAAGTGTGAACACTCTTCAGTAGTGTTGTCATTATCAATTTAGTTATTCAAATTGCACTTGAGAATGAACACATTCCAACAGCAAATCATTATGATGGATGATACATGTATCATGCCTGTTTGTAAGGCAAGGTTTCGAGTACATTAAAAAGATTGCAAAACTGCTAGATCGTTAGACTCTCCATAAACTAATTGGATGAAGTCTTTATTTCTCGCTGAAGGTCTTTCTGTTGAAAACGGCAGCAGGATATGCATGAAATGCTATGTTCAATATGTAAGGAAAAAACCTCATTTAGAAGCTCAAGATGAATCCCAGACTGATCAGGACTGGGAGGAGGTAGGCGAGGTAATTGATGAACCCCCCTACTACTGCGCCATTTCCCCTGCTTAACATAGCAGACCTGAAATATGCATCTTCTTCCCATCGCAAATGTTCGATTTGCCTTCAGTACAATGCCGTATGTACAATTATTCCAAAACCTTTGCGACATTATCTGTTCATTAATAACAGACTTTGGTGTCCTCCCGATGCCCGCATTTGCCCCAAACATCTCATTGGAAGCTTTTTGCATCCAGACACCGAGGTCTCGATGCTTAACCTGACATGCCAAGTGTACTGGACGATTTGATCTCTGAAGACTTGCTTCTTTTCTTCTGGACAAAATTAAAAACTGGCCTGTCATGGAGGCAATTGTCATATCTGACAGTAACAATCCACAGCCTCGCTATCCAGCTACTTCCACAAGGTCATCGAGGCTCTGAACATCTCCCTTGTGCCACAAATGCATTGGTATAAATCATATAACACGCAAGGAACCACTGCACCAAAACACTTTTTGGTGACAAAGTGAGTGTAATTCTAGATGGAACTTACATTTTGTGGACAGGAAAAACAAATTACCTCAAGTTTATGTCTATTGTTTTACCAGATGGCTATGTATTGGACACAATTGGACCTTACTTCGGGAGTGTCAATGATGCGTCAATCACTAAACTCATCATTGACAGTGTTGAATTTCTGAAGGCTTGGCTTGTCCAATCATGACAATGTCATAGTTGATCTTGGGTTTAGAGATGTCCTTGATGTTCTTGCTGAGATGGGTAGGATGTAAAGATGCCATCCTTTCTGCCTGCTGGAAAATCCCAAGTTGATACATTCCAGGCAAATGAAGACAAAAACGTGTACCTAGAACTCGTTGGGCTTGTCGAGACATACCATGGTCGCTTGAAGAAATGGACTTGCTTTAAAGAAAAAATCTTCCCTCAAATGTTCTTGTGCCAGTCATTGGCAAACTTGTTCGCATGACAACTGCATTCCTAAATGCTTTCAGAGGACCAATATATAGTCACGATCCTCTTCGAGAGCAGCTTGACACAAGAATGGCCCAACTCATGATTTCAATCTAAAAAAGTGGCAATGCATTGGCCAAGTGTGTCGCAAATGATCCAAACATGATCCGTAGAGCTAAGAGTGAGTGGCAAAAGCTGGAGACCTCACAAACTTCATTTCCAAATCTGGACTTAGAGTACCTGGAAACTCTGACTTGCCGTACATACCAACTGAAGCTTGCACCTGATTATATCACAGAACATCATACAAATGATAGTGATTACGAGTATACGGGTACATGTATACCAGCATGTAAATGATATCATCCGAGGGCAAATCCATTCTCGTCACAGGTCTCAAACATAGTACAATGTTCGGATCCAGTTTGATTGTGATGCATTGGATGATCCTGTCAATGCATATTATTGTGTGTGTCCTGCTTGGAAGAGAACATCAAGGATGTGTGCTCATGTGGCATCCATCTTGTATTACCTTGGATATTATGTCCATTTAACAGATGCAAAAACTCTCAAGCCATCGACCCGAAAGTTCAAAAGATAGCATTTTATAATTTCATTAGGGTCGAAACTTGCAGAGAGAGTAGAAATTCAGAAAACAATACAACATAAACATTGGTAAATGAACAATAACATGAAGGTGAAAACATTTTTATGATATCGAAGATTACCATTATCATTGATTTGTAAAACTATAAGCAGATGTCAAAACAAGTTTGACATGAACATCAGGTAAGGCAGGCTCTGCGGATTTGGTTTCTTTTTAAAGAAGTACCTCCCTGCAGATTGTTGTATATATGACAACTTTACCGGTTTTCAATTTTTCTATAATTTTCACCACAAATTGTTAACATAATGGTCCAAATAATTGCCAAATATTTTGGATGTACAAGAATCGGAAGTAGTTGTACCAGTTCTGTAAAAAGTTAACATGGCTTGAAGTTGGCTTAAAATATAGGTATTTTTGGGGTTTAAGATTGTGTAATTTCTTAAATGTGCGTTATTTTGACTTAAAATGGAACCCTGTCACACTCCCATGTAGGGTTATATTAAAATGAATTGTCCCTTGAGGAAATTAAACATACATGTATTGTATTTTTGTGATGTTTCAAAAGCATTTGATCGGGTGTGGCATACAGGTTTGTTGTAAAGTTAAAATGTTATGGAGTAGGAGGCAAGTTATTGGTCTGGAAAAGGCGATTATCTAAGTTACAATAATCTGTGCCAAATCCTTTTGTTAAACTTTGTGCACTAAATATGTTTAAACTATTAAACTAAGCGGGAATCAGTAACATATTCATGACGTAGTCTCTTCGTGACGTTATTCCACGTCAACGTGACGGCGCCATTTTGAAAGGATTGATCAGCCCAATTTAAACGTTTTCTGCTGTTATCAGAGAATCTCTGCAGGGAAAGCTAATATCAAAAAAATTCAAAGCAAAAACAACATGTTGGCTAAGTGGGAATGAACCTTTTGCTAGCACACCCCATCATCATCCCCCGAGTCCTGATATCAGCTCTCGGGCCTTCAAAAGGACTATTGGGTTGTTAAGGGGTGCGATATCAAATGGCTACATAGAATCTAATATTCAAGGGCCTACAAGTAATTTACCGGACGAAATCATTGGTTTTATATCAAATCAAAGTGTACACACAGATCTACTCGCAATCTTTGCAACAGAATACCTTTATTCCCGATATATATGAGTGGGTTTAATGTGCATTTCTTGTAGCCTTATTCAGTCCATAAACAATTTGAAAATGGCTACAAGATTCTAGACCACCCGTTAAACGGACGCGATATGTAATACAGTTTCCTTGTTAAGTGTTTTACATGTGTGGATAAAAAATCGAAATCAATAGTTTACATGTATCTACTCCTTAGCAAGCTGTTTGGGGATTTATTTTTCTAATTCTTATTTAGATCTCTCTATTTATTCAACAATGGGAGATATCTTTATTTGAAATACAGATATATCTGCAATTCAAATGAATCTTTAAATCTTTAATTAAGATACATATATCTGTATTTAAAAGAAAATAAAGATATCTCTATTTAAAATACAGATGTTCTATTTCATACATAAATACTGTACAGATATCTGTATTTCATTTACAGATATATATAATCTAAATACAGGTATCTCCAATTTAAATACAGAAATCTGTAGTTTTTTTTATAAATAGGGATATCAGTAATTCAAATAAAGACATCAGAATGGGTAAACACCCAAGTGGCCTGCCATAATAGCCATTAGTGTTTTACCTATTTGATTAATTTAAGATATCTATATTTGAATAATAATGTCTCTTTTCAAAAAAGATATCAGTATTCTAAATACAGATATTTCTAATTTGAATAACAAATCTAATACCGATATATGTATGTAACAGAAGATAGATATCTCTTTGAAATACAGATATTTTTATTCTATACATAAATTCATATCTCTATTTAGAATTTAAAAAATATTATTATTTAAATTTATCTTAATAATTACAGATATATCTATTTTGAATACAGATATCTCTGATTTAGATAAAGCTATTTGTATTTTGTTAATAAATATAAAAAAAAAACAACAAACAAACAAAAAATGTATCTCTAGTTTAAAAAAATATGTCTGAATCAAATGAGCAAAAATCCAAATAGCTTGCCTATACTAAACTATGATCATATCTGGATAACACGCACTTTAAATAAAGAATTAACATTATTATCATTTACCTACTATAAATGGACTTTGGATTTTACGTTTGAAGATAGTTTCATCATACAAGGTTTAATAGCTCGGCTAGAGTATTTAAAACAAATGTTTCGGTTGATCAAGCTTCAGATATGTTTTTGTTATTTTTAATGTGAAAGTAAATGGAATAGCCTATATCCAATATATTCTTTAAATTTTAGGAACTGGCGCTTTGATTCATTGTGAGTCAAAATGCACGACCAATTACATGGAATTGTATTCACTGCGATTTTGTGTCTGTCAGTTTGGGGAACCGAGGCTATCAAAAAAGGTAATTATTTACAAGAAAAATCTTATACTCGGCTATTACTATCGTTTCGACAAGTTTAAGATTTAAAAAAAGAAAGAAATAGTTTTCAATTTCACGAAAGCATAACTTCTCAATTTTGACTTGAATTTATTGCCAACCATCCAAATGATAGTTCCAAACACTTTCGTCCATGGTCCAACATTTAAACAATTCTTGTTAGTTAAACCGCTATTTCCCATACATCCTGTTCTTCAGGGATCTTAAACCTTTGGTGACTTGTAAAATATGGGTCCTAGACGTGCATGTTACCTTTCGAACGTTATCGAATATCGACGGTGGCCTAAAGTTGTCTTACTTCGTCATTTGTGTTACTATATATATATATATAACAGAGACTTGGCACTGATTTGCATCACTTGGTCAATATATCAAAGGGACTTTACACGAATTCACAACCCGTGGACCGTCCATGTGAAAAGAGCTTTCATACACTTTTGCGACCCGTTAGTTATTGCTCCTCGCTGTATATACCACATTTTGAACTTGATCGGACATTCAAGGCGGCGACAATGCACTATTTTGTATTGACTTCAAATTCGGTATTCTTTTACCTTGGGAAACACATATTTTGGAACTTGATAGCAAGAAGGACATGGGTCTTCGTATTGACATACATGTATTCAGTTTATCACCATTATTTCTCCAAAAATACCGACCTGTCTGATGCTGGTAGGATGTCCTACTACTAAGCAAGATGAAAATTCTCAAAAGCCAAAGTTTGTATGGTCATCGATATCCAGTTTGCTCTCGTAGAAAAAAACGGGAACATTTCACCAATTCCCAACCCAAATGTATTTATGTGGAGCGTTGGATCAAAATTTGTACCAAGTCCCCAGAGTTGAAATTGATGCGGTATTGCTTTATTAAAATATGAAATATTATACATACATGTGTATATTGTTTTTAGATATCGTCTTTGTCTTGGATACGTCAGGAAGTATTTCAAACCAAGGTAAATTGCAGGCTGTCAATTTCATCTACAACGTCACAGAATGGCTGACGATCGGACCAGACGACATCCTAGTTTCTGTTGTAACGTTTAATACGTCACCAAAGGAGCATTTCAAATTAAAACAGTTCAACAACAAGTCCGAACTTCTCCCACAGATAAAACAAGTAGCATATGGAAACACAAGGGGTACCACAGACACTGCCGAAGCATTGAGGTTTGTTCGCCAAAATTCCTTTCTCCTTCAAAATGGTGGACGGCCGAACGCCAATACGACTGTAGTTCTGTTGACGGATGGTCAATCGGACGATCGCTCAGGAACATTGCATGAAGCCAGCTGGCTAAAGTCAACAATGAATACAGAAATATTTGTCGTCGGAATCGGCAGTGCCGTGTCAAGGAGCAATGATGAAATAAGAGGAGTATCGAGTGACCCCGATTCTTATTATATACAACAGGTCGACTCGTTCATTTACCTGTGTAACTTAGTACCTGCTATGGTTCCCAAACTCGGTAAGTTTTGTACGTGTTATTTTGAACTTAGGTAAACGTCGTTCTTCAATAATTGTACAAAGGACACAGAAATAAATAAAACCTTTAAATGTGAATCTAATAATAGATACAGCTACACAAGACAGGTTTTCTGAGTCATGTATCGATTTTCGTTTTTTTTTATTTAAAAATAATAAGAACGAGAATTGAAGATGTATTTTAATCATGATTTAGTCTTTCTTGTAACAAGCATTTTCATTAGCTTAAAGATTATGTTATCTCCCTGTAAAGTAATGTAAAGAATGAGTCGCCGTTTGTTACCTCGGTTTTGATTGGATGATACTGCGGCGTAATATTTTCTAAGGGAAAACAGTTCATCAATAAAAGTGATTTTTTACAGAAATTGTGTACAGTAGAAGGGAAAGTGAATCAAAATGTGTATTAATGGTGTCTCTGGTTCCCCCAGGGACTGGAGGGGCGGCACTTAATAAGGGAAATAGAGGTTAATTCTTTAAATGACTGCTAGTCAAAAGAGTGAATGAATGTTGGCCAAATTTGGTAACAAGAATCCTTCGTGAAAGTGAAACAAATTTGACATCAATGGTGATTGGATCATTCTCCCTTGAGGCAGGGGGAGGGGGGGAAATAGGGGGAATATATGTGTTTTATGATGATCACTAAACTAACCAGGTAAGCGATGCAGGCCCCTCAAGCCGCTTTTGTGTTTTGGCTCCATATAAGTTCATTTTTAGGTAACACAGCTGCAAAAGGTGTGTGTTTCGTCTTTGCTATCCACAGATCCTTCGTCTCAAGCTATGTCAATACTAAACTGTCCTACGCCGCCATCGACCACCACCCAACACCAGAGTTCCGGCGTCCCGGTGGTGGATTCCTCGATTACAACACCTACCACCAGTCATTACATCATATCCGGTGTAACCTTGGCGAGCTATGACGTAACGGAAAACGATACAAACGGTAACGGTACATTGTAGCTAAGTCCTGGTTGTGGTCAGTGTACACTATAGTTTAGTCCTGGTTGTGGTCAATGTAGACGATAGTTTAGTCCTGGTTGTGGTCAGTGTACATTATAGTTAAGTTCTGGTTGTGGTCAGTGTACACTATAGTTTAGTCCTGGTTTCGGTCAGTGTACACTATAGTTTAGTCCTGGTTGTGGTCAGTTTACACTTTAGTTTAGTCCTGGTTGTGGTCAGTGTATACTATAGTTTAGTCCTGGTTGTTGTCAGTGTTCACTATAGTTTAGTCCTGGTTGTGGTCAGTGTATACTATAGTTTAGTCCTGGTTGTGGTCAGTGTACACTATAGTTTAGTTCTGGTTGTGGTCAGTGTATACTATAGTTTAGTCCTGGTTGTGGTCAGTGTATACTATAGTTTAGTCCTGGTTGTGGTCAGTGTACACTATAGTTTAGTCCTGGTTGTGGTCAGTGTATACTATAGTTTAGTCCTGGTTGTGGTCAGTGTAGACGATAGTTTAGTCCTGATTGCGGTCAGTGTATACTATAGTTTAGTACTGGTTGTGGTCAGTGTACACTTTAGTTTAGTTCGGGTTTCGGTCAGTGTACACTATAGTTTAGTCCTGGTTGTGGTCAGTGTACACTATAGTTTAGTCCTTGTTATGGTCAGTGTACAATATAGTTTAGTCCTGGTTGTGGTCAGTGTACACTTTAGTTTAGTCCTGGTTGTGGTCAGTGTACACTAAAGCTTAGTCCTGGTTGTGGTCAGTGTACACTATAGTTTAGTCCTGGTTGTGGTCAGTGTACAATATAGTTAAGTCCGGGTTGTGGTCAGTGTATACTAGAGTTTAGTTCTGGTTGTGGTCAGTGCACACTATAGTTTAGTCCTGGTTGTGGTCAGTGTACACTATAATTTAGTCCTGGTTGTGGTCAGTGTACACTATAGTTGAGTCCTGGTTGTGGTCAGTGTACACTATATTTTAGTCCTGGTTGTGGTCAGTGTACACTTTAGTTTAGTTCGGGTTTCGGTCAGTGTACACTATAGTTTAGTCCTGGTTGTGGTCAGTGTACACTATAGTTTAGTCCTGGTTGTGGTCAGTGTACACTATAGTTGAGTCCTTGTTATGGTCAGTGTACAATATAGTTTAGTCCTGGTTGTGGTCAGTGTACAATATAGTTAAGTCCGGGTTGTGGTCAGTGTATACTAGAGTTTAGTTCTGGTTGTGGTCAGTGCACACTATAGTTTAGTCCTGGTTGTGGTCAGTGTACACTATAATTTAGTCCTGGTTGTGGTCAGTGTACACTATAGTTGAGTCCTGGTTGTGGTCAGTGTACACTATATTTTAGTCCTGGTTGTGGTCAGTGTACACTTTAGTTTAGTTCGGGTTTCGGTCAGTGTACACTATAGTTTAGTCCTGGTTGTGGTCAGTGTACACTATAGTTTAGTCCTGGTTGTGGTCAGTGTACACTATAGTTGAGTCCTTGTTATGGTCAGTGTACACTATATTTTAGTCCTGGTTGTGGTCAGTGTACACTATATTTTAGTCCTGGTTGTGGTCAGTGTACACTATATTTTAGTCCTGGTTGTGGTCAGTGTACACTATATTTTAGTCCTGGTTGTGGTCAGTGTACACTTTAGTTTAGTTCGGGTTTCGGTCAGTGTACAATATAGTTTAGTCCTGGTTGTGGTCAGTGTACACTATAGTTTAGTCCTGGTTGTGGTCAGTTTACACTTTAGTTTAGTTCGGGTTTCGGTCAGTGTACAATATAGTTTAGTCCTGGTTGTGGTCAGTGTACACAATAGTTTAGTCCTGGTTGTGGTCAGTGTACACAATAGTTTAGTCCTGGTTGTGGTCAGTGTATACTATAGTTTAGTCCTGGTTGTGGTCAGTGTACACTAAAGCTTAGTCCTGGTTGTGGTCAGTGTACACTATAGTTTAGTCCTGGTTGTGGTCAGTGTACAATATAGTTAAGTCCGGGTTGTGGTCAGTGTATACTAGAGTTTAGTTCTGGTTGTGGTCAGTGCACACTATAGTTTAGTCCTGGTTGTGGTCAGTGTACACTATAATTTAGTCCTGGTTGTGGTCAGTGTACACTATAGTTTAGTCCTGGTTGTGGTCAGTGTACACTATAGTTTAGTCCTGGTTGTGGTCAGTGTACACTATAGTTGAGTCCTGGTTGTGGTCAGTGTACACTATATTTTAGTCCTGGTTGAGACCAGTGTACACTATAGTTTAGTCAGGGTAGTGTACAGTGACCAGAATCTGGACTAACCTATATTATGCACTGACCACAACCAGGAAGAAAAGTAATTCATTTAAGGTACAAATGAATTGTTTCAATATACAGTGTAGCTTAGAAACAGGACGACGATTCTGTTGGTATGCCCTTCACAAAAAAAGAAAAAAAAAATGATAGGAGTACATGTATTTGTATGCAATTGTACGTAAGTATTGTTTGTGTTTGTGCTTCCTCAAGATCAATTTTCAATTTGACAATTCTTATTGTGGCACTTCATTCTTGAAAAACAAATTTTGATTCCTCCAGAATCACGCAGATGTGTCTAGTTATTAACTTGAGGTAAACAATTCCCGTCACCTCGATCCATAAAGAATGATTTTAAATACATATGTATCGCAAGGTTTGAAGCTTCATCCAAGTCCCTGTGAGCCTGTAGACCACTTATATGAAAATAAAATCATTCAGCAATCATGAATTTACTGACGATTGTTTTTGAATAGTGTAATACCTGCAAATTAGAAGGCAGAAGTATCCTTTAAAGAACTATTGGTGTTATGCGGATATATTTACAGTAACCATTCTTCTGATAGTCGGTCTTGTCCTGGGAGGATTGGTGGCACTAGGTATTTTTGTAGCTGTCGTGAGTTACCGAAAACGCAGGTATGTATAATTTTTATCAATTAAAATAAACATAAGCTAGAACAACGTAAACCAGAGCAAGGGAGATTACTCGTACAGAGAAATAAATAAAATATTTCGTAAATTACGACAAATTGTTACGCATTTCATTCATGAACTGAATTCTTGTTTGCTTTCCCAATGATGCAAATATGATTTTGGTTGCTTGGTAGAAATAGTCGAGACGATGTACATATGTGAAGAATAACGCCCACGAATGCAATGGATTCACCATATTCCTATATTTTTTCTCCATTCTCGCACAATGCAGACCAGAGGCCAGTTTCATCAACGTTTCTTCACTTCAATTTTTCTATAGGTTCCCTAACTAAGGTTTCCCCCTTAAACTCTAATGCTTTCCTATGGAGATTTCCTTAAGATAAGGAACATTGCTGAAACCGTTAATCATTTTATCACATTTCATAAAAGAAGAAGAAAAATCAGTTGATATGATGATGAAAGTTGACACGAGAATGCCCTTTAAAGGTGAAATGTTTTGAAGGGACTGAAATGTAAGATCTTATTTATATTGTAGTGTATGAAATGGTAAACATATATTTATATTACATTTTATTATCATCCATTATCGATTTATACTTACTAAGTATTAGATGTCCAACCTGGATGTTTTTAATGCTTTTAAAGCGGAAAATGGCTTAAGTTTTTTTTTTTTAATATAAAATAATTCTATATTAAAGCGATGTTTTCATTGTTGAAAGTAGGTTGATTTAGGTGCACCAAGATCATAATCGATATCAGATCGATTAGTTACAGCATGTATCAGGGTAGTGAGCTTTCTGTGCATGGATTCATGATTGCACTCCCTTTCCACATACTAATACCGCTTAAAACTTAAATGAGGTGCAATTCTTATATAACACTAAATATATTCTTAGAAAATTTGAAAGAGGTAGGTCAGTCAAAATTATCTACTATAGTACTTATTACGTGTACATCGTCTATTACCTGTCCAATGGCTGTAACCAATTCGATGTGTGTGATGGTAACTCGATCAAAATGATGTTATTTTTGATGGCGGAATTTATGATTTCCATGTGATGGTGGGAATCGTGCCCATCAAAAATCAATGCTTGTGGATGTTGTGAACTGATGTTCTTCAAGAAAACATCTTGGTGAATTATTGCTCGCTTTTCTAAAAGTCTTACATTTTCCCTGCAGTTTATGACATCAGAATATTGGAAACTGAGGCAATAGTATACTATTTTACACACTATTTCAAAATGGTTTCCTCTATCCAGGTTCCAAATGGACGTGCCCTGGACGAAACAGTATAATGAGATGCCAGAGGGACAATTCAACGTCAAATTCAACCCAGCATCTCTACGTTGCCACCAATGAAGTTAAATAAAAAGAAAAAGAAAAGATTTTCATGTTACTACTTATGGTACAACGGTTCACCTTGTATTAAGTTTATGATGGAGTCACTTTCGGGGAGTATTGGCAAATAACTTCCGGTTGGAGCAGGTTTATTGATGTCGTGTGCCCGTTAGGAAATAGACTTTTCAAGATGGTTGGTCATCATGATCACCGAAGATAGTAGTGCACTTTCTCTTTTGCTACAAAACCACCTTTTTATAACAACAACATGACTGCAACAAGTGCAAAGTCTAATTAAGAAACAACAACTGTTGATTATCAGAAAGTCTCCCCGACGACTAAGCCTTGATTTGTCAATGTTTGTATGAAAATATTTAGTCATCTAGTCACCTCCAGACAGTATTATATTGCACAAAAATCAATGCTTTCCAAATAGTATGAATGTTTTCTCAAATCAATTACCGGTATATTAGAAACACACTTTTAATTAAAAGCTAAAGCTGTGCTGATATAACGGTGCATGGTAACATGTGATATTAGTGTACAATCTTAGAGGATGAACACATGAATGGGTTTAGGTTGGTATTATGCTATACATCTTGTATTTTGCCTTGATTTTTTTGTGCTTTGATATGTTTAGTAATATTGAGATATCATTTGTAATATTCTTGAGGAACCATAAGGTCATGTCGATATGTGTTTTTTTCAGTGCGTATGTAAAGCTACTGTAAGGCTGATAGGGATACTTATAAAGCTGACAGGTTAATGTTATAATTTGTTTGATTTTTTTGGAATTTTAGTGACGATTGATTACTTTATATTTACACTGCAGCCCCACTATATAATTTTACCAAGCTCACTTGAAGGTTACGAGCCCATAACTTCCAAACCTTTATTTTGACGTCATTATTATGGTGACGTCATAATTGTCACGTCGGCGATAACGAAAGATGGCTGTTGAAAAGGCTGTTCCGTCTTTGACGATAATAATTTGTTCAGTCATCGAAGGAGCAAAATTCTTGGATATAGTCTTTATAAATCATTGTCAAATGTGAATATAAGCATTGAACAACTTTCTGTTGGAAGTTATGGGCTGATGAATGCCAACTGGACAAAGGCAAACTCAACATGATAGCGCGTTTCATTAAATTTGCCTTTGCCCAGTTGGCATTCATCAGCCCATAACTTCCAACTGAAAGCAGTTCAATGCTTAAATAACTTTAAATCTAATGACGCAACATGCCGATACTGTTATGATATAAGCAGTGAGTGGAGTAAAGAACCAGAACAAACCATTTTGATGTCATTTAAATATGTATTTTCTTCTTGAATCTTAGGCTTGATAGGATGTTCCCAAATATAAACTGTAATACATTCAATTTAAATATTCCATCCTTGATTCTGATTATTGAAATTTGAAGCAATTGCTTTAAGATCGTTACCTTAGTTCTGTTTTATACTAGAGAATGTGATATCATCGAGTATACTGATAAAAGTTGACAAATTGTTCAGAGAATGAGAGTATGTTTATTGCATTTTGCCATTGAAATATAGATATTTGTTAAACTGATAAAACTTATATTTCCACTTCAGCGATGACCAGTGAAAATATAAGATTTTTCATTGAAAGTAGATAAGATTTTGCAGTGAAAATATACGTTTGGCAGTGAAAATATAAGTTTTTCGTTTTTGGTCAATCAAAGCGAACTTTTGTATTCACCTCATTGAAAATTGCCGATTTTTCCTATCGAAGCGAAGATAGATAAATGGGTTATTTAGCTGTATTTCTGAAATATTCGGACTAGCTTTTGACGAAATAATCACTTGACGTTAGTTTTTCATGCACATATTCTCCGATAACAGCCGTAAACACTGAAAGATTTTTGTTGGTTCCTTTCAAAATGGCGGCGTCAAGTTGACGTTAATAAGTAATTTCACATAACCCGGCTAAATGGGTATTTTGGGGGAAATAAAGTATCTAAATTTATCAAAAAATGTAAGGTAGGTGTTATGTCACGCTAGATTTTATTTTATCTGCACCAAAATCCAAGCGACACCAAACGTGTCGGAGAATTCCACGTTTTCATTTAAGCAATGAACAGTGGTTTTAATGTTGTTATAGTATTCCGCTATATACGCGTAGCTTGATCAGCTCGGGTAATCATAAGTGCTTGAGTCTAATAATGGTCTGTTGAATTGTTTTTGATTTTTTACAAGTGCCATTTTGGTTATTCATACCTATTTCTCCTGGTTTTAAGAAATATTGTGTATTTTGAGTTTCTATGCGTATTCTTTTTTACATTCGATATATATATTGGACAAGAAATATTCTTGCACTCACTTGATGGTTAGTTGACAATTTGGGACGAGGTGTTATATATAAATATTGGGCAGCGTTTAACTCCCCCCCCCCCCTCCCCCCATTTTGTGATATTGATTAATGAATTGGTGATAGCACTTTAAAACTTGAATAGGTGATAACACGTTAACGACTAAGTTGTATATTATTAGCCACCAAGTGAGTATCAAGAATCTGTCATTTATATATGATACTGCCAGTCCATCACCGGAAGTTGCTTTTAGGTTTGATGACCCCCTCAGTTATTTAACTTTCACAAGCCAAGCTACGATAGTACACAATTTAATGACCTCATCTTTCAAAATTGGCTGAGAAGTGATTTCTCCCGCGCTACCGCATACATCCGTTGTCCCATGCCACAAGGATTGTCTACTTTACAAACAATTCTAGCCGGAGTTTCCTCTGGCCCTGGCAACATTATCTGGTGTAAACATGGTGTTAGGACCAGAAGAAACTCGGTCTAAAAAATCGTGACGTTAATCATAAAAAAAGTCACGACGTAAATTTCCAATATGGACCTAAACGCGAAGGAGCGAAGGAGCGAAAACACGATGGCGAAGGAGCGCAAACACGATGACGAAGGAGCGAAGAAGAGAAGAAGCGAAGGAAGAAAGGAGTGAAAATACGATGGCGAATGAGCAAAATTCCATCGCTCCGTCGTCATGTTTTCGCTCCTTCGCCATCGTGTTTTCGCTCCTTCGCTCCTTCGCGTTTAGGTCGAAGGAGCGAAGGAGCGATATAGGAAATTTAGCCCCAACTGAACACCATAAGCATTTCTACTGCACATGCCTTCATACCTTTTGACATGAAATGTTCATGTGTAGGCCTACTTGCTTTCGTGGTTTTGTTGCTGTTGAGTTGATATAAAAATCTGTCGAATAAGAGCCTATCCAGCTCCTAGTCGGTATGTAGGTTTGTTATATGTGATCACAGGGGCCTGATAATTTGTTACACAGTCTACATGTATTGGACCTTCCCTTGTGTGTATATCACATTTTCAAACGTTTTTAGGGGCTATATTACAATATTCAGTAAATCTGACATCCCCGTTGTCCATTTATACCTTAAAAAGAACAACGGGGTGTCATTGTTGTACCGTATTTTAATCTAGCACCCCCCCCCCCCCCCCCTAAAAAAAAAACAACGCTCAAAATATATTATACACACTAGGAAAGGTCCAAATAAACGAAGATAATAACAAATTCTCAGGTCCCTGTGGTATACTCTATGGAAGGTCCAAGTAAACGTAGACAATAAAACATTCTCAGGTCCCTGTGGTATACTCTATGGAAGGTCCAACCAAATACATGTAGACTGTAACAAATTCTCAGGTCCCTGTGGTATACTCTATGGAAGATCCAAATAAACGAAGCTAATAACAAATTCTCAGGTCCCTATGGTATACTCTATGGAAGGTCCAAATAAACGAAGATAATAACAAATTCTCAGGTCCCTGTGGTATACTCTATGGAAGGTCCAAATAAACGTAAATAATAACAAATTCGCAGGTCCCTGTGATATACTCTATGGAAGGTCCAAATACATGTAGACTGTAACAAAGTATCAGGTCCCTGTGGTATACACTAGGGAAGGTCCAAATAAACGAAGATAATAACAAATTCTCAGGTCCCTGTGGTATACTCTATGGAAGGTCCAAATAAACGTAAATAATAACAAATTCTCAGGTCCCTGTGGTATACTCTATGGAAGGTCCAAATACATTTAGACTGTAACAAATTCTCAGGTCCCTGTGGTATACTCTATGGAAGGTCCAAATACGTGTAGACTGTAACAAATTCTCAGGTCCCTGTGGTATACTCTATGGAAGGTCCAAATAAACGTAAATACTAACAAATTCTCAGGTCCCTGTGGTATACTCTATGGAAGGTCCAAATAAACGTAAATACTAACAAATTCTCAGGTCCCTGTGGTATACTCTATGGAAGGTCCAAATAAACGAAGATAATAACAAATTCTCAGGTCCCTGTGGAATTCCCTGCCTACGGTCCGTATAGCATGCGTCACAAGGCAAATTACAAGCTACTACTTTAACGGAGATTTTTGCCTTTTCTGATTAATCGAGACCTGTCCTATAAGCGTTTAAAAATATTTACCTGTTTAATGATTCATGTCAGTTAAATATTTTGTTTATGCGATGAAAAAGTTATTGAAGAAAAAAACGAACAAATTAAAAAACAACAACTAATTGGATCGAGTATATTCATGGACGACAAGATAGCGAAATTGTGGAATAACGACATAAACAAGATGGAATGGTTTGTATCGTACGATGGCTGACAGAGGCCGTACATATTATGCAACGAGTTATGCATAAATATGTACAGAACGACTTATGTACATATAAAACGTCTGAAAAGAAAACTGTTCACAATATATACTGTACAAATAAAACTATTAGAGAGTAAATGTGTACAAAATGACTTACGTACAAATACAACTTTTATTTTAATTAAATAGTTAAATAGTCAATTTATAGTAATCCGTAAGGAATGTTAGAAATATTCCAGAATTGTGTTGGTCCATTTTGAGAACACCTTAATCAGTGATTAATTGCTTGAGGAGATTGCTGGTTGCAGTTCTGTTCTGTTCACCTAAGAGGAAACAAAGGACATGTATGTATGAGTCAATTTATCGACTTTATAAAGCTATAGACGCCATGAAAGCATATAATGTGTCTGTAGAAATGGACTGCTGTATCCACAAATATTTTACATGTCTATCACCACGCTGAAAATAAGGAATTCTGAAAATGAAGAGGAACATATGTTATTTACTGTCGATGAGGCAATGATTTCAATATCGGTCTTATTCTATTTTAGTGAATTGTATTAATATTCCACACCGATCTCCAAGGGTTCTGTTGTATGGTAAGTGATAAATATTTATTAATATTATACAATTCGCATCCATTTATGTATATATATATATATATATATATATAACTTAGCAACACAAATGACAAAAGAAGACAACTTTTTGACTCGTGCCCTGACCGGGCCTCGAACTCACGATCTACGGCACACAATCGCCTAGCCAGAAATACCCGCAGCTTATACCGCTGCGACACATCGGCGTTCTTAAAAAGAACTTTTCAATGGCGCAGTGATGGTCGGCCCCATATCATCTTATAGACGACCTGCCACAATGACCATATCAGGGTATAGGGCCAACCATCACTGCACCATCCAAACATTCTTTTCAAGAACGTGGATGTGGCGCAGCGGTATAAGATGTAGGAATTTCTGCCTAGGCGATTGGGTGCCGTAGATCGTGAGTTCGAGGCCCGGTCAGGGCACGAATCATAAAGTTGTCTCCCTTTGTCATTTGTGCTAATTATTAGCACAAGGAAAAAAAAAATATAAGCACAATGTATCACATGAACTATACACAAACACACACATATAAAATCTAGTGATGGAATTTGGACCAGGAAGTTATATTCAAATTCACCTTTATCAAATCACATGGAAAGAGGCGCACTTGTTTGTAATTAACCGGACGATATAATATGGTTCATATAAAATCAAAGTGTACACACAGATCTACTCGCAACCCTATACAACAGAATACCTTTATCCACGATATCTTTGAGGGGGTTTACCGTGCTTTTCTTGTACGTCAGTCTGTTAAAAAATTGAAAATGGTCCAAGATTCTAACGGACATTTAAATGCATAGCAAATCGAAGGTGAAGGAGACCGCTCATTTATTTTTCGAGTCGAGTGTCGTTAACAATGTCTCGAAATGAAATAAAAATAAAAATCAATAGTTTATCTTTTATAGCTATTTACTTAAGTCGTACCTATAAATAGACTTTAAAGAGAGATTGATTATATAACGGTAAATAGCTTCGCTAGGGGATGTTGGGTTGATAAGTTTAAAAAATATATTTTATTGGGAAAAGAATATGGAATATTTCCAATGATTTCCTCATATTTAAGGAACTATAACATTTTGATATAGTGTGAGTCAAAATGCACGACCAACTACATGGACTTGTATTTACTGCTATTTTGTGTTTGTCGAGCTGGGAAACCGAGGCGACCAGGAAAGGTAATTATCAACAGAAAATCTTATACTCGGCTATTATAAGGTTGTCAAAAAGGTCGACAAGTCTTAACATTTCTTATTTTTCAAAGACAAAAAATGTGACTCGTGTCATAAATCTCGTTTGATATGGATAAGAATAATCATTATTTGTTCAATAATCCCCAAAACGGCATTTTCTCAGCTTGACTTAAAAACTTAGGTATTGGACTTTTTTTTATAGCCAGCCATCAAAGTGATTGTTCCAATCTCTAGGACCGTGGTCAGTCCCTTTAACAATTCTTTCCAAATAAACCCTGTACTTCTGGAACCTTAATTAAATCTTTGGTGAGGTGACATGCCCAGTATGGGTCCTATAGATGTGTAAGTCAAATTTTGAACTTTATCGGATATCGACATTGGCCCCAAATCTCCATTTTGTATTTTGAAGTTTGTGAACGCTATCTGGCGAGATCTACAGGGACTTGGTATAATTTCCCAACCCACGGTCAATATATCACAGGGACTTTGTATGATTTCCCAACCAACGGACCATATATCACAGGGACTTGGTAAGATTTCCTAACCAACGGACCATATATCACAGGGACTTGGTATAATTTCCCAACCCACGGACCATATATCACAGGGACTTGGTATGATTTCCCAACCCACGGTCAATATATCACAGGGACTTTGTATGATTTCCCAACCAACGGACCATATATCACAGGGACTTGGTAAGATTTCCCAACCAACGGACCATATATCACAGGGACTTGGTATAATTTCCCAACCCACGGACCATATATCACAGGGACTTTGTATGATTTCCCAACCAACGGACCATATATCACAGGGACTTTGTATAATTTCCCAACCAACGGACCATATATCACAGGGACTTGGTATAATTTCCCAACCAACGGACCATATATCACAGGGACTTGGTATAATTTCCCAACCTTCGGACCATATATCACAGAGACTTGGTATAATTTCCCAACCTTCGGACCATATATCACAGAGACTTGGTATAATTTCCCAACCCACGGACCATATATCACAGTGACTTTATATGATTTCTCAACCCACGGACCATATATCACAGGGACTTGGTATAATTTCCCAACCCACGGACCATATATCGCAGGGACTTGGTATAATTTCCAACGCATTCGTACTAAATCCCTGTTTAGTTATCATACCTACAATTTTGGGACCCGTTCATTCTTCATCATAGTCGTATCTCACTTTGAACTTTATCGGACATTCAAGATGGCAACAAGGCGCCATTTTGGATTTTGATTTTGTTAAGTGTATTAACGCTATCCTTAGGCTACATCTGTATCGTTGTTGTGTGCGCCACATATACAAGCAGGGCAAAGTTTTTTTTTTTAGATAGTTACCACTATTTCTCAGGAACTGCTGTAGGGATCTTGTCTATGGTAAAGGGAAAACAATTTCTGTAGCCAAAGTTGCTATGGCGATCCATACTTAAGTTGTTGTTTTTGAAGAAAAATACGGGGACTTTTCTAAAAAAATTCCCAACCCAAATGTGTTATATTATTAGAGATATTATAGTATCTGAAATAAATATGCATATATATATATGGGCCGTGGATTAGGAATTTCACGAGAGTTGATGTATTCTTAATTCATTTATAAGTATAATATATTATACATAATGATGTATATTGTTTTTTAGATATCGTCTTTCTCGTGGATACGTCAGGAAGTATTTCAAACCAAGAGGAGTCGCAGGCTGTCAATTTCATCTACAACGTCACAAAATGGCTGACGATCGCACCAGACGACATCCGAGTGTCTGTTGTAACGTTCAATAGCGAACCAAAGGAGCAATTCAAATTAACAGATTACAACAAAATGGCCGAACTTCTCCAACATATAAAACAAGTCGCCAACGAAACAACGGGCGGCGGCACAAACACTGCCAAGGCACTGAGGTTTGTTCGCGAACATTCCTTTCTCCTTCAAAATGGCGGACGACCGAACGCCAACAGTACTGTAATTCTGCTGACGGATGGTCAATCGTACGATCCCGTTGGAACATTGCGCGAAGCGGGCTCGCTTAAGTCAAACAATACGGAACTATTTGCCATTGGAATCGGCAGTGCGCTGTCAACAAGCAATGGTGAAATAAGAGGAGTATCGAGTGACCCCGATTCTTATTATGTACAACAGGTCGACTCGTTCATTTACCTGTGTAACTTAGTACCTGCTTTGGTTCCCAAACTCGGTAAGTTTTGACGTGTTATATTGATATCGGGCAAAGTACACAAAAATAAATAAACCTTTCAATGGAAATCTAATAATAGATACAGTGTACATCGAATATTAACTACGTCATAGAGCTACACAAGACAGGTTTTCTGAGTGATATATCGAATTTCTAATTTGACTTGTTAAAAAAAGTTATTTGATGATACATGTACATTGTGTATTTCTATGACCGCTACAAATGGTGTGTAATTCGACCTTGCTATCCACAGATCCCTCGTCTCAAGCTATGTCAATACTAAATTGTCCTACGCCTCCACCGACCACCACCCAACACCAGAGTTCCGGCGTCCCGGTGGTGGATTCCTCGACCACAACACCTACAACCCCATACCAACTAGAAAGTACAACAAACACATCTCCAACACAAAACGGCACACACATAAAAGGTACAGTCTAGTCTGTGTAGCTTTGGTAAAGGTAGTATAAATATTAATCCGGTTAAGCATGGTTAAAGATACAAAGCTTGCAAAAGGTACAATATAGTTTAGTCTGGGTAAGCTTAGTAAAGGTACAATATAGTTTAGTCAGGGTGTGAGCTTGGTAAAGGTACAATATAGTTTAGTTCGGGTAAGCTTGGTAAAGATACAATATAGTTTATTCTGGGTGTGAGCTTGGTAAAGGTACAATATAGTTTATTCAGGGTAAGCTTGGTAAAGGTACAATATAGTTTATTCTGGGTGTGAGCTTGGTAAAGGTACAATATATTTTAGTCTGGGAAGCTTGGTATAGGTACAATATAGTTTAGTCCAGGTCGGAATAAACGTGACTAAGGTACAATCTGGTTTAGCCGGGATAAGCTTCGTAGAAGTACAATGCAGGTTTGTGCAGTAAGGCTTGGTAAAGGTAAAATAGAGTTTAGTCTATATAAGCTTTGTCGAGGAACAACACAGTTTTGGTCGTGGTGCTTTGTGAAGGTACAATAAAGTCATTCTTCTAATAAGCCCGGTCAAGATAAAAAATAAGAAATATAGTTAAGTGTGGTTGAGCTACTTTAAAATACAAAAAAAGTTAAGCTCGAATTAGCTTAATCAAGTTACACTACAGTTTAGTCCAAGAAAGCATGGCCAAAGTAAAATATTGTTTAATCCGGGAAAACCTTGCAAAGGTACAATATAGTTGATTCCAAGTAGACTTCAACAAGGTAAAATATAGTTAAGTCCCGGCACGTTGGGCAGGTTACATATAGTTTAGTCCAGTATCGGTATCCTTATTAGAATATATTATACATACTGATGTATATTGTTTTTTAGATATCGTCTTTCTCGTGGACACGTCAGGAAGTATTTCAGACCAAGAGGAGTCGCAGGCTGTCAATTTCATCTACAACGTCACAAAATGGCTGACGGTCGGAGTAGACGACATCCGAGTGTCTGTTGTAACGTTCAATAGCGAACCAAGGGAGCAATTCAAATTAAGAGATTACAACAAAATGGCCGAACTTCTCCAACATATAAAACAAGTCGCCAACGAAACAACGGGCGGCGGCACAAACACTGCCAAGGCATTGAGGTTTGTTCGCGAACATTCCTTTCTCCTTCAAAATGGTGGACGACCGAACGCCAACAGGACTGTAATTCTGCTGACGGATGGTCAATCGGACGATCCCGTTGGAACATTGCGCGAAGCGGGCTCGTTTAAGTCAAACAATACGGAACTATTTGCCATTGGAATCGGTAGTGCGCTGTCAACAAGCAATGGTGAAATAAGAGGAGTATCGAGTGACCCCGATTCTTATTATGTACAACAGGTCGACTCGTTCATTTACCTGTGTAACTTAGTACCTGCTTTGGTTCCCAAACTCGGTAAGTTTTGACGTGTTATATTGATATCGGGCAAAGGACACAAAAATAAATAAACCTTTCAATGGAAATCTAATAATAGATACAGTGTACATCGAATATTAACTACGTCATAGAGCTACACAAGACAGGTTTTCTGAGTGATATATCGAATTTCTAATTTGACTTGTTAAAAAAAGTTATTTGATGATACATGTACATTGTGTATTTCTATGACCGCTACAAATGGTGTGTAATTCGACCTTGCTATCCACAGATCCCTCGTCTCAAGCTATGTCAATACTAAATTGTCCTACGCCTCCACCGACCACCACCCAACACCAGAGTTCCGGCGTCCCGGTGGTGGATTCCTCGACCACAACACCTACAACCCCATACCAACTAGAAAGTACAACAAACACATCTCCAACACAAAACAGCACAAACAGAAAAGGTACAATATAGTTTAGTCCAGGTAGCTTTGGTAAAGGTACCATGAATATTAATCCGGTTAAACATGATAAAAGATACAAAGCTTGGAAAAGGTACAATATAGTTTATTCAGGGTAAGATTGGCGAAGGTACAATATAGTTTATTCAGGTTTAGCTTGGTAAAGGTACAATATAGATTACTCAGGGTAAGCTTGGTAAAAGAACAATGTATTTTATTCAGGGTAAGCTTGGTAGATGTACAATATAGGTGATTCAAGGTAAGTTTGGTAAAGGTACAATATAGTTGATTCAATGCAAACTTGGTAAAGGTACAATATAGTTTATTCGGAGTAAGCTTAGTCAAGGTACAATATAGTTTATTCCGGGTAAGCTTGGCGAAGGTACAATATAGTTTATTCAGGGTAAGCTTAGCAAGGATACAATATAGTTTATTCAGGTTTAGCTTGGTAAAGGTACAATATAGTTTACTCAGAGTAAGCTTGGTAAAAGAACAATGTAGTTTATTCAGGTTAAGCTTGGTAATGGTACAATATAGTTTATTCATGGTAATCTTGGTAAAGGTACACTATAGTTTATTCAGGGTAAGTTTGGTAAAGGTACAATATAGTTTATTCAGGGTAAGCTTGGTAAAGGTATGATATAGTTGATTAAAGGTAAGTTTGGCAAAGGTACACTATAGTTTATTCAAGGTAAGCTTGGTAAAGGTACACTATAGTTTATTCAAGGTAAGCTTGGTAAAGGTACAATATAGTTTATTCAGGGTAAGTTTGGTAAAGGTACAACATAGTTTATTCAGGGTAAGCTTGGTAAATGTATGATATAGTTGATTAAAGGTAAGTTTGGTAAAGGTACAATATAGTTTATTCAAAGTAAGCTTGCTAAAGGTTCAATATAGTTTATTCAGGTTAAGCTTGGTAAAGGTACAATATAGTTTATTCAGGATAAGCTCGGTAAAGGTACAATATAGTTTATTCAGGGTAAGCTTGGTAAAGGTATAATTTAGTTTATTCTTGGTAAGATTGGTAAAGGTACAATATTGTTTTATTCTTGGTAAGCTTGGTAAAGGTACAATATAGTTTATTCTGGTTTAGCTTGGTAAAGGTACAATATAGTTTATTCAGGATAAGCTCGGTAAAGGTACAATATAGTTTATTCAGGGTAAGCTTGGTAAAGGTATAATTTAGTTTATTCTTGGTAAGATTGGTAAAGGTACAATATTGTTTTATTCTTGGTAAGCTTGGTAAAGGTACAATATAGTTTATTCTGGTTTAGCTTGGCAAAGGTACACTATAGTTTATTCAGGATCAGCTCGGTAAAGGTACAATATTGTTTATTCTTGGTAAGCTTGGTAAAGGTACAATTTAGTTTATTCTTGGTAAGCTTGGTAAAGGTACAATATACATGTAGTTTATTCAAGGTAAGCTTGGTAAAGGTACACTATAGTTTATTCAGGGTAAGCTTGGTAAAGGTACAATATTGTTTATTCTTGGTAAGATTGGTAAAGGTACAATATAGTTTATTCAAGGTAAGCTTGGCAAAGGTACACTACACTTTAGAGTGGATAATCTACTTTAAAGTACAAATTAGTAAATCTTGGATAAGATTCGTCACGTAAACTATAGCTTCGTCCGTAAAGCTTTGTTAACAAACATTACAGTTTAATCCGACAAAGCTTGACCGCGGTACAATATAGTTTAGTCCAGTATTGGCATCCTTATAAAAGTATGCTATATTATACATACTGATGTATGTTGTTTTTAGATATCGTCTTTCTCGTGGATACGTCAGGAAGTATTTCAGACAAAGAGGAGTCGCAGGCTGTCAATTTCATCTACAACGTCACAAAATGGCTGACGATCGGACCAGACGACATCCGAGTGTCTGTTGTAACATACAGTAACATACCTAAGGAGCACTTTAAATTAAGAGATTACAACACAAGAGCCGAACTTCTCCAACATATAAAACAAGTCACCAACGAAACAACGGGCGGCACCACAAACACTTCGACAGCATTCAGTTTTGTGAGTCAAAATTCTTTTCTCCTTCAAAATGGCGGACGGCCGAACGCCAACAGGACTGTAATTCTGCTGACGGATGGAAAATCGAACGATCCCGTTGGAACATTGCGCGAAGCCGACTTGCTCAAGTCAGAAAACAATACAGAAATATTTGCCATTGGAATCGGTAGTGCGGTGGTAACAAGCAATGATGAAATAAGAGGAGTATCGAGTGACCCCGATTCTTATTATGTACAACAGGTCGACTCGTTCATTTACCTGTGTAACTTAGTACCTGATTTGGTTCCCAAACTCGGTAAGTTTTGTTTTTGTCATTTTGTTATCGGACAAAGGACACGAAAATGAATAAAAGTTTTTAATGGGAATCTTATAATAGATACAGTGTAAACCTGAAATAAATCTACATCATAGAGATACACAAGACAGAGTCTTGTATCGAATTTCAATTTGACTTGTTAAAGGACTGTTAATTGATGTTATTTTTATTTGTATGACTACTGCAAATGGTGTGTATTTCGACCTTGCTATCCACAGATCCCTCGCCTAAAGTGATGTCAATACTAAACTGTCCGACGCCGCCACCGACCACCACCAAACACCAGAGTTCCGGCGTCTTGGTGATGGATTCCTCGACCACAACACCTCCAACCCCATACCAACTAGAAAGTACAACAAACACGTCACCAATACAAAACGGCACAAACAGAAAAGGTACAGTTTTGTCCGGGTGGCTTTGGTAAAGGAAGTATAAATATTAATCCGGTTAAGCATGGTTAAAGATACAAAGCTTGCAAAAGGTACAATACAGTTTAGTCCAGGTAAGCTTAGTAAAGGTACAATATAAATTATTCAGGGTAAGCTTGGTAAGGTACAATGTAGTTTAGTTCGGGTAAGCTTGGTAAAGGTACAATACAGTTTAGTCTGGGAAGCCTGTTAAAGGTACAGTATAGTTTAGTCTGGGAAGCTTAGTAAAGGTACAATATAGTTTAGTCCGGGTAAGCTTGGTAAAGGTACAATATAGTTTAGTATGGGAAGCTTGGTAAAGGTACAGTATAGTTTAGTCTTGGAAGCTTGGTAAAGATACAATATAGTTTAGTTCGGGTAAGTTTGGTAAAGGTACAATATAGTTTAGTCTGGGAAGCTTGGTAAAGATACAATATAGTTTAGGTTGGGAAGCTTGGTAAAGGTACAATATAGTTTATTCAGGGTAAGCTTTGTAAAGGTACAATATATTTTATTCTGGGTGTGAGCTTGGTAAAGGTACAATATACTTTAGTTCGGGTAAGCTTGGTAAAGGTACAATATAGTTTAGTCTGGGAAGCTTGGTAAAGATACAATATAGTTTAGGTTGGGAAGCTTGGTAAAGGTACAATATAGTTTATTCAGGGTGAGCTTGGTAAAGGTACAATATACTTTAGTCTGGGAAGCTTGGTAAAAATACAATATAGTTTAGTCCAGGTAAACTTAGTCAAGATACAATAGTCTATAGTTTAGTCGAAGTAAACTTGACTAAGGTAAAATATAGTTTAGTCCGGGAAAGCTTGGTAAAGGCACAATATACTTTAGTCCGGGAGGCTTGGTATAGGTACAATATAGTTTAGTCCAGGTAAACTTAGTCAAGATACAATAGTCTATAGTTTAGTGGGAGTAAACATGACTAAGGTACAATCTGGTTTAGCCGGGATAAGCTTGGTAGAAGTACAATGCAGGTTTGTCCAGTAAGGCTTGGTAAAGGTAAAATAGAGTTTAGTCTATATAAGCTTTGTCGAGGAACAACACAGTTTTGGTCGTGGTGTTTTGTGAAGGTACAATATAGTCATTCTCCTAGTAAGCCCGGTCAAGATAAAAAAGAAGAAATATAGTTTAGTGTGGTTGTGCTACTTTAAAATACAAAAAAGGTAAGCTCGAATTAGCTTCATTAAGTTACACTACAGTTTAGTCCAAGAAAGCATGGCCAAAGTAAAATATTGTTTAATCCGGGAAAACCTGGCAAAGGTACAATATAGTTGATTCCAAGTAGACTTGAACAAGGTAAAATATAGTTAAGTCCCGGCACGTTTGGGGAGGTTACAATATAGTTTAGTCCAGTATTGGCATCCTTATTAGAATATAATATATTACATGTATACATACAGGTGTATATTGTTTTTAGATATCGTCTTTCTCGTGGATACGTCAGGAAGTATTTCAAACCAAGAGGAGTCGCAGGCTGTCAGTTTCATCTACAACGTCACAAAATGGCTGACGATCGGACTAGACGACATCCGAGTGTCTGTTGTAACGTTCAATAGCAAACCAAAGGAACAATTCAAATTAAGAGATTACAACAAAATGGCCGAACTTCTCCAACATATCAAACAAGTCGCCAACGAAACAACGGGCGGCGGCACAAACACCGCCAAGGCACTGAGGTTTGTTCGCCAAAATTCCTTTCTCCTTCAAAATGGTGGACGACCGAACGCCAACAGGACTGTAGTTCTGCTGACGGATGGTCAATCGGGCAATACATCTGAAACATTGCGCGAAGCGGGATCGATTAAGTCAAACAATACGGAACTATTTGCCATTGGAATCGGCAGTGCGCTGTCAACAAGCAATGATGAAATAAGAGGAGTATCGAGTGACCCCGATTCTTATTATGTACAACAGGTCGACTCGTTCATTTACCTGTGTAACTTAGTACCTGCTTTAGTACCCAAACTCGGTAAGTTTTGACGTGTTATTTGATATTGGGCAAAGGACACAAAAATAAATAAAACCTTTTAATGGGAGTCTAATAATAGATACAGTGTACATCGAATATTAACTACGTCATAGAGCTACACAAGACAGATTTTCTTTCTGAGTCATGTATCGAATTTTAATTTGACTTTTAAAAAGAGCATCATTTGATAATACCTTGTGTATTTGTATGACCGCTACAAATGGTGTGTATTTCGACCTTGCTATCCACAGATTCCTCGTCTCAAGCTATGTCAATACTAAACTGTCCGACGCCGCCACCGACCACCACCCAACACCGGAGTTCCGACGTCCCGGTTGTGGAATCATCGACCACAACACCTCCAACCCCACCACAACCAGATAGAACAACAAACACATATCCAATACATAAAAGCACAGACGGAAAAGGTACAAAATATATTTTAGTCCGAGTACCCTTGGTAAACGTAGTGTAGTTTAGTCCGGGTAAGCTTAAGATAGATACAATGTAGTTTAGTCAGGGTAACCTTGGTAAACGTGGTGTAGTTTAGTCTCGGCAAATTTGGTAAAATTACAATAAAGTTTAGTCCGGGTAACTTTGGCAAAGGTACAATATAGCTGATTCCAAGTAGACAAGGACAAGGTAATTTATAGTTAAGTCCCGAGGGCTCATTTCCTAGAAATTAAGACGTATACAATAGTCTAAGTACGTATTACTATTATGAGGTCCCGACAAGTTTGATCGAGGTACAATACAAAATGTATCGTTTAGTCCAGTATCGGTATCCTTATTAGAATATAATATATTATACATACTGGTGTATATTGTTTTTTAGATATCGTCTTTCTCGTGGATACGTCAGGAAGTATTTCAAACCAAGAGGAGACGCTGGCTGTCAATTTCATCTACGACGTCACAAAATGGCTGACGATCGCACCAGACGACATCCAAGTGTCTGTTGTAACGTTCAATAGCGAACCAAAGGAGCAATTCAAATTAAGAGATTACAACAAAATGACCGAACTTCTCCAACATATAAAACAAGTCGCCAACGAAACAACGGGCGGCGGCACAAACACTGCCAAGGCATTGAGGTTTGTTCGCCAAAATTCCTTTCTCCTTCAAAATGGCGGACGACCGAACGCCAACAGGACTGTAATTCTGCTGACGGATGGTCAATTGGACGATCCACTTGAAACATTGCGCGAAGCGGGCTCGCTTAAGTCAAACAATACGGAACTATTTGCCATTGGAATCGGCAGTGCGGTGTCAACAAGCAATGATGAAATAAGAGGAGTATCGAGTGACCCCGATTCTTATTATGTACAACAGGTCGACTCGTTCATTTACCTGTGTAACTTAGTACCTGCTTTGGTTCCCAAACTCGGTAAGTTTTGTACATGTTTTTTTGATCTCTGGTAAACGTCGTTCCTCTGAAATTGTACAAAGGGCATAGAAATGAATAGAAATCTAATTATAGAAACATTGTAAACAGGATCCTAACTACGTCATAGAGCTCCACAAGACAGGTTTTCGTCATGTATCGAATTTTAATTTGATTTTATAATCTTTGTTGTAACAAGCATTTCACTGACTTTAAAATTGTGTTATCGGCTCAAAAGTAAAACATTTTAAGGAATAGTTCTTGCATTTTATCATTTACTGGTGTGTAAACTGTATGTGATTAAAGATATTTTTAATGACCCGTGTCCATGCGTCACGTTGAAATATCTGCAAAAATAAAGTTTACAAACAGGTAAAAAAAAAAAAGCTTTTTTTTTTGACATTTTGAACCTGTGTTTTCATCTAATGTTATTGAAAAACTAAATGGGACATTCTTTATTTGGCGTTATACGACTAGACGTAACATGGAATTAAGTAACAACGTTTTTCTACTCGATTCCTGTAAGATATTTCAAACATTTTATTTTTTCATCGTTATAATTATTTTAGTTCATTTTGCCATATGAAATTCAACACACTTTTTTTCGTTAGTAAGTAAAGTTTATATAATGAACACACATCGGAAATGTAGATATGTGAAATTGATGACGTCGTCGTCAGAAGCATCCTTTAGGGAGGACAAATTTTGCATGTATGGTGACGCGATCACGCCCCCCCCCCCCCCCCCCCCCCCCCCTCCCGGGCAGGAGGAGCGGGCCCACTAGGAAAAGTAGAGTTTTTTTCTCATGCGATCATTTATATATGCTAGTGAGCGATGCAGGCCCCATGTACCTCTTCCTTTTTGTGTTGTGGCTCCATAGCAAGAGTATTTGATATAAGTAAATACTGCTACAATTGTTTTGTATTTCGTCTTTGCTATCCACAGATCCCTCGTCTAAAGCCATGTCAATACTAAACTGTCCTACGCCGCCACCGACCACCAGTCATCACAACATATTTGGTGTAACCTTGTCGAGCTATGACGTAACGGAAAAAGATACAAACGGTAACGGTACATTGTAGCTTAATCCTGGTTGTGGTCAGTGTACATTATAGTTTAGTCCTGGTTGTGGTCTGTGAACACTATAGTTTAGTTCTGGTTGTGGTCAGTTTACACTATAGTTCAGTCCTGGTTGTGGTCAGTGTACACTATAGTTTAGTTCTGGTTGTGGTCAGTGTACACAATAGTTCAGTCCTGGTTGTGGTCAGTGTACATTATAGTTTAGTTCTGGTTGTGGTCAGTGTACACTATAGTTTAGTCCTGGTTGTGGTCAGTGTACAATATAGTTTAGTCCGGGTTGTGGTCAGTGTACACTATAATTTAGTCCAGGTTGTGGTCAGTGTACACTATAGTTTAGTTCTGGTTGTGGTCAGTGTACAATATAGTTTAGTCCTGGTTGTGGTCAGTGTACACTATAGTTTAGTCCTGGTTGTGGTCAGTGTACACTATAGTTAAGTACTGGTTGTGGTCAGTGAACACTATAGTATAGTCCTGGTTGTGGTCAGTGTACACTTTAGTTTAGTCCTGGTTGTGGTCAGTGTTCACTATAGTTTAGTCCTGGTTGTGGTCAGTGTTCACTATAGTTTAGTCCTGGTTGTGGTCAGTGTATACTATAGTTTAGTTCTGGTTGTGGTCAGTGTACACTATAGTGTAGTCCTGGTTGTGGTCAGTGTACACTATAGTTTAGTCCTGGTTGTGGTCAGTGTACACTATAGTTTAGTCTTTGTTGTGGTCAGTGTACACCATAGTTTAGTTCTTGTTGTGGTCAGTGTACACTATAGTTTATCCTGGTTGTGGTCAGTGTACGCCAGAGTTTAGCCCTGGATGTGGTCAGTGTACATTATAGTTTAGTCCTGGTTTCGGTCAGTGTACACAACAGTTTAGTCCTGGTTGTGGTCAGTGTATACTATAGTTTCGTTCCGGTTGTGGTCAGTGTACACTATAGTTTAGTCCTGGTTGTGGTCAGTGTACAATATAGTTTAGTCCGGGTTATGGTCAGTTTACACTTTAGTTTATTTTAGCCCTGGGTAGTTTTCTGTTTAAAATATAGTTTAGTCCGGGTTGTGGTCTGTGTACACAATAGTTTAGTCCTGGTTGTGGTCAGTGTACACTATAGATTAGTTCTGGTTGTGGTCAGTGTACACTATAGTTTAGTCCTGGTTGTGGTCACTGTACACTTTAGTTTAGTCCTGGTTGTGGTCAGTGTACACTATAGTTTAGTCCTGGTTGTGGTCAGTGTACACTATAGTTTAGTCCTTGTTGTGGTCAGTGTACACTATAGTTTAGTCCTGGATGTGGTCAGTATATACTATAGTTTAGTCCTGGTTGTGGTCAGTGTACACTATAGTTTAGTCCTGGTTGTGGTCAGTTTACACCATAGTTTAGTCCTGGTTGTGGTCAGTGTGCACCATAGTTTAGTTCTGGTTGTGGTCAGTGTACACCATAGTTCAGTCCTGGTTGTGGTCAGTGTACACTATAGTTTAGTTCTGGTTGTGGTCAGTGTACACTATAGTGTAGTCCTGGTTGTGGTCAGTGTACACAATAGTTTAGTCATGGTTGTGGTCAGTGTACATTATAGTTTAGTCCTGGTTGTGGTCAGTGTACACTATAGTTTATTCCTGGTTGTGGTCAGTGTACACTATAGTTTAGTCCTGGTTGTGGTCAGTGTACAATATAGTTTAGTCCGGGTTATGGTCAGTTTACACGTTAGTTTATTTTAGCCCAGGGTAGTTTACTGTTTAAAATATAGTTTAGTCCGGGTTGTGGTCTGTGTACACAATAGTTTAGTCCTGGTTGTGGTCAATGCACACTATAGTTTAGTCCTGGTTGTGGTCAGTGTACATTATAGTTTAGTTCGGGTTGTGGTCAGTGTACACTATAGTTTAGTCCTGGTTGTGGTCAGTGTACACTATAGTTTAGTCCTGGTTGTGGTCAGTGTACACTATAGTTTAGTTCTGGTTGTGGTCAGTGTACACTATAGTTTAGTCCTGGTTGTGGTCAGTGTACACTATAGTTTAGTCCTGGTGGTGGTCAGTGTACACTATAGTTTAGTCTTTGTTGTGGTCAGTGTACACCATAGTTTAGTCCTTGTTGTGGTCAGTGTACACTATAGTTAATCCTGGTTGTGGTCAGTGTACGCCATAGTTTAGTCCTGGATGTGGTCAGTGTACATTATAGTTTAGTCCTGGTTTCGGTCAGTGTACACAATAGTTTAGTCCTGGTTGTTGTCAGTGTACACTATAGTTTAGTCCTGGTTGTGGTCAGTGTATACTATAGTTTCGTTCTGGTTGTGGTCAGTGTACATTATAGTTTAGTCCTGGTTGTGGTCAGTTTACACAATAGTTTAGTCCTGGTTGTGGTCAGTGTACACCATAGTTTAGTCCTGGTTGTGGTCAGTGTACACTATAGTTTAGTCCTGGTTGTGGTCAGTGTACACCATAGTTTAGTACTGGTTGTGGTCAGTGTATACTATAGTTTCGTTCTGGTTGTGGTCAGTGTACACTATAGTTAAGTCCTGGTTGTGGTCAGTGTACACTATAGTTTAGTTCTGGTTGTGGTCAGTGTACACTATAGTTTAGTCCTGGTTGTGGTCAGTGTATACTATAGTTTCGTTCTGGTTGTGGTCAGTGTACATTATAGTTTAGTCCTGGTTTCGGTCAGTGTACACTATATTTAAGTACTGGTTGTGGTCAATGTAAAATATAGTTTAGTCCTGGTTGTGGTCAGTGTACACTATAGTTTAGTCCTTTTTGTGGTCAGTGTACACCATAGTTTAGTCCTTGTTGTGGTCAGTGTACACTATAGTTAATCCTGGTTGTGGTCAGTGTACATTATAGTTTAGTCCTGGTTGTGGTCAGTGTACAATATAGTTTAGTCCGGGTTGTGGTCAGTGTACACTATAATTTAGTCCAGGTTGTGGTCAGTTTACACTTTAGTTTAGTCCTGGTTGTGGTCAGTGTACACTATAATTTAGTCCTGGTTGTGGTCAGTGTACACCATAGTTTTGTCCTGGTTGTGGTCAGTGTACACCATAGTTTAGTCCTGGTTGTGGTCAGTTTACACTTTAGTTTAGTCCTGGTTGTGGTCAGTGTACAATATAGTTTAGTCCGGGTTGTGGTCAGTTTACACGTTAGTTTATTTTAGCCCTGGGTCGTTGTCAGTGTACAATATAGTTTAGTCCGGGTTGTGGTCAGTTTACACTTTAGTTTATTTTAGTCCTGGGTCGTTGTCTGTTTACAATATAGTTTAGTCCGGGTTATGGTCAGTTTACACTTTAGTTTATTTTAGTCCTGGGTCGTTGTCAGTGTACAATATAGTTTAGTCCGGGTTGTGGTCAGTTTACACTTTAGTTTATTTTAGTCCTGGGTCGTTGTCTGTTTACAATATAGTTTTGTCCTGGTTGTGGTCAGTTTACACAATAGTTCAGTCCTGGTTGTGGTTAGTGTACACTATAGTTTAGTCCTGGTTGTGGTCAGTGTACACTATAGTTTAGTCCTGGTTGTGGTCAGTGTATACTATAGTTTAGTCCTGGTTGTGGTCAGTGTATACTATAGTTTAGTCCTGGTTGTGGTCAGTGTACACTATAGTTTAGTCCTGGTTGTGGTCAGTGTACACTATAATTTAGTCCTGGTTGTGGTCAGTGTACAAAATAGTTATGTCCGGGTTGTGGTCAGTGTACACTATAATTAAGTCCAGGTCGGGTCAGTTTACACTTTAATTTAGTCCTGGGTCGTTGTCTGTTTACAATATAGTTTAGTCCGGGTTGTGGTCAGTTTACACTTTAGTTTAGTCCTGGTTGTGGTCAGTGTATAATATATTTTAATCCGGGTTGCTGTCAGTTTACACTTTAGTTTATTTTAGTCCTGGGTCGTTGTCTGTTTACAATATAGTTTTGTCCGGGTTGTGGTCAGTTTACACTTTAGTTTAGTCCTGGTTGTGGTCAGTGTACACTTTAGTTTAGTCCTGGTAAGCTTGGATGGTTTACACTGTATTTTATTTTTGGAAGGCTTAATCTATATGCAACGCAATTTATTCAAAGCACAGTGTAGCTCGGAAACGGGTATTAATTTGTATACTGTTGTACGTAATTTCATCTGGCATTCCGTTCAGCAAAAACTCTTTGCTCGGAGATCTCCTACTTAATCATTTAACAATCCTGATTTCACTGACGAGTTTTTTGAGTAGTGTAACAAGTGCAATTTAGAAAGCAGAAATCCCTTTGAAGAGCTATTAGATAATCCCAGAAAGTGTTTTACGTGTTATCGTGTTCTGTGGGTGTATTTACAGATAAGATTCCTCTGATAGTCGGTCTTGTCCTGGGAGGACTGGCGGCACTAGGTATTATCGCAAGTGTCCTGGTTTACGGGAAACGCTGGTACGTATACATTTTTTTCTTAATCGTTACATCATTCGGCTAACCTCGGCCGATTCCGGTACCCTTCACCAAACATCATTAGATGTAGGTACGGAATCGGCCGAGATGTGACGAGTGTCGTTACATATGACCAGGGGAAGGGAGATAAATCGTACAGAGAAAGTTTAGATTATAGAATTACAGCAAATTGTTAACATTTTGTTCTTGTAACTGAAAGTTTTTCCGAAGATATATTTTTTCCGGTTTCAAATTGAATTTTATTGTCCCAGCAAATTTGAGTGATGTCAGGTTTGGGACCCAGGGACTTCACCCCTTTTACACCACGAAGCCTCTCACAGGAGGTCTCTTTCACTTCTTTCACCCGATTCTTTTCATTCAGTCACATTTGCTCGTTTTGAAAAAAAAAAACAAAAAACAAAACAAAAAAAACCCAAACAATTAACATATTATTTTTCAATATTAACGATAAATATAATTACCCAAAACTCTCAAAAAGGGAGACTATAATATGTAATATTATGTGTTCAAATGCTGTATCACCAATAAGAAACGACATATGTACTTTACTAGGAAGAAAGAGAGAAAAAAGAAAGAATGGGAAATGAAAATTGAGTATCAATAATTATAACCCACCCATCCCCGTTAATACATAAAAGCACAATAGATCTATAGCGTCCGCTATATTTTACACACTGAAGCAAAACAAATATTTTTTTAAACTCAATACTTATGATGTGTTGTTACCAAAAGAGAGAAAGATAGCACAAAAAAAAAAAAAAAAAAAAAACGGACATAAGGCATACGTGTAATTACAACAACATAAAAATTAAATTCTGGTTGCTGTGTGAAAAAAAAGAAGATGAGACAAGGAACATATGTCATGAAAAGTGAATATAATCATAGGGATTTGGTGCAAATTCTCAACCGACGTTCCGTTATTTATGTATAACAGAAAAAATAATTAATGTTAATTCTTATAATTTAATTTCGTCTTATACACACCAAGATATTTCACTTTCTTTGGCGAACTCTTTTCTGTGATAAATTATTACGCAACGTCATCAGCCAATCAAAAATGACGTTACATTTCGCAACGTCAAAAATTTTGTTATGGAGGTATAACAAAATTATTTCAGCCAATGAAAATGCGTGTTTCATACAAAATTAAATTATATGTGTATTGTAAAATACACTTATGGACCATGGGGTTTGTAATTGTGACAAGAGCCCATGATTGGACTGGATATATCTGTTATATATTGCATTGAGAAAATGTGAGATCTGCATGTCAGACCTTTTTTGTTAGTTCCTCAGACACGTATAGCAGACAGAATTGTCTGAAACGCGTCTAAGAATTAAAGGTGTACAAAACGTTACACACTCGGATGCCTGATATTTTCATTATTATTTACCAATTTATAAGATTGTTATATTAATTTTGTAATAAGTTGTCAAAAAAGAAGAATAAAAAAAACTAATGAGATGGTGAAAAGTTCAGAAAACTGACATGAGAAGGCCCCTAATAGCGGGAAATGGCTTTAGTTTAATGTCAATATGTTTTGTTTTTTTTTATATTCAAGCGATGTTTTCCTTGTTGAAAGTAGATTGATTTTGGTGTTTTTTTTAGATGAATTAATCATTCCATATCGATTAGTTGTAACATGTACCAGGGCGTGATATTCCTGTGCATGGTAACAGGATAATCCCCCCTCAGATACTAGGACAGCTTAAAGCTTGTACATTGTACATGATGTATATGTATATGTTGTGTACATACGTTAGTCACAACACGTATAACACCCCCCCCCCCCCCCCCCCCACACACACACACGTAAATGACTCCGTTGTGTGCTCATTTTTCAGCCACTGATGAATTTAGAAATAAAATACCCCACAATAAATGTAAATAAATAATAAATAAATAAAAACTAAATAAAACACAAAAACAAAAATTTATATCACAACCCCCCCCCCCAAAAAAAACCCCCAAAAACAAACAAACAAAAAACAAAAAACAAAACAAAACTGTCTAGGTGTTCTGCCCGAGGTTGTGAGATACCGTGCACCATTAGTAACTACAGATCTCAAATAAACACGGCTTCTAGTCACGTGATCCGGCATTGGTATTTGAATTTAGCAAGTTTGACATTGACAGTGTTTATAAACAATATAGAAGCGATAATGATTTCTGTACTCGCCCTGTTTTCTCCTTCAGCAACTGATCCTCACAGAAGCTGGAAGACTTTTTTCCCCAAAGCGGCAGGTCGCGATTAAGGAAGATTCCGGCTTTACCAAGAGTTAGAGTTATCTTCCCTTACATTTCGAAATAACCGGTATATGGGTCTTGGCCCAACGTTATTCTTTACACTCAAACTCTGGGTAGAGACACAGGGTTTTGACATCCATACATGTAATATTATGTACTCAATACATTTTTACATGTAATATCATGAATCCTAGGTTGAAATTCGTGCCACATCTCTGTGGGTGGAGATTGATTCCCGTTAGGCTCTTTGTTGACATTAACTTGACAATTATTGTTGTTTAACTCTATTATCACTCCACGAACGAAATTGAACTCATTTCTGATCTATCATAGTTACTTCCCTTCGATCGACAGCCGATTGGTTCGAGAATACTGGATACCGTAATTTAAGATGCATAATTATACAAATATAAATAATACGATTTTCTTATTTAATTTTCACCATTTTAAGGTGAAAGTCGATTTACGGCTACTTAAATCACATTGTTTATTAAAAACAATGAAAAGATTATACAAATAAATTCAGTGTTAAACCGATTCTGAATCAGAAGTACAAATGCATAGAGGAATATGGCATGACGCTACAGAAATAGGGACACAAAAAGAGGCCCTGTAATTATATAAAGTGACGAATGAGTGCCAGTCTAATATAACACAGTCTGTTAGTCTGTTTACAATTTCGTCACATCTTTACCATATGCTCCATGTTAATTAAAGAAATAAAATACTGGTGTTGTGAAAACAAGCATTCAATTAAGAGTGATACACAACCGCCGATTGGCGTTGTTGTCATAACAACGCCAAAATATACAACAAGCATCTGTACAAATCGCCTGTAAATCTCGCGCCGTCGTCGACAGATTCGCCATTTCATTTGAATCTTTAAGGTTTATCTATGGCTTATGTTCCCGACAGGTGCAGTTCGGCTCACTTTCAGTCTCTCGATGTCCTGTGTTCAGAACAGACGGAGTTAAAGCCAATGATAACCTCTCCTTGACTCATGGTGTTGGAGGTTGATGTTTGACATAGAGTTGTTGTTTAGGTACAACTCAGCGACGGATATCCCCTATCTTAGGTTCCCATTAATTTGAGTTTAGTACATTGACGAATTCTGCATTTTCGTTCGTGTGCTACTGACTTTTCGGTCAACATTATGTCCAATACCACCAGAGTTGGGTTTTGCCGGTTTCGAAATAATAGTTCCATTTGTTGGAATGATGGTTATTGCCGCTCTTCATATTTTCGCTGGAGGAGTTAAAATAACTCTAATATCTACTTGTCGATCTCTCCATGCCTCATCCTCCCGCCAGATGGTGCTTGAGCCATTCTTATCTTTAGCAATGCCCCGTATAACATTTGTAACACCAGTGTCGGTTTCATAACGCGTCATGCATGTCCCGGTTGGACCGTACATCCTATTTACATCTTGAGTCGAGTTCAGGTCACCAACAGTCTCTAAACGCACCATATATCCCACAAATAGGAGTTCGAGTCGTTGTCGGCTTCTTCACGCCCCCTGTTAGGTTGTGTTCGAGTCTCTATGACTCACATTTTCAGTCCCTAAACAGCCCATTTTTAACCCAAGTGGAGTCACTGTAGGTCCATGCATGCATCGTTTTCCGCTAGGTGGAGTTCGAGTCCCTATGCATTATATTGACACAAGGTGGAGCTCGGGTCTCTTTCATCTGCTACATAACCCATATTCACACCAGGTGGAGTCACTATCGGCCTCTCCATACATTGTATTTCCGCTAGGTGGGGTTCGAGTCTCCATGCATCATATTGACACCAGATGGAGCTCGGGTCACTGACACTATCGCCGGTTTAGGTTCAGACTGCAAACAGATTCTCTGTGATCTCGAGATTACAGCTTGGCGGACGATGGTCTTTGGATGACGTATGCTTAGCAATAATGGACAGTGTTGTTCTCAGCATATGTAAGCATAAACCCACAAAAAGTATCATAATGTATCGTCTGTGTTTATTGAAACACTGAATAAGAGCAAAGGGCGGGCTATAGATGTTTTAGTTTTGTGACCCACACTCGGGCCGTAACATCGTTGATTTACAAATAAAACGCCATGGCTCCGTGGTGGCATCGTTAACTCTTACGAAGAGATCATTTGGGCTACATTTAATTCCCATTGGTAGTTTTATCTGATACGGAACACAGGTGGTTCAAGGGCCCTTGTCAGGTAAAGGGTTAATCAGCTGAACTTCAGTAGAAATTGTACAGAAATACTAACTTTTCTGATATAAAAAAGGCTATGAACCCCCCGAAGTTATTAAACATACTGTAATCCTATATGAATGCTATCATTACTAAGATTTAAGCTGACATTGCTAAACACTCTACCGCTGTCACAGATAAGGTGGCTAAATGTGGAAGTATTCGGAATGCCAGCAATAACTTTTATACAACACAGATACGACGACGTCCATCCTGAACTCATCGGGTATTGTCGCCGGTAATAGTAGATTCCCAAGGAGTTCGGAGTTCCGATGACGGCGACATCCGCAGAAGGATAACTTCCTCGCTGTTCCATGCTACCCCACCCCTGCCCGGGGAACTGCCCTGTTCGCGTATGGGCATCTGCATTTAAAACTACATTTTGGTGACCCTGGGAACTATAAACACATATCGTATACATATGGAGTGACCCCGAGGAAGGCTATATATAGACCGTAGATATTAGTTACTTAGTTAGTTACTGGTTTACCGTCTACATGACGTAATCCCCACCGTAACTATACAAAATATAACATTGTCTTATATTCGTGGGGTCATCCTGGCCTGGGGAGGGCTGGACTTGGATCGGAATTACTAAGTAGTGTGATCCCGGCGAAGGCTATACGTCGATAGTGTATATGGGCGGGATAGCCACGGGAAAGATATGTATATATAAAAAAAACAAACAAAAAAAACAACAACAACACATTGAACTATATACATGGGTGCCCCCGGGGAACTATCAACATATTTGGCATATACGTGTGTTGACCCCGGGGAAGGGTACACACAACATTAACTTATATTCATGGGTTGACCCCGGGGAAGGGTACATGTATACACAACATTAACTTATATTCATGGGTTGACCCCGGGGAAGGATTTATATATATCTATATATGAAAAAAACCCATATACCTACACTTTTTATACATGGGGTAACCCCGGGGAAGGATATACAAAACATTGACTTATACACGTGGGGTGACCCCCCGGGAACTCGAACTTTACTTAGACCGTATATGTGCGTAGAGTGATCCCGGAAGTGGGGTGACTCCTGGGAAGCTATAAAAAACATGGATCGTACATGTATATGGCGTCTCGTTATTTATCATTTGCAATTCTTCTGTTCTTATTATGCTAATCTGACTATTAATGTTCGCCAAATTCTCCCATCTCTGCTCATATGTGTTTTTTTGTTTTGTTTTGTTTTTTGTTTTGTTTCGTTTTTTTTTTCAATCCTGGAACCTTCGGTGCTTTCCGTAATCGAGAACTGTACAGACATGACTAGCTAGTACATGTAGTCTCAACTCAACAGATAGATATTATCACACACATTTCTATTAGTCCAACATTTCCCCAGGAAACATATTACATCTTATGGTCCAGATAATTGAAAAATGACGCGATAGTACACTATTGTACATATTGTTTAATGATTAGATTCATCATAATGTTATTTATAATAAAAGTACATTTCATTATTTCTGTCCCCCCAGGTTTAAAGTAAACCCGAGTAAGACTGGACCATCGGACGTACCCTGGACGAGACAATATAATGAGGCACCAGAGGGGCAAATCAACGTCAGATTCAACCCAGCATCCCTACATTGAAGCTAAAAAAAACTGATCTCAACCCCCCCCCCCCAAAAAAAAAACAACAACAGCAGCTGATGTTCACGTTGTAATGAATAGGACTTTGCCTTTACTACTGTCGACAGGCATGCGAGTAATATGTTGTCGCAAAGCGTCATTAATGACTTGGGATTCGCTTGACTGATGAAAACTTTAATTTCCTACATGAATCGCTTTGCATTAAATGTATGATCGAGTGACTTCCGGGAGAATTGTCAAACAACTTCCGGTTTGAGCAGATGTATAATTTAATGACTTCCGCTTATAAAAAAAGACCGAGAGGTGATCCGCGCAAATTATTAAAAGTATTCAAACAGAAACATATTGTTAGAATATTTCTTGCAATGGCTCAAATCATAGATTGAAACCCGAGTAAAATGATAACCGGATTGTACATATTACAAAAGTAACAATTCGTTGGTCTCATAGCAAATCAAAAACCGATATCACATAATCTGACGAAGTATAGTATATTATCAGTCACAACATGGTTAACCCCACCCTCATCAGCAGACTCCCTTAGGTAAACCATTTCTGGTAACTGGGGTTACCTCTCCTGATTCGGGCCTGTGGTATCTAACCTTTATGGGTTCCCCAAACCCTCAGTAACAACTAGGTTGCCTCGCACTTATAGCAAACACAGGAGTTCCTTAGTAAACCCCATTCGGGTTCTTAATAGGCTTAGCAACCACTTGGAGTCTTCATACCCTTACTGTAACCACTAGGGTTGCTCACCACTACTTGGGCACCTTACAACCTTAATAACCACAAGGATTCATTACACCCTTAGTAACTACTAGGGTCCATTACACCATTAGTAACCACACGACGTCACCCTTAGTAACAACACGACGTCACCCTTAGTAACAACACGACGTTACCCTCAGTAACCACACGATTTTACCCTTAGTAACCAAACGACGTCAATCTAAGTAACCACACGACGTCACACTTAGTAACCACACGACGTCACCCTTAGTAACCACACGACGTCACCCTTAGTAGCCATACGACCTCACCCTTAGTAACCACACGACGTCACCCTTTGTAACCATACGACGTCACTCTTAGCAACCACACGACGTCACCCTTAGTAACCACAAAACATCACCCTTAGTAACCACATGGCGTCACCCTTAGTAACAACACGACATCACTCTTAGTAACCACACGACGTCACCCTTAGTAACCACACGACGTCACCCTTAGTAACCACACGACGTCACCCTTAGTAACCACACGACTTCACCCTTAGTAACCACACGACGTCACCCTTAGTAACAACACGACTTCACCCTTAGAAACCACACAACGTCACCCTTAGTAACCACACAACGTCACCCTTAGAAACCACACGACATCACCCTTAGAAACCGCACAACGTCACCTTTAGTAACAACACGACTTCACCCTTAGAAACCACACAACGTCACCCTTAGTAACAACACGACTTCACTCTTAGTAACCATAACATATCACCATTAGTAACTACTAGGGTCCATTACACCATTAGTAACAACACGACTTCACCCTTAGTAACCACATGACTTCACCCTTAGTGACCACACGACTTCACCCCTAGAAACCACACAACGTCACCCTTAGTAACAACACGACTTCACCCTTAGAAACCACACGACGTCACCCTTAGTAACCACACGACTTCACCCTTAGAAACCACACAACGTCACTCTTAGTAACCACACGACTTCACCCTTAGTAACCACACGACGTCACCCTTAGTAACCACACGACTTCACCCTTAGTAACCACAAGCCTTCACCCTTAGTAACCACACGACTTCACCCTTAGTAACCACACGACTTCACCCTTAGTAATCACAAGCCTTCACCCTTAATAACCGCACGACTTCAGCCCCTGTAACCACAAGCCTTCACCTTTAGTAACCACACGATTTCGCCCTTAGTAACCACAAGCCTTCACCCTTAGTAACCACACGATTTCGCCCTTAGTAACCACAAGCCTTCACCTTTAGTAACCACACGATTTCGCTCTTAGTAACCACAAGCCTTCACCTTTAGTAACCACTGGGGTTTCCCAACCCAATAGTCATTCCCCCACCGTGGACAGTTTTGAGAAAAATATGTTTAAAAACAAAATATACTATATTGAGCGAACCTAGGAAAAGATGTCATCATTTCTTACCGTTGCCAGGGTTCCCAATTAAAATAATCAAAATATTGACCGAGATCTATTAAGATCTCTTTGTAGTTGTTCCTTGTTATCTTAACAATTTTTCTGTAAATCTCTGTGGTATTTGATCGTTATGTCAGACGCATATTTAACGATGTATATGAAGATAACATATTTTTACGATGAATCAAACAGTTAAGGTCATACCTGTCAACAAGGCGATATTTCTTGCTCGAATTCTAACGACCAATTATGATTTATGCTTAAAATATGTTGAACGACCGGTACCGGTAATTGCGGATGACGTCACACTCACTTATCTTGACGTATGCAGGTGTGACGTTATAACTGTTGTGCCGGTCTACCGGACACGTTTCTTGTTCCGTGCCAACTACATTATTAACACCGAAAATATACTCCAATAGCATTTATAGAATTTTCCTTGACGAAAATAAACACCCCTCGTATGTTACTCCAAGTTACTATAATGCCGCGTTACATATACGTTAGGGTTTTCCAATGAACCTTCCTGATATCTTAATCCATGACTACTATATATATATATAGCATCTTAATAACCCTCTCACGCAGATTTGAAGCTGGTTTAAGTTGTATTTTCAACAGAATTTCCCTCCACACCCTCCCTCGCTCCGCATGTCGACGCTTGTATTATCAAAGCTATTCCATATAACGATTGACGAAAGGACAAATCTATATATATTTGGATGGTCGGAAGCACACTTGCCTTTCACCTGGGTGGCCGGGGTTCGATTCCACAACCGGGCGTGAAAAGGTATGAGGTCATCTGCTCGACAACGTGGGTTTCCTCCGGGTACTCCGGTTTCCCCCCAATCTCAGACACCTGGCGCGCTTCCATCCTGGCCACAAGCGTGATTAACATAATTGGACACATTTTGTTTTGCAGTAATTGTAAATAAAATAAATTTTACATTTTTTTACCAGACATAAGAATGGTTTCACGATTTTTTGGCGTCAAAAACAATGTGTTATTGCATATAGTGTACAACAAATGCATGGATAAGGTCGGCATAGTGGTCAAAACGTGGACAAGTGAGCGTGTTGTTTTATGACATTTCAATTATAACGCCATAATTTTGTGCCGAACAATACAGTTCTCTTACAATCTGCCTGATTCAAAGTTAAAACAACACAATTATTTCGATATGAAAAACCCCAACATATTTGGATTTCGTATTCGGTTAATATGTAATTACATGCATAGATCTATAGAGAACTATATTAGCTTTGTATTTGTCCCAGCTAATATATTCATTCCTGATTATACAACAGCGTATATACCTCAGTTAAAGTCCATTTCTTAAATACTGATAATTACTTGTACACCTTAACACATCGGCCCATTAATGGTCCCCGGTTACCAGTATTTAAAAATTCATATCATTACCTTTGTTACCTTTGCCTTCGACACCGATATTAGCTACTCGCTAATCATGGCGCTTTCTTCAATGGCTGCGTTGGCGATGTACTATATACCATCTTTTACTTACTAAGATATATGTGTCCTGTTCACAAAACCGGATCTGACTCATGGGTATTGATCTGTTTTTTATTTAGTTTTTTTTTCGGGGGGAATCAAATTCGCAGGAATTGGAACAATGTTTGATGGGACCACAACGATATATAAGATAACGTTACCATGGAAACGAGATAGGAAGATCGATTCAAACTAATTTTATGTTTGATCTGATCAATGCCGGGGTCTATATAACATATATAGAAAACTGTATGTTGTAAAAGTTCCTGGTTTGTCTGAAGGCGTACACCAAATGACAGTGGTTGGAGGGCGCGGACTTCTGTCTCGTACACCTCAATAAAAAGAAACTCAGAGAGATTTTATGTCAAAACAAGCTGGAAAAAAGCCATGCGACGTAATTTGAGCTGTTGAATTCACATGATGTGTCATAATTATGTTTTTTTCTTCTTTTTATAATTATTTTATAGCACAAGTTCAAAGTCGCAAATCAAATGTTTGTCAATTCTAGTACATAGCATACTTCTGCAGGTCTGAGAAAAGAGCATATAAATCTGCTTGTTGCAGCGGACTTCTTATATCTGGTAGTGGGTGAATTCCGAGAGGTATCGAAGGAAAAATGGCGGTACTACAGACACCTAACAAGAAATAGTACCTAGAGAATGTCCAACTGTTATGTGTTACGGTGTTATTAATGTCATCATAACAGCTTTGGCTGTGATCTTGTTTTCATTAAAACTCTGCAAATGTATAGATAATGGACTACTTCCGGCGAATGAAATGTCCTACATTGTAATAGGCATTCGAAGTTTAATTTCGAGCTTTGACGCTTAGATATTGCGGTTTATGAGCATTCCCGGGTTAAATCACATCAACTCGTGTCATTTCCCGGGATTAACGGAAAGACACGAAGATATCCGATTGATGAAATACGTTCTTGACACACCTCGATATTCATTAACATTTATGATGCCAGTAACCACTTGTGTTTACGTTTGCTGATCGAAAATATCTTTTACCGATGATATCTGTTTAATCTCTAAAATTAAATTCTGTTAAAATCTGTGTAAATCGAAAATCGTCGCCATTTTCTGTGAATGTTAACGGAATAACCGACCGCTTACGATTGACTCTTATTAGCTTTCCACCATGCGTTACGTTCATGAAGCCACGTCCTAATATGTTGTAATTATTCAATATTAATTTACTGGCTAAAATCAGGCATCAAGCTGACGTCATAGGTGTGTGACGAGTACTACGGCGTATAATAAAATCTTGGCGCAGCTGATTATACAGTTTATCGAATAGGATTCGCATCAAGATTCAATATAACAAGTGGTAGATTATGTCATTTGATAATAGGATTAGTATTTTACCGAGTGGGAATATTAGCATGGCACATTGGGAGTTCCGTACATAAATAATTAGAAACACGAGCACGTGCTCACGCGCCAGACACTGATGGACGATGACAATTTGCGACGCGTCCTTGTGTTGTGAACAGAGTGGATGGGATGTAGACACTCGGGGTTATAGGAGGGAGATGTAGTTGTGACGTACATATTGCATTTGCCTCTAGGGGGCAGAGTTGGGAACAGGAAGTGACGGGCGAACTCGGAGGGGCAAGGGGAGAACATTAATCAATTGGCGTTGGGACAGGGCCTTGGCACAAATTCTGCACCCCACAATTCGTATATGTGTAATACAAGTATAGTATAATACAAAACGAACGAATATATACAACACGTGGAATTGCGAGTCCTCAAAATCCTCGCTGGCTATGAGGGGCTGTGAAGATTGATTAAGTAGGGGATAGCATTTCGGGGCTCGGGGAGGCATATTGGGATCTATAGATATTTGTAGGGAGGGGCGAGGGAGTCAGTCGGTTTGACTGGGGTAGCGGGACAGAGTAATACTCCAATAACCGTTAACCAAGTTCCGGATGCTATACAGTGAGAAAATGTCGATACCGCCATTTCGTGTCCCAAAAGACGGTTCTGGTTTGTGTCTTAATACAATGGATATTGATATTTCGATACGCTTTGTTTTAGTAAACACACGTATACCGTGTACAGTAAAACCCAGAAACAGGACGCGTTGTACGGTTTTAATTGTTTACGATCAGAAACCAGTATGATATGTTATGGTTCCGGATATAAACCTACTCACATTCTTATTAGTTTAATGTCACCCTACCCTACCGAGATCGTCCCCGAAAGAGTACAACAGAAAGTTTTCAGTAGAAAATAATTTGACTACCAAATCCACGAGTTGATTTCGATCGGCTTCTGAAGGTTTCCACCCACTTTATACGACGAACAGGCTCATACGCATAGAGGCACACAGCGCCGCGCAACGGCTCGCCTTCCTTCACTGCGGTACTGTCTTAAAATCACGTGACGGGCAACATGTATTTGGCCTGGAATACATCGGCTTATTACAGTTTTTGAGTACTGGCTATATATAATTATATATCATATATTTATCCTGTGTATTCTATGTAATATATACACACCGGTGTGCATGTATGTGTAAGTGCGCGTGTGTTCTGAAGTAGATGTAAATTAACTCTGTGTAATTACACATAGTTAGATATGTAATCAAACTAATTGATCATAGCTGTCCTCTTTAATGCACGTGTGGATTTCAACATGTGTTCTCCTGAGTAGTAATGGTACTAGTACCGTCATCGAGTGGACAGCGGGGAACATTCCGTAGCTGGACAGTTTTTCTCATTCGTTCTTGTGAATATCTCTTGGGATAGTGTCCGCTGTTTTCCACGGGAAACATCTACTTCTAAGTCAGGGCCAAGCTCAACATCTCACAAGGATGCGAATCTGGATTATACAAAGAAAATTATTTTTACACATAACGATGCTGATTCTATTCCATGACCAGGTATGGACCAACGCGGAAGACAACAAAAAAGATTTGTAAGTATTTATTTATCTTTCATATTCTTATACCGATATGTACCTCTAGCTCAGATACACATTCATACATATAACATGCAATGGTGTTCTTATAATTACATGACAAATCGAGAATAATAAGCCTTAATTATCTTATACTAAGCCGAAGTTTTATGCGTATTCCACAATGGACATACATTCCTACCCTGGACATATATTTCTGTTCAGGTAGAATAAAAAATAAACAATATAAAGTAATATTTTCTTTGATCTTCGTAAATGTATCTATATTTGATTGAGGGTTATGGTATGTGTCTCAGAGAGAACTCCTCCATGTCACCGTAACACCACCTCCCCAACACTAGCAGCTGTTGTCAAGGTGTTGTCTCGAGTGCGCGGTCGTGGTCCTAGTGATCCGTACATGTGTTTTGTAGTAGAGGTACGTTTGTACCGCTCCCTAGTATATAGTGTGGTACATCATACTTCATAACATTATGTTTTTGTGACATTTATTTTCAAGATTTCTATAATAAAATTAAATGAGCAAATCATATTAATGTCATTATGAGCACAAAGGTATTACCTACATACACATACAATGTAGCCTTACGTCACTTTCTCCCATAGATTACAGTTTTCCGTATGGCAGCATTACGTAGTTTAAGGACGGTTCATTATTAAGATTTCCCCCATTAAATCCAAAAAATGCTTCCCGTAGGACAAGTTCAGGAACTTTGATGAAACAGAGACCTAGGACCAATAGTTTTAGTGGAGGACGGTGGTTATCTGAGGTTAGCTCATCAGAAATTGGAATCTAATTCCAGGGTAGGGATGGTTGTCCGTAAATGTCTTTGTATAAAGTTTATGTTAATTATACTCTATTTAAGTGTTTTCGATTTGTCATGTGAATATAAGATTACCAAAGCATACAACATGTTTGGAAGTGTATCGGGGCTAAAATATCGAGGGGTATCCGGGGTAGCAATGTGAATCCTGGGTAGATACAAAGCGTGCTTTAAGTAGAGTTGGGTGTACGGTCTGCACTAACTGTTTCACATTGTAGACGAAGGATCTTCTTGATATTTTTAAATTCAGTTAGACTGACAGCAAAGATGGTGGTCCTGTAAGGGACCGTAATCTCCGAGCAGCAGGCCCAAAGTCAAGACAATATAGGGTCACGACCGTCCTTTTTTTAAAGATATTTACACGAGATCTAAGGATAATTTGATGGTCGTAGATAGCACTGGGACACTTTTAAGTGTTGAAATGAATTTCTTTCTCAGATTTTGGTGTTTTAAACTCATTCAGATAAAAAAACTCCCAACATTTCCCACATTTTTAAGATAGAACTTCAACCAAATACAACTGAATTAGTGGTTGCTGTCATTTTATGTTGGTCCAGTTGACCCCTATCCCGAACTAACAGCTACACAAACACGAGTTTGTGTAGACTTTGTTCAAATGACCATTGATTCAGGACAATATTTTCACGAACGGAATACTTTTGAGATGATCTTGGCAGTAGGGAAAACTTAAGAAAGTATCGAAGGTGAATCGGAGATTCAGGAAAATGGTATATCAGGGGTGAGAGTAGAGATCCACCGTCAGGTGATACCCTAGGGATTCGTCACAAGTTATCGGAGACAAAATAGAGGGAGACGGCAGGATCTGGGGGCAAGTATACTATCCGAAACGTACGTATGGACAGATCACGTGGTTGGGGAATAATGTGATCACGTGGACGAGGTCTAGTCTGATCATGTCACAGGAGCCTAGTCTGGCCACCTGACAAGAGACTAGTCTGATCACGTGGTTGGGGAATAATGTGATTACGTGGTCGATGACGTGTCTCATCACGTGGCAGGAGACTTGTCTGATCACGTGGCCGGGAACTATACGAAATCTGAGTCTGGGTTTAGTCTGATCACGTGACTGGGGTCTAGTCTGATCACGTGGTCAGGGTTTAGTCTTACCATGCGACTAGAGACTTGTCTGGTGGTTTAAAGCCCATATTGAATACCCTTGCTACTTCGTTACTGACAGGATGATCCATCTAATGGAGACAAAAAAACATTTTGCCGACGAATTTGCCCCTGTTCCTATAATTGAAAATATGTAATCATGATCGTAACACAACCAATGGCATTTACAGTCTAAGCAATACCATTTCTGCCTGCATGATCGATTTGTATAAGTAAGTACACTATACCATATTTTCATTCGATTGCTCCTAAGATGCACATTATAATTATAACTTAATTATCAGCCCATAACAACTGTTTGTATGCTCTTTTAACAAGGAGGGAAACACATTGTGTTGCTATTTTCTGGTGTCGATGGTATGTTCTGAAGTGTAATGTATGTTGCATAAGTCTAGTGTATGTATCTTCTAGATTGTAATTTATGTTTCGGATACTGCAATGTATACTCTAGAGTGTAATGTATATTCTAGAGTGTAATGTATGTCCAATCATTTAATGTACACACATGCTATCAGACTGCTTGTTCCAACATTTCCAGACACTATAGACATTTGTTATACCGTTTTCTACTAAAGATTGTCACCAAGCGCCATGATTAGTTTACATGTTCTTTTAATTATCAACAAGCACAAAAACCCGAAATCAGTAAGCGAAGAGCATTCTGACGAGCTATTTACCAAATCATGCAATAATTGTCACAAGCAATGCACGCGACATACAATACATTACGCAATCATTGTTGATGAGAGCACCAAAACGTACGCGATACAAACACAATTGATGGGGTGGAGTCAAGATACGATAATTAACAGTTAATGTAGATATTTCTCTTATATATAACTTGTTTATTGTAATGACGACCCATATATTTTTTGTAATGATGTAGGAGGCTCAGGTTTTTGTGTAATGTTGTAGGGGACTGCACATACGTGTATAAAGTGATGTAATGAACATCCGTTTTTTTGTGGTGATGTAAGGGGCACACAATCAAGCACATTTATACAGCATGTAATCATGTAAGGAACTCCACACACGTTTGGAGCAATGTAATGGACACCACACACACGTTTTTGTGTAGTGGTGTAATTGACACCACACACACGTTTTTGTGTAGTGGTGTAATTGACACCACACATACGTTTTTTGTAGTGGTGTAAGGGGAACCACATACGTTTTTGTACAGTGGTTAAGGGACACCACATATGTTTTTATGTCATGGTGTAAGGGGCACAACACATACGTTTTTGTGTAGTGGTGTAAGGGGCACAACACATACGTTTTTGTGTAGTGGTGTAAGGGGCACCACACATACGTTTTTGTGTAGTGGTGTAAGGGGCACCACATACGTGTTTGTGTAGTGGTGTAAGGGGCACCACATACGTGTTTGTGTAGTGATAAAAGAGGCACCACACGTTTTTGTGTAGTGGTGTAAGGGGCACCACACATACGTTTTTATGTCATGGTGTAAGGAGCACCACATACGTTTTTGTGTAGTGGTGTAAGGGGCACAACACATACGTTTTTGTGTAGTGATGTTAGGGACACCATACACTCTTTGTAGTGATATGAGCGACACCTCATTAGGCTGGTACCCTCCTCAGTCACCTCCCTTGCGAACTCTGCACAGTGGACCGGTAGCGAGTAACCATCTCTTGTAGGATATCCTACTCCGGCGTGTGCGCATCTTTATTGCACATGATAAATCATAAAGGTGGCTACTTCCGCTGAAGCAACACTCGTCAATAGTGTCATTGTCATAGCACATTGGGCAATGTTTGTCTGAAATCATTTAAAAAACAAACTTAAAATCCTGTTCGTTTGATTATCGATCAAAGGTACATGTATACAATTTACTATTGATTCTGAAACCCATCGCTTCGTGTGTATTGGGGTTTCCCGAGTCTTAAATTAGTAATATATACGTCACGGATGTATAGAAATTAACCAATGAAAATATCAACATGGTTACCTAATACCGGTCCTTTCTGAGAGGGGCGCAGCCCTGGCGGAAAGTCGAGATCTAAAGGGGGAACCAGTCTAACACGAACACCACAAGCGGTTTTGTGTAGTGGTGTAAGGGACATCGCAAGTGGTTTTGTGTAGTGATGTAAGGGACACCACATACGTTTTTTGTAGTGATGTGAGGGACATCACATCTTTATGTCAGGCACTGAAGGGGACTGCACATACATTTTGAGAAAAAAATGAATATGTTGATACTGACCATTTCTTTGTTGCTTGAATTGATTAAAAAACAAAACGACAACATAATCTGGTTAGAAATCACATCAAATAATTACAAACATGACCTTACATAGACCGTGATTGTTTTAGATTTCGAGCTCGAATTCATATACGTACTACGCATATGACGTCATATACCGTAGACAGGGCATTGTAGTACGTGGCCTAGTTTTCCTCTTCGTGAAGTCTTGTAAAGTCACTTATTGAATCTGGAGCCGCTGGATTTATTTTCAGCCATTGTAATATAAATAGTGCTACAAATCCAGGCAAGTATAGTATATATAATATCTGTGTACTTAATGCCCCACCTGGATATCTAAAAATAGTGTAACGGACCTAGTTGTAGAAAAATAAACCGACCCACAGAGCCAATACCTTAAGGCGGCAAGGAAGCACAGGGACTTGCACAAATTACCAACCCACGGTCTGTATGTTTACTATACACATATATACGAATCATGTGTTTGACAATTTGTGCCAAGCCCCTGTGTTTTGGAATATTTGTTTCGATAAGCGTTGAATTTACAAGCTTTACGGTAAAACACTACCCTCTTACAATTTTGATTTTATAAAGCTGTGAAATGTCCTGGTAATTATTTAGAATAACATGTAAAGATTGGATCATGTTCAGTGAGCATTTGGTTTCAAGAAAATTGTTGCTGAAATTGATGTAGATAATTTGTCTTAAAGATCCGGCCGCCGCTATGCATATATCTGATAAATCTATCTATCTTTAACAGGAAGTACCATTAGTGTTACAAACCAAATCCTCTCTATGGTACGGAAACTGTTCCTGTAAGTCTACGCTTTGTGATTTCACAAAAAGGCACACAGGGAACTCATTGTGTGCTGGTGATCTTCAATCATACAGACCAATATCGCTGTCTACACACACACAAGTGTGTAGTATGATTTACAGATCAAACAACAATGTGGATAACTGCCGTATGTATCAAACGATGAAATCTGCGGGAGAGGTACGGTAGCAGGGTAGGGTAGTGAACGCCGCAAAAAGTACTTGTTCACACATCGAGCACTGGTTCATTCGCAAAACCTTGATTCATACTTCGGCAGTGGTCCGAGCATTGTTCAAAGAGAAATGGTTGACAGATAAACATCAAACACCCGGGACCTCCGAACACTAGCCGGATGCTCTACCACTTGAGCTACCTGGTCACCGATGATCGACCCAGTCCAGTACCGCTTCACTGGCTCACACATCAGGTGCTCAAAGACAAAAATATTTGTTCACAGACCAAGCATTGGTTCATATGAAATATTTGTTCATACGCAGGACACTGGCTTGAATGTAAAACCCTGATATTGGTTCACAGACAAAGTCTGGTTCACACAAACTGACATTAATCAGACACTGGTTCATATACGGACACCAACCCACTTTTCTCTCACCAAACGGTGCTAGTTATATTTAACAGTTGTATTCATTGGACACTGAACCATACACCCAACCCTGGTTCAGAAACAAAAGGTGGCTCACGGGCTGAACATTGGCTCAGGAAGAAAAAAACAATTGTTCATACAGACACGCAGTCAAACTGTGGTTCATGGAGCAAATGTTGTGATATGACACTGGGTCTTTGACTTGTCCACGTTATGTTGTGATATGACACTGGGTCTTTGACTTGTCCACGTTATGTTGTGCTATGACCTTGCGTCTTTGACTTGTCCACGTTATGTTGTGATATGACACTGCGTCTTTGACTTGTCCACGTTTTGTTGTGATATGACACTGTGTCCTTGACTTGTCCACGTTATGTTGTGATATGACGCCTCGTCTTTGACTTGTCCACGTTATGTTGTGATATGACACTGCGTCTTTGACTTGTCCATGTTATGTTGTGATATGACATTGCGTCTTTGACTTGTCCACGTTATGTTGTGATATAACACCGCGTCTTTGACTTGTCCACGTTATGTTGTGATATGAGACTGCGTCTTTGACTTGTCCACGTTATGTTGTGATATGACACTACGTCTTTGACTTGTTCACATTATGTTGTGATGTGACACTGCGTCTTTGACTTGTCCACGTTATGTTGTGATATGACACTACGTCTTTGACTTGTCCACGTTATGTTGTGATATGACACTCCGTCTTTGACTTGTCCACGTTATGTTGTGATATGACACTGCGTCTTTAACTTGTTTAAGTTATGTTGTGATATGACACTACGTCTTTGACTTGTCCATGTTATGTTATAATATGACGCCGCGTCTTTAACTTGTTTAAGTTATGTTGTGATATGACACTACGTCTTTGACTTGTCCATGTTATGTTGTAATATGACACTGCGTCTTTAACTTGTTTAAGTTATGTTGTGATGTGACACTGCGTCTTTAACTTGTTTAAGTTATGTTGTGATATGACACTGGGTCTTTGACTTGTCCATTTTATGTTGTGATATTGACTTGTCCACGTTATGTTGTGATATGACACTCCGTCTTTGACTTGTCCACGTTATGTTGTGATATGACACTACGTCTTTGACTTGTCCACGTTATGTTGTGATATAACACTGCGTCTTTGACTTGTCCACGTTATGTTATAATATGAATCTGTGTCTTTGACTTGTTCACATTATGTTGTGATTTGACACTGCGTCTTTGACTTGTCGACGTTATGTTGTGATATGACACTGCGTCTTTGACTTGTCCACGTTATGTTGTGATATGACACTGCGTCTTTGACTTGTCCACGATTGTTGTGATATGACACTGCGTCTTTGACTTGTCCACGTTTTGTTGTGATATGACATTGCGTCTTTGACTTGTCCACGTGATGTTGTGATATGACACTGCGTCTTTGACTTTTCCTCGTTATGTTGTGATATGACACTCCGTCTTTGACTTGTCCACGTGATGTTGTGATATGACACTGCGTCTTTGACTTTTCCTCGTAATGTTTTGATATGACACTTCGTCTTTGACTTGTCCACGTTTTGCTGTGATATGACACTGCGTCTTTGACTTGTCCACGTTTTGCTGTGATATGACACTGTGTGCTTGACTTGTCCACGTTATGTTGTGATATGACGCCGCGTCTTTGACTTGTCCACGTTATGTTGTGATATGACACTACGTCTTTGACTTGTCCACGTTATGTTGTGATATGACACTGCGTCTTTGACTTGTCCACGTTTTGCTGTGATATGACACTGTGTGCTTGACTTGTCCACGTTATGTTGTGATATGACGCCGCGTCTTTGACTTGTCCACGTTATGTTGTGATATGACACTACGTCTTTGACTTGTCCACGTTATGTTGTGATATGACACCTCGTCTTTGACTTGTCCACGATTGTTGTGATATGACACTACGTCTTTGACTTGTCCACGTTATGTTGTGATATGACACTGTGTCCTTGACTTGTCCACGTTATGTTGTGATATGACACTGCGTCTTTGACTTGTCCACGTTATGTTGTGATATGACACTACGTCTTTGACTTTCCAAGATTGTTGTGATATGACACCACGTATTTGACTTGTCCACGTTATGTTGTGATATGACACTACGTCTTTGACTTTTCCACGTTACAAGTTGTATGTTGTGATATGACATTGCGTCTTTGACTTGTCCACGATTGTTGTGATATGACACTCCGTCTTTGACTTGTCAACGTTATGTTGTGATATGTCGCTGCGTCTTTGACTTGTCAACGTTATGTTGTGATATGTCACTGCGTCTTTGACTTGTCCACGTTATGTTGTTATATGACACTCCGTCTTTGACTTGTCCCCGTTATGTTGTGATATGACACTACGTCTTTGACTTGTCCACGTTATGTTGTGATATGACACTGGGTCTTTGACTTGTCCACGTTTTGTTGTGATATGACACTGCCTCTTTGACTTGTCCACGTTATGTTGTGATATGACACTGGGTCTTTGACTTGTCCACGATTTGTTGTGATATGACACTGCGTCTTTGACTTGTCAACGATTTGTTGTGATATGACACTGCGTCTTTGACTTGTCCACGATTTGTTGTGATATGACACCTCGTCTTTGACTTGTCCACGATTGTTGTGATATGACACTACGTCTTTGACTTGTCCACGTTATGTTGTGATATGACACTGCGTCTTTGACTTGTCCACGTTATGTTGTGATATGACACTGCGTCTTTGACTTGTCCACGTTACAAGTTGTATGTTGTGATATGACATTGCGTTTTTGACTTGTCCACGATTGTTATGATATGCCACTGCGTCTTTGACTTGTCCTCGATTTGTTGTGATATGACACCACGTATTTGACTTGTCCACGTTTTGTTGTGATATGACACTCCGTCTTTGACTTGTCACGTTATGTTGTGATATGACACCACGTATTTGACTTGTCCACGATTTGTTGTGATATGACACTCCGTCTTTGACTTGTCCACGATTTGTTGTGATATGACACCACGTATTTGACTTGTCCACGTTATGTTGTGATATGACACTATGTCTTTGACTTGTCCACGTTATGTTGTGATATGACACTCCGTCTTTGACTTGTCCACGTTATGTTGTGATATGACACTATGTCTTTGACTTGTCCACGTTATGTTGTGATATGACACTCCGTCTTTGACTTGTCCACCTTTTGATGTGATATGACACTCCGTCTTTGACTTGTCTACGTTATGTTGTGATATGACACTATGTCTTTGACTTGTCCACGTTATGTTGTGATATGACATTGCGTCTTTGACTTGTCCATGTTATGTTGTGATATGACACGGTGTCTTTGACTTGTCAACGTTATGTTGTGATATGACACGGTGTCTTTGACTTGTCCACGTTATGTTGTAATATGATGCAGTATGCTAGGCTTCGGATCAGTTTCTCATGTCACACCGGACAACGCGGGATATTCCAACCAAATCCTGGTTTCCGGTGTCATAATCCACGACTCATCAACATGAAATAGAAAACATGCTGCGTCAGCAAAACGACAAGAGACCTATCTTACACTAATGCACAAACTGCACCAACCTGGACCTTTAATGATAATATCCGTGTAATTCCTGATAAGTTTATTTGCTTTCCTGTATATCTCAGCTGATACTCTTAACACCACACCCTGTTGGAGTTCATTTGGCGTCTATGTGAAAAGACCACGTGGAATATTCATACCGAGCGTCCCGACAGGAATCGAACCCGGATGTCTGGCGTGATAATCCATGACTCTAATGTCTGATACAAAAAGTAATTAGCAGAGTTACGGAGATCGCATTTACCGCTTGGAATAATTCCTGTTACACGCGCACATGATTATGTCATAATGTGTTCATCCGCCATGTATCTGTTGTGTGGTTACATACATGTAGTTGATTTATGAGGCATGATTACGATCTATCGCTCTATAAAGGGTGTGGTATTTTCGATAACGGAACAAACAGGACAGAACTGATAAACTGTTATTGGGTAGACATGTCCTGGCAATGTCACTGCCTCACCTTTGGACATTGGGTTCAGCGTTTGACTCTGTGAGGAACGCTATCTGTCCCCATGCGGTACTTGACGCTGACTGCTTGGTGTTCATAACTTAAAGGGAACAAGGGAACTAAACTGGCTATTCCCGGTGTCAGTACATGATATCTTGACCTTTGACCTTTGACCTCATGAAAGAGGACACCGTCCTTAAATGGCCAAAATGTGTCGATAGGACGGTATACAGTAGGTATACAGTAGCTATAGCTACCTGCCTTGGTTGTATATAACGGACGAACGTGTCCAGAAATGTAAGTAATTATATGAAACGTTAGTTAAACTCACCAACTGAATTCGGTGACAAATCAAGGGAGACACATTCTTGTCGTGTGTCCCGTCAGATATGATACCTAGACCTCCGGCGTGATAATCCACGGCTATACCAACCTAGCCAAAGCCAGGCTCCGTCAGCTGAGCGACAGGGGCCGTATTTACACTATTTACAAGCCGCGTCGACCCAATGCTTTGACAGCTTAAGTCAAATTGTTCGAAAAAAACATGACATAAGACGAAAGGGCGATGGCCATGAAACCATGCAGTTAGACTAGAGACGTTTCGCGGTTGTCAACGAAACCGTGACATTTGGCTTAGGGACATTGGTCATGAAACCATGGCATTAGACTGAGGGGCGTTGTCCTTGAAACCATGACATTAGACTGAGGGGCGTTGTCCTTGAAACCATGACATTAGACTGAGGGGCGTTGTCCTTGAAACCATGGCATTAGACTGGTGGGGGTTGTCCTTGAAACCATGACATTAGACTGAGGGCCGTTGTCCATGAAACCATGGCATTAGACTGAGGGGCGTTGTCCTTGAAACCATGACATTAGACTGGTGGGGGTTGTCCTTGAAACCATGACATTAGACTGAGGACCGTTGTCCATGAAACCATGGCATTAGACTGAGGGGCGTTGTCCTTGAAACCATGACATTGGTCTGATGGGCGATGCCCATGAAATCATGGATTTATATCTACAGATATTGTTCAAGACACTATAGTGTAAGGATTTAGTTTAAGAATATTTTAGATAATCGAGATTTACATTTATATGACACTACGCCACATAAGACATCTGATCTCTCTACCGATCTGAAGTTTGTGTGTTTCAGTCTATCAGAATTATATAATAGAGGTGTTAAGACTGACTTTTTTCGTGCCTCATCGGAGTTGATGGTGGGCCCTGTCGAAATGATCCAGAGATCGTCTTAATGTGTCTGTCCGAGGAGGAAAATATAGATTTTTGTCTAAACAATATTTCGTTCTGGTGAATGCAGAGATGATGTTTATTGTCTAGTGGCACGATACAGAGTCTGAACGGCGAAACAACGGGATCCTATGAATGTCGACATGACTGGTCACACGGATGAGGGAATGTGTATTTGATAGATACTTAATGTCGTAATATAATTCGGGAGGCACCCAAAGTGAAATTATCCTGTAAAATAAGACCATTGGGAATTATTTAAAAATATATTTTGATGCATGTGTCATGGTTGATTTTGAGCTGAGCAGATTGTTATTGACGTTACGCTTTTGATACTTCTGAGTACTATAGTAAAACAACCATTTTGGAACAAGTTTTATTTTGTAATTGCACAGTCATCAATTTTATGCACAGATGCTCTGTCTCATTCATGAAACAATAACAAAGGAAATATAATTATTTGAGCAAATTGAGCAGTGGGAATAAAGCACAATTCTGTGATGATGTTTACAAAGGTTACCATGGGGATATATAGGCTAGACTTACCGTTGACAATAGTTTGTCGGTGGGACATGGAAGCTAAAATAACCGATAGCAATACCGTTTATGCACTGATATGCATGAAGGTGACAATTAGATATTTAGGCAAAAATGACCGGCGGGATTTGCAATAAGTACTTTGGATTGCATTTAAAAAAAAAAAAAAAAATTTCATCAGAGCTCATCAGATCTGCCACATGCATTGCGAGAACGGCACGATGAATTTACTCCGAACTCGCATGTTAAAAACGAGCAAACGGCAAATGTGTACACGCTAACTCAATTCAAACAAGTCTTTGTTTAATCATTCAATTAGAAAATCTTCGCCGTCCCCAGTCAAGTGTGTGCCTCCATTTTGTGTGGAAATATGTCGGGAGCTCCAACCACTTGTACACGGCATTATAAGACTCGTCAATGATTTTAATGGAATCTTTGCGGTTGGTTTACACGTTCGGCGAGGTTTTCAAGCCCACCCAGCCTTAGTTTATTAGACCCAGAGGTGTATGGTTATGTGTCTTCTCGCCATGGTGCAAAGAGATGCTCTGGGAGTTTTCACCGGAGGCGTGCAAATGGGTCTGTGAGTGTTCAGTCAGATGGCGAAAACATTTCTGTTACACAATAACATATACACGTATACCTTTGTACGAGTTTAAATGTCAGGTGAACCCTGACACCGTTAGAAATAGGAACTACTCTCAAAATCATTGTACTTCGTTACAGTTATATGACGTTCAGAAACTTGTTACTAAAAGAAAACAATTAATTTTTTTGGGGTAAGTGGAAAAACAGACGTTCGAATTCCTGTCCCAACTTTTTTGTATCCTCAGAAAGCCTGTTGCTTATAGTAACCTTTTTCAATAGTCCAGATTTGTATGGTTTCGCTAGACGTTTGAAGAAAAAATGCCGTGTTTTTGTGGAAATTAAGCGGGCTTTAATTTTCCCTATTGAATTTATGTTATTATTTATTATTTTAAAGATTTTATGCCATCCTCAAAAATCGTGAGAAAAGACCAATTGGACATTCCTTTAACTGTATAACCAAACCCATCAGTAAAAAACACTCAAAGGACCAAATAAAATTGACCGTTGCAGGCAGGTGACCTTTTTATACAGGTTCTAGTTGCATTAAATTGTGCTATATTGGTACATCAACAGGTGCATTTTTTAGCAGTTTTAAAGTTAATATTGTGTCCAGAGTATCAAACAATATTCAAAAGAAAACGTTATGCCCAAGTCGGAATATGAAAACAACGTTTTTTTTTCGGAGGTGTTCTGTAAGTTGAGCCTTGATACTACCTTTACTAGTAACAGAGATTTGTAATACGTCATAAGTAATGGTTTCAATATCATTGATTAACTTATTCTTATATATGGTACTGTGAATTTTGATTTATTATTACGAAATGACACGCGTAACAAAAATCCTACACAGCAGCATATGCGCGAGTGTATTATATCGAACTACTGTGAATGTTTTTTTTCGATGGTTCTCATTTTCGCAAATTTTACAACAAGATATTTTAAGCGAAAATGATGCATTTCATATCGCGAATTATTGAATAGAAAATAAATTCTCCAATTTTTTTTTCTTAATGTTTTTATTTCATAGAATTGCTATGATATTCTCGAAAATAGCGAAAAATAAAACAAACCTTTACAGTTGCTTGGTGATATCTCAAATTTGAAAAGCTCATACATATCTTAACAAAAAATCAACGACAAATTGTCTTCTTCCGTGAAGGCCGGTAGCGGAGAAAGAGCAATGTGCTGTAAAGTAGTAACGCTTGCCGAGAAAATGACAAACTATGTCGTCCCTCGAAAGGAGGACGGTCATAAATATCAAATATGTCTCCCAAAACAATTGACGATACCAGAGAGATGTCCATCAAATGAATTGGTTTGTTCCTATTGTTTAGCGTCCTATCGCCACAATATTACCATATGATGACAATGCCTGTTTCAATCGGGCCAACTTTACAGTCGTCTGAAAGTGATACCATTTACTAAAATGTCATGTCACCGGCCCATCGGCATGACATTTTACTGGACTGGTAGATATATCAACCCCGCAAACATGTATCGTAACGGTTAGATAGCACGGAATTTGACTAGCGTCAACGACTTCCTGGTAGAAAGAAAGGCTTATTGAACATAAAGATAGGGAATAACAGGACTAACATGTTCCTATAGTTGTAAAAAGTCCAATATTTGTTGTTAATATATCATAACTAAACTGGAACAGAGGGTTAACACTGGAACATCAAGGCAGTATGATGGTCACAAGGAGATGATCAGGTCGGCCATCACGTTTACCATAGTCGCCGTTTAACCGCTTCTCTTGAAATCCGAGTTAAAAGGTTTTTTTTTGGCCACCAGGGATTCCTTGATTGTGGAAACAAGGCACTGACTATTGAAACAACTGATGGATGTAAACTCCAAAGATTGAAGAAGCGGTGATGTTACATGTACTATAAATGTCTATTATTGCAGTAAGGCATAAACTGAAATTATTACACTTATAGAGTTAAGTGACAATATGTCCCTTTCTGTAATAGTCTGTGCGTTCTAGAAGGACCATGTTTGATGTTTCTAACATCGGTGACGAGTCCTAGAAGAACGACACAGTTGTATGATGTCTCTGACATCAGTGACGAATCTTAGGAGGAAGAAACAGCTGTTGTATGGTGTCCCTAGCATCACTGACAACTCCTAGAAGGACGCCACAACATTGTGATGCAGCCTAATTATTTTCTTTTGTACAATCCTTCCAAGGTTTTGTTTCGTTTTCTTTTCTGAAAAGCTCTTCGACGAATTCCGTCTGGTATTGAAACAAAGTCGGTTGAATGCATTAAATTCGCCATTGTATATATATAATGGTAATGCTATGACCTGAAAACGATAAAACAAAATGCACATTTAAGACCTTCACTCTGTATGTAGCTATTCGTTCTTGCAATAGAAAGATGCTACCAATACACATTCGAATATTTGCTCTGAATATTGTAATGTAATTTTCATTTACACTGGATGTATTTTCTCTTCAAAGCTTCTGGCCTTGACTAACAGCAGAATTTACAAAATCTAGAGCAACTTCTTACACGTGCTTAATTCCAAACACGCGTTGTTTATTTTAGGAAACTATTATAATTGTAAGGCAAATATTCCATGTAACGATAGAAAACCAACGCCAGATAGAATACAATATGGAAATAGACAAAGAGGGCGATGTTTGTTATCAAAATACTTTGTAATACAGTTTTTGATGGTTTAAAATTTTGCAGTTTTTGCAAATTTGAAGGGAACTTTTTTTTTTTTTTTTTTTTTTTATTAAACTCTTTTCCAAAAGATCGACAATAAATAAAAAAATAAATAAAACAGATACTATAAAATAGATAAATAAAAAAGCGATTTTGTTTTACCTCTCGGAAAAAATATATAAAATACCCAGGTCCCCTCGATAATGACAACGTCTACGGTATGTATATACCATTCTGATATCGTTACTGTAATAAGGTATCACATGACTATTAATTCACTATTCAAATTTCAAAATTAATTTCTCAAGAAATCCGTAGACAAAAGATTTCTCCGGAACAAGTCGTAATTTTATAGATTTCAAACATGCCTTGTAACCGATTTATGTTTCATTGTCGATCAAACTACACGTGCACTGTAAACCTACACGTGCGTTTTCTACTTTAATGTTTTACTAGTGTATGTACATGTATACTTCCTATAGTGCGTTACTGAACATCAGGAATTTTCAGAATTCTCCCTTTTTATAGCTATCAAATTGAATAATGTGTTTGATGTTGGCTTAGGTTTTTGCATCTTTGTGTATTTAAAATATTTCGATTGCTTAAATATCAGCAAAACGATGTTATTTCCAGATAAATTCAAACTATTTCTTATGTTTTATTCTGACTTTAAGCTTCCCAAGCGATGTAAATTTCACGGAGCAGCCGCGTCAATCAGAGTAGCGTTGATTGACAGCTGCACGTGCCGCTTTCATTTCACGGCTACAAAATAACACCCGCGCGTTTATTCGCATGCTTTACATGCATTTACTGTGGACACTAGTTTACCTAGAGCAGAATCATTAGATAGACCTAACTATAAGGCATATGTTTGAAGCGAGCAGGAGTTTTGCTGGCATTAAAAATACATAATAACTCAAGTGAGTCTCTTTGTAAACCAGATATGATTAAAGTGAAAGCGATTCATTTCATCAAAAGTACTAAAACGTTGATGTTAAAATGCATTCTCGGGGGTGGTGGTTTATGCCTAATTACACTTTAGGAGTGGATTTATTTTTAGAACGAATTTATCCGAAACACGCAGGATCACACAAGGCTTAAACAACGTGAGATCTCGCAACACTACAAATTGAATGTTTTTCAGGGAATTTCTGTGAAATGTATTTATGCATGATGACTATACTAAAATGGGTAGATGTCTTCCCAAAAGCAAAGCTTCAATGACGACAATGCATTTAGTTTAACGATAAAAGTGTCATGATGATGATGCTTATGATAATGAAAGATGATGGTGATGATGATTATGTTGTTGTTGGTTTTGTTGTTGTTGTTGGTGGTGGTGATGATGATGATGATGATGACGACGACGACGACGACGACGACGACGATGATGGTGATGATGATGATGATGATGATGATGATGATTGTGTTTAGATAACATTATATTTACGATATAACAAGAATGTACTGATGTCCAAACTAGATTATCTAAATATTATACACATTTAATCAATCAAATTGAGAGTACACACTTTTTATTTTTTGCATTAATGAAATGCAGCACTTTTATTATCAATATTTTTCTGTAGTACCTCTTCCTGTTCCACAATTTCCGGTTAGAAAAAAAACAAATGTCAGCATCACTAATATGTATATGTGTAGATTACTGCTGGCACGCGTTTGTATTTTGTGTATGAAGTGCGCCGTCAACCTGCCTGCAAAGTATGGCGCACATGTTGCATATGCATGTGCCCCAATGATACATGTTGATAAACGTTGGATGTGTCGGGATATGTAAAGCACGTGCGTCCTAAATAGCCCCACCGTCACGAATTACTAATGAAAACAGATACACCTGTGAGACGAGTCCTAGGAATTAGCGCTGTGATATTCGTTAATAGAATATCATTCGATAATAACATTGGCGTATTTTCATAAGGCCTTTGTAGAGTTTATTAATCGTACGATTAATGTTTGTGATTTGATGTGATGTGATGTGATGTGATGGGTACAGTTTTTTCTTCACTGCTGTGCTCACATCACAGCCATTTCCTATCGTCTAGATATCGGTTCTCCACCGCAATATATTTCGGAGCGGCCATTTTGTCCGGTTGAGTCATATGACCTAATGCCCCATGTGACATCATACCCGGATGTAATTGGTCCCCGGAACATGGTCTGCAGCCAGAATTGATTGAATGTTACAGTATAAACACACGTCAAACCATGTATGTAATTATTTTGTTCCAATTCATCGACGTAGCATATGCTATTGAAAGTTGATCTGAAGGGGTCCGAAACTAATACGTCAAGGATATATATATATATATAATAATAAATATGTTACAAGACGTCAATCTATTTTCGAGATTTTGTCGAAGGAATAATCTGTAAGATTGACCAAGTCGAGTAAGATCTCTCTCTACTCCCATTTCAACATTCTCGTCCCTTTAAGGTTGGTGTGCGTTTGAAATAGGAATCATACAAAAAAAGAAGTGGCCAAATATCAAAGTCCGTTTTCATATTTACCTCGAAAAATATTTTAGTCCGTATCATGGTTTCATCGAAATTAAATCCACTTTGCTAATGAATCGTCGAATAAAACAACATTTTAGTATATTAGTTAATTGGATTTTCGATTGATATTGCTTAAACTATGACCTAGTTTTTTCAATTCAACAAATTGCGCCGTGTGTATTCATTATCTGATATGATTGGTTTGGCCTACTTTCAAATATATACCCGTTGTTTAATAAAAATAAAAATCTAAAAAAAAAAAAAAAATCAAATATACTAATCTATTCTCATAAGACCTCTTACATCATTGCGGATCAATGTTCATTTTTGGTCAGACGAATACTCAAATGGATTCGAAATCCAATTTGCGATTAATTATTTTACTGGCAGTTGACACATTCTTTAGGAAATATATATAATTGTTCCGAGCCTTAACTAGCAGTAGTAAAAAATAGTAATGGTGTTAGAATGTTTATCATTTGACAAACGATTCTACTGAAATGTACCGGTTTGAACGTAGTTATCCACGACTGCATACGAGATGTCATACGCTATTTCGCTATTTGCATCACTTCGGAAGTATTTGCCGTTCGGTGTACAAATTGAGTGTCACGGGACTCCCTAATGCAACACATATTGAGTTATTATACAAATTGATAAATTGTGTTCATAATCTGACACTATTGTATTATCAATTTTGTGTCAACGAAGCTCTTTAGTCGTCATTGGATAAATGAAACTGGTTACCATAGTAACCTAAAACTCGCGGATGTATTCACGTCTCCGATGATTCACATCACACATGCTTTATCGAGATTGCACAATAATGTAATTTTTAAAACAACCGCTATGCATTATAGTATCGAATCGAAAGTAATAAAAGAATTGAATTGAATTGAATATAAAAATAAGTCAATTATATAAAAAAAATGTTAAGATATATATAAAAAAAATGTTAAGATATCAATAACTTTAATTAATTTATCATCTTATTAAAAAGAAGTCAATTATAATCACTTCTATAAATCTATTATAAATTATATACATAAATTGTAAATACAATTACACGTTTTATTTTAAAATTCAAACTATCTGTGAATATATGGATAAATCTATCAATTTATTTATTTGTCAACTGATACATTCAGTAATAGACACCTTAATTCACCTGTACAGGTAACAGGGACGTTGATTTACCTGTACAGGTAGAAGTTAACCTAACTGTTAAAACAACACCTCTCCCTATATTGTTTACACAAGTTTTTGGGAGAAACAGGATATATATTTTTCAGTTTTGGGAGAAACAGGATGACACCTGTAAAAGAAACCAGTACTTACGTCAAACGACTAAGGATCATTACAACCTGAAAATTTCAGTTCATGTCATAGTTACCGAACGTTCCTTTCACTAACTTAATTTATTTTCTGAACTTTTTCGACACGATCTCATTTTAACATTCTGTATCTCGCGGGGTGATATGAAGTTTTAAATATTCGGTGTTCGTTTATATCCCAGGAGATTCTGTTTTAATCAACCCGTCGCTCTTATATTGATATTGGGATTTGACCTTTATTTAAACTTAACCTTGCGGAACGCCTGGCATTTCCGTTCCTTATTTTTGTGTTAGTGTTTTAGCCAATATGTTATCACTTTATATGAATTTGTAGTGATGGACACGATCTGGGCTTAGATAATCTTATCTTATTTCTTGTAGAAATTTGTCTTCATTGGTCTCCAGTAAGGAAAGTAAGTGAAACTGGAATCTTGATGTTTATGAATCCAGGAATATCAACTGAAAGAAAAAGAAGGAAAAAAAAAAAAAAAAATCCCGAAATAGACTTAGGGGTTAAATGAAGCAGAAGAGTCCTCAACTATTCGTAAAAATTATATTCCAATATTATAACAGCATGCTGTTCCATATGGAAGTTAATCTCGGCAGATGAAAGGCGGCTGTTGGTCTTGACGCAGCACGGCGTTATTAGTATGTTTTGTAAACACCGATCAGTGTATAAAGAGGACTGCCAATCTTGATACCGAATGTGTTACACCACCTGGGTCTCTCACCAGTGTATATGTACTACGCGTTACTTTGAATCAAAAACATGTCCACATAATAGTTCTCACATAATCTCGGTTCAAACGGTTTTCTTTTACGCAACAATGTTTTTTTTCCATAATAAATTTATAAAACAGCAGGCCTGTTGAGTTTGTCCTATAAGTTAGGTACAATGCACGAAGAAATTCATATAAAGGTTTGATGATTGAACCTCCATTATGATGTCCTGCCGTCGTTTAGCTTAATACAAGGGGGTATATTATATGGAAATCCAGGGGAGATAATTAAGGAACGTTTTTGCTCAATATATATAGAAATTGGTATTGCTACTGCGCCACAGATATGCAGGTTGTGTATTCCGTACAAAGCTTACATGCTTTCGTTTCAAGTGTTTATGTTCGCCCTGAAGTATAGCTAGCTAATTCGATAAAGTTTAACATAGAAAAGGCATTATCAATATTGATAGAATGGTCAAAAGGAGGCCGATATGGCGGCATTGGGTCCACCTTATACTACCGAAATATGGAACCACTACCGACCACACACACACACACAACACACACTTCAATCGGATACTGATTTGATACCCTGTGCAAATACATCTTCTATTGGCCACTTCGCTCCTAAGTGCCCGTTTGTCGCTGAGTGCCAATAACTATGTGTCAATTCAATATCGTTTCAGTCTGTATTTTTTCTTCCTGAAACGATTGCGGTCATACAGGGATTCATTTGAAATTGCAGCTTCCGTCGAGCGATTTTCACTATCCATCCCATACGGGGCTGGACCATTGGTCGAAAAGGTTATAGTTTTCCTCTTCGTCCTACAACACAAGGTTGATATGCTGCATAAACAAATACGGTATAACCGAATGCTTTCTAACTGAGAACCCTAGATATGTAAAAGATTAAACATCTAAATATATTAAAACTGATCATGATACAGTGTAGATATGGTCCTTGTAATGTCTTACAATAAATTAATTGTCTAATTCCAGTGCTGTGGCAATATTTCTCCATCTCTCCATAACTGTCTCTGCTTTTGTATGGGGATAAAATATCAAACTATGTGTACTTGTCCGTATCTACAAAGTTTGTCAGCATTCTAGCGGTTTCATTCCTTTGAGGGATCTTTATAAACAAAATCAGACACTAGCGAAGAATGGTAATATATTGAGCAAGTTAGAAAATTACTGTCAGGACTCTAGTGGCTTCATTTCTTTGATTGATTTTGATCAAACTTCACACAGTTACATAGAACCTGAATATCTCGAAAATATCCAGTTTCGTGTTTGTTTAAAGTCAAGGTCATCGTTCATATTTTTAGAAAATCCTTTGTCAGTTCCCTGGCAGCTTCATTCCTTGAAGGATTTTGATCAAACTTCACTCACTAATTGAGACGATGAAGTTGTAGTTGACCAAGGTCACTGTTACTATTTTTGGAAAAGAATTGTCTGCGTCCTGGAGGCTTCATGCCTTGAGGGTTTTTGATCAGACACTTCAGAAAAATCTTAATATATTGAACAAGTTCGAATTTCAGGATTGTAAAGTCAAGGTAACCATTACTATTTTTAGAAAATCCCACTATCATTTGATATAACTTCTCTGTCAAAATTATAGCATTACAATTTCTTACATTATAACATCAGTTATAAGCTAAATGTTTACTTTTTCATTTTACCAAATCAATAACGCATGACACATTCTTCATGAAATCGTTACAATGTAATAGCTAGTGGGGACTGGTAGGGCAATACCCAGCTTATTTAATTTGTAGTTAATCCATCTTGTGATGTAACGATTTGAGATGAATTTGATCAACGCGTTAACACAGGGACGACATGTTAATCTTTCCTGAGTAAGTGTCGCACAGAAAAATCAACCAAGGCTAAAATTATATTTCAGCTATACCATGAACAGTAATATGTATTAATTTATATAACCTACCAATAAATTGCTTATGTACTTCCGGTAAATCATAGTCATTCACAGATTAAATTGGTTAGTAAATTGACCCATGCATTTCAAACGCAACTCTTATCTGAATTGCTGTCATTTGCAAAGCGAAGCGCGAAGAGAGAAAACTGTACTCCGTTGTCGAAGCTGTTCATAATCTACTAGTCATATACTGTTAACGGTGATTGTTTTGGAGTAGAAGACGTGGCCATAAGCCTCGCATTGATCGAACAGGAATACGGTATCACTGACTATAATGTCGTGGTGAACTGCGGTCACTGGTCTGGTCAGTTATGACGGTCTTAGGTCAGCCTGTGGTCAAGTGGCTGGCAAAAAATGCGAAGACAATAGGTAGTTGGTTAGTAAAAGATGCTGACTAGTGCGTGATTGAAAGGGAATGTAGTCCTATAATGAGTTCCAAATTATCAATAATGTTTTGTCCATAATTTAGTGTTTATGTTGAGAGTATTAGTGAGGTGGTCAGCTTTCTCTGGTGTACATGTATGTATTCTACTGTCCAAGACATTGGCGACATGTTATCAGGTCAGCGGTTGAAACCGACATTTATTATCAAAAAGAATATAAATATTTGTTTAATTATTATATTTCATTTAATAATTAAAATTTTGTCATTAATAATCATCCATCATATGCCGTAATCAAACAGGAGTGTATAACTTTCTACATGACATCTGCTGACAAAACGACTCACAATCTAGAGAGTTCCATGCCGGTATCAAATACGTTTTGTGAATAAAAGCTAGACCCTTTGATTAATGCTATTTGTCGAAGCATACATCACTAGATTGATATGCAATGATGTGGTGACCTATCGCTGTAGCTTAACCTATTGAAGTATTTCCTTTGATAATGCTTCCGCGAACTTACCAGGTCAGTACTTGGCATTTTGGGTTCCACTGACACACATTTATGCACGCATCTAAAATAAAGTCTTCTCGACATTATTTTTTTGTCGTGTGATCAAATTTCCTAAATTTATTTTTATTCTTGGATGGTAACTTTGGCATTCGCGAATGTCATGTCTACGAGATTGAAATTCAGTTGCCTAAACGTAAAAATTTAATGCTATACGTAATACCATGATTATATAAGACGCTTGTGTAGAATTCAAATATCTAATATGTAATTCCATATTCAATTAGGCATTGATTTACACGTCCTTGAATTCAATGTCTGATTTTTTAACATATAAGAGTAGAAGAAGTTAAATAACTACATGTATTTCACTTTTTGATATACACTACAGCTTACGTGGACTTTGCGGTTTCCACGCGTCCGTCACGGACGTGGGCAGCGCGGACCCCACTCGCCCACCGGATAAGGCATTCCGCGACGGTCCGTCATATATCGTGGACATCAGCTGACTGATACGGTATCCACTCGGCATCACGGTATGTGACGATCCGCGATTAGTGGTGGGCATAGTTCAACTCGAGACACCGTGTTCCACGACGATCCACGATACGTGGTGGACATGCATTTCATTTTAAAGCCCGTGGTCCATGTCGATCCGCGATATACAGTGGGTACAAGTTGTTTGCTGTTCATTTCTGATCTACACGAGTTATATCCCTTCGTCTTTCGGTAGCGGTAGTGGTATCGGTATCGTTTATCAGAATTATGCATGGTTTCATGTTGGCGGTGTAGATCAGCCTTTATGATTCGGATGAACTTGAAGAACATTTCAAGTTTTATTTAAAGCTTTAGACCCTTGGTCCATCAATAGCGTTATTATGGCCATATTATAAACATTAAAAAACAATCGCAATATATTAAGCGCCGTTAATATTTAATGTAACTTAACATAAGCTGTTTCATCCATCCAGCATTCTCCATTGACGTATTCACGTTTTTAAAAAATATTCATTTATTTTAGAAATATTGCATTCATTACACGACATTGAATTGGGAAAATAGAAAATACCACTGCGACATAAGAACAGCTTTTCCAAATCTCATCAAAATATCTAAACTTCGGCATTTGAATCCTTATTCCGTTATCTTTTAAACATCGGTGTTATCATGTTATCAGACTCCGACCATATTAAAATATGCGGAATATCGAATGTTGTGACAACTATTTGTATATCTATTCTAAAGTGTACACACAAAAGAGCTGTTAATAACTGCCTATCTGGGTATCTTGTATACATGTAATATCGTTAATGTGGTATCTAAACGGAAAACACAAAAAGGAATTAAACATTACATTATTGCATCAAAAGCAGAATGGATTCAGAATGTAATTAAAACATTACTACGGCCCTTTCTGCAATATAATTTACATGTACAATGTTTATATACATTCCTTAAATGTACCGATTTATAATAACCATTTAATGTCTTTATATTTATCATGTATATTGAGTGCTTTGCATTCAGGTCCAATTATGGTTTCTGTTTCTATCACCACTGTGATTTCAATGATTTGTATTCAATCATATTTTAAGTCATAAATTACTCATTGAATGCAACACTTTTTATGCGGTGTTTTGCATAAACATGGCAGCCATAACCGCTGATTTTCTCGGCAGCTCGTCACACGCAGATGATTCTATTTTAGCTGTCTGTCAATCAAACGGGGTATCTGACGGCATCCGTGAGTTTCATTGGTTAGTGAGAATGATTGACAAGATACTAAAGCTTGTTACACTCCAGTGATCTCTGACTCTGTCAATCAAACACTGTAGAAAGGCGTCCGTTAATTCCATTGGTTGGTGAGAATGATCGACAAGTCAGCGTACGTGCACATGTTTTGTCGTCAGTTGTAATAGTAGACGTAAAACCCGTTAAATAAATATTGAGAAACATTATCAAAAACTGTATCGATACATACCGTCAAAACTGATTATCTACCGGTTCTAATAGCCTATATAGGGATATATTCCGCACAGTGACCTCATGGTTCGCCCAGAGACCATATTTGAGTCATTGCATTAATAGTCTATTAAAAGTTTATTCTAGAGATGCTAATATTTTAGGCAACGATGTTGCACGATTTGTGATATTTTGTGATATTCTGTTCCGACTCATCCACTCATCGGTTTTGGGTTACATTTCATTTGTTGGAGAGCTCGAGCTAAATTATTGGAGATAGAAAAGTCTCAATGCACCTTCGATATCAGAGACGGGAATCGGTTGATCTGTGGAATAAACAATAAAAAAGTCCTGTCCTAGGACTGGTCATGATAATGTTATATGAATATCTACACGTAGAAACACGAACTAAGATACATCCGAGTCCGTTTTATAACCGACGAGTGGCCAACACCACAAAGGCCAGAGACCGGCAAGCCGCGGTCACAGAAGCGTGTTAAGATAATAGCCCGGTAAATACCACATCTTAATTAACAGGTGTATCTCTAACATGTTGAATTTACCCGTAGGGCAGTTTGTTTTGATAATTATGATATAAAAGGACTCCCAATGCCAAGAAGTAGGTCCTTAACTGTAGGTAAATTTAATTCATTTATTCCTTTGGCGTTTCAGCCAATCTGATTTTACAACATATACAAAGACATATACATTAGCAATACAAGATCGTGATATCACAGGTTCAACGGGATCAGACCGCTTTTTAGGAAATATATATAAACAAATGTAAACACGTGCCTGCAATTAATGCGAATAAGACAACGATAATGCAAATGTAACATTTGGTATAATGTTCTATTATAACGGGCCGTATACAACATGTTATAATTATATAATGTTCTGTGTTAACGGGCTGTATATAACATGTAACATCTTACTAATTTTCTTTTATAATGGACCGCATATAGCATATGGCATTTGAATAATGATCTATTTTAACGGGCGATATATAACATGTAACTTCTTGCTAATTTTCTATTATACGGGCCGTATACAACATGTCACAATTATATTATGTTCTGTTTTAACGGGCCGTATATAACATACATATTCTTACTAATTTTCTTTCATAATGGGCCGTATATGACATATGACACTTGAATAATGTTCTATTTTAACGGGCCATATATAGCAAGTAACTTCTTACTAATTTTCTATTATAACGGGCCATATACAACATGTCACAATTATATTATGTTCTGTTTTAACATCCTGTATATAACATGTAAAATTTGAGCAATATTCTATTATAACGGGCCGTATACAATATGTAACATCTCACTAAATTTCTAATATAACGGGCCGTAAACAACTTGTAACATTTCACTAATTTTCTATTATAACGGGCCGTATATAACATGTCACCATATATAATATTCTGTTTGAACGGGCCGTTTATAACATGTAACTTCTTACTACGAACCTCACCTTACGACCACCTCAAAATTACGACCACCCCGCTATTACGGGCACTTTTTTTTCAGTCCCGATTTTTTTCTCTATATATCTTGGTATTGGTCGCTTCACTATTACGACCACTTTGCTATTCCGTATTACGACCACCTTGGGCAGTCCCAACGAATACTAATTAACGCTTATTACCCCCACAATTACGACCAGTTGGTCGTGTCTAAAAAATTACCTGGTGTGTAGCGAACCGTGAACAGCTTACGGTAATGCGTGTCAAACTGGCCATTGACGTGTGTATACGTAATTATCGATCTTTTGTTTACTGACCAGTGTATCGACAGGTGAGTAGAATGGCTATTAATCTCTTTGAAATCTTCGCACTGACCGGAAGGTAAAATAAACATCCAGTCGTTCATTGTTCGTAACAAGCCAACATGTGCCGGGTTTTAGTTTGTAGTCCTTTGTTTACCGTTACGGGTGATCGCCCTTCCTTGGTGGCGCTGTGATCAGATTATCTATCTTGCCTTGAAAATTGTAATAACTGTACATTTGCTTATTAATTATGGTATTCAAATAATTGATTTGTGGCTGTTGGTCGTTTTAAGACCCGATTACATACAAGCGAGTAAAATAAACATAGTAACGTTTGATTTTTTTTTCTGGTCAAGCGCAAGTTTTTTCAGCGATCTCGATGTTTTTGTATCAATGCCGAATAGGGTTTTGGTTTCAAATATTTCGCTAGAATAATGCTATTCTTTCTAACTTCATTTCTTTTTTCGCTCATGATGGCCACATCACGTAAACGTAACGAGTTATCACTAAAAAAGAAAATTGAACTGATTCAATGTAGCAATGGTCGTAGCCAACGACAACTTGCTGAACAGTTTGGGGTCGGCAAAACACAGGTCAGAGCATCTTGAAAAGAAACACAGAAATTTTAGAAGGTTATGAAGAAAATAAAGGAAATGATAGACAAAAACAATTGTCTTTCTTTTTATTTAAAGTTAAGACTATGGCATGTATTTAGCCAAATCTATACAACTTGCACCTGAGTTCAGTCAATTAAGAGTTACGGTTCCTGATGGTCTAGCTCAAATTGGTCCACCTCGGCACTTTGTCCCGGACCCCAGGTGTTCTTAATAGCGAGGTTTCACTGTAATTTTCTTTTATAACGGGCCGTATACAACATGTAACATCTCACTGAATGTCTATTATAACGGGCCATATATAACATGTAACATTTATATAATGTTCTATTTTTCTGCTTGAACGGACCGTTTATAACATGCTAATTTGCTATTGTAACGGGCTGTATACACCATGTTACATCTCACTGATTTTCTATTGTAACGAGTCGCATATAACATTTATTTAACTTCTTACGAATTTTCTACTATACTGGTGTAAAGGGCCGTATACAACATGTAACATTTGAATAATGTTCTATTTCAACGGGCCTATATAACATGTAATTTACTACTTTTCTTTTATTACGGGCCGTATACATCATATATAACGTGTAACGACTTACATCACCCTGTCCATAGCCTTTATTACGAGGACACGGGTTTCGTTGCATACCAATAACGATTTCGATTACAACACTTCTAATAATATAAGTTTAAAATGGAATTCGTACATGAAATAAATGCTTAAAGTAAAGTTTCAACATCGTGGGTATGTGAATGTTCAAACTTAGGCTAATTATTTTATTTGTGATACGAATGTTTATTGTTTTAACTCAACGGAATTTAAATGTAAATAATGTGTATAATTTAAAAATGAATCCCTACAGTAAAAAGAAATTTTTAACAAAACTCAAGCTAAATATACGTACAACCTGTAAAAGCATATATTCGGAACATTTTTGACGTGCACGGAAACCATACGTGTCAACTCACCAGCAGTTATAGGCGGTTCCGATTAAGTTCAAGTTCTTTATTTCCTTGAGCCTTACGGCTCATCGGTTCAACAAATATATACATGTACAGAAATGATACAATACAAAAACCACACACTCGCATACACACACTCACACACAACCGGACTAACACATACATTGTACAACAGGTAGAGTGTAGAAGGACATTTTTTTTTTATACTAATAAAAAATCTGTTCTTTGTTTATTACTGTATTTAATATATTTTGCTAAATTTGAAAGATCTTTTTTGTTTACTGTTTCTAGAAGTTGAATAAATTTGTACATACTAGGTTTATTATAATAATATTTCTTAATAAAACGTTTTCTTAGGTCTAAATGAAATACACATTTAATAATAAAATGAAATTCATCTTCAATGTCTCCACTGTTACAATAGGAACAAATTCTTTGATTTCTTTCTAAGTTATTAAATCTACCAATTTCAATATTTAATTTATGTGATGACAATCTAATTCTAGTTATTTCTTTTAAATTAGAAGTACCTATTGGTTTTGATAAATATGGCTGTAAGTAGAACTTTTCACTAATAAACTTGTACAGTGAACACTTGGAAGATGAATTGATTTTTTCTTTACATTCTTGTATAAATATATCACATAGTCTGCATTTAACAATATTCATAATATAATCAGCTGTATAAATATCCCCATTTTGCCATATATACCCAACACCCATTCTATACAGTTCTTCTTTTACTTCATTCAACCATTCATTCCCGTTTTCTAACATATCTTGATAACAAGCATTTAACACACAGTTATTGGTTTGTTTTAATTTCAACCAATATTTAAAAATTCTAAATTTCCTCACTATTACAAAAGGTAATCTCCCTAATTCTTGGTAAATCATACAATTAGAAGTACTTTTCTTAACCCCCAATAATCTTTTTAAAAACTGTAAGTGGATTTTCTCTATATCCGGTGCTTTATGAAAACCCCAAATTTCAGCCCCATAGTTAAATATACTACCGACGTATGTATCAAAAACATGTAGTTGGGTTTCAACGTTAAAAAAATTTTTCTTTGATACTCCCGAAATTGAAAATAATGCTTTTCTTCCTTGTTCAGCAATTTTTTGTTGAGTTTTCTTAAATTTACCATTAAAATTCATTTGTATCCCCAGATAATTAAATTCATCTACGGTTTCTAATACACATCCGTCATATAACCACTTTTCTTCTTTTCTTAATTTACCACCGTTTCGGAAAACCATTACTTTAGTTTTGGTAGTGTTTACAGTAAGGTTCCATTTCTTTGTGTAAAGTAATAAAGTATCTAACATTTTTTGCAGTCCCTCGGGAGTTTCTGCCATTAAAACCATATCATCAGCATACATAATTAAAAACAAGTTAATAGTATATAACTCAATAGATGGACATCCTTCTGTTAGGAAATTCATTTCACAGTCGTTGACATACATGGAGAACAATAATGGTGACATTATTTCACCTTGGAATAACCCATTTTGACATTTAAAAAAATCGGACATATTATTATTATATTTGACACAACATTTCACATTTTTATAAAGTGCTCTTATAATATTCAACATTTTCCCTTCAACACCTTCTTTAATAAGTTTGTACCACAAATTTTGTCTGTTTATAAAATCAAAAGCTTTCTTGTAATCAATAAAACAGCAATATAGTCTTTTCCTATTTTTTAAAATTTTACTTATTAAGGTTTGTAAAACAAAAATGGCGTCTACAGTAGATAAGTTTTTCTTAAAGCCAAACTGAGCGTCACTTAATTTAGAATAATCACTATCAAATTTCATTAGGCGCTCATTTAAAATTGATGTAAAAATTTTACCTAAACAACTAACTAGTGTGATGCCCCTGTAATTATTGGTATCATTTTTATCACCTTTCTTGAAGATAGGTATAATATTGCCTAATGACCATGATGAAGGATAAAAACCAGATTTAAAGATATTATTGAACAATTGGACTAAGCAAGGCAAAAGTACCTCTTTTCCTTTAATAAAATACTCATTTAATAGTAAGTCTGGCCCACAAGCCTTAGAATTATTCAAGTTTCTGATAGCTTTAAGAACTTCACTATCAGATATCTGATTATCTAATTCATGAAACATATTATTTGGTACATTTATGTCATAATCATTTAAAAAATCATTGACCATTAGATTATCCACAGGTTCTGTTGTTGATAATTCACTAAAATAATTGTAAAAATCTTGTTCGTTAAGATTACCATGAACAATATTTTTCTTTTTCCTGAATTTACTGTAAAAAGCTTTAGGATTACTTTTTCTCAGAAAAGCCATCATATTTCCCTGTTGAGCTACATATTCACGTTTTAATTTAGCTTCGAGTTTTTTATAAATACGCTTTTTAGATGTAAAAATGTTTCTATTTTCTTCTGACTTATCAGAATTGAAAATAAATAAAGCGTTTTTGAAATCAGTACATCTTTTCTTACAAAGTTCATTAAACCATGGCTTGTCCTCTACTCGAGTTTTTCTAGTCCGTCTTGGTGTACCTGTAATAGTATTTAAAGGCAATAACAATTCATTTAACATATTTGTAAACTTATTGACACTTTCATCTATACATTCTTGGTTATCTCCCCTTATGTTACAAAATTGTAACAGTTCTATACTATGTTCCTCTAAACAATAAAGCGACCTATCTGCATGGTCCTCAATCCATTTTGCCTTAGTATATGGACTTTTTGCATTTTCAACAACAGGTATAATAATAGTTTTTACCTCATACAAATCCACTGTAAAGCTAACTGGAGAGTGGTCTGAAAACACATTAAAAATGCCACTTTCAAAATAAAAAAATTTCTTTAAAAAATCATCGGACGACAATACATAATCTATTAGACTGGACCCTCTACTATTTAAAAATGTTATATTGCCATTAATATCATCTTTATGACGCCCATTTACGATTCTTAAGGACGTGCTTTTACATAATGTCAATAGGTGTCTACCAAATTGATTAACACAGGTGTCAGAGTTGGCTCGTTTTGGAGGTACAGGATCACTCGAATAATTAACAATATTTGAAACAACATGCTCAGGACCTTGTCTAACAACATCATCAGTAATATAGTCATCACAAACACCAGTTCTACTATTAAAATCTCCAACTATAATCACTTCACCTAGTGCTTTATATTCATATATCATTTCTTCTAGACTGGCAAAGACATCGATTTCACATTTGTGATAGAAAGTGCTATTTACTGGTGGGAAATAACAAGCAAAAATGTACACATCACTACCTTTGGTTCTGGAATTATTACATAACTTTAGTAAAACAATATTATCATTAATGTTATTTATTACCTTACAAATACCACAAAGAGACGATTTAATAAAAATTACAATTCCACCACCCTTACCATGCGTTCTAGGAAACACACAACTGACGTACCCTTCCAATTCCACTTCATCGTCTTTTTCAACCCATGTTTCATACAAACATATAATATCAAACTTATTTATAATATTTACAAAGTCTTCTATGTCTAATTTGTCCGTGATGGACCTACATACATTCCATGAAATAATGGACAGTCCTTCCACACAATCCTAATAGGAAATGTCGTGGTCCCTACTGGGTGGCTCTTGTCGCGAAGATGGGTTTCTCCACCGACCTCGTGCCGCGTGTTGATATCGTGTATGCAATGAACGAAAATCATTACGTCCTTGACTTGTCGTTGCGTTATTCCATCCTGATTCTGCGATCCCCGACTCATTACCAATGAAACTGTCACTATGCTGTACCAGCCGCGGTGAACTGGTACGAGCTCGAGTCGGAGGCGGCTCAAAACGCTCCTCTCCATCTGGAGTAGACGGCACGCGATTACGTTTTTGATCCTCGCGACGACCAATAGCTGGAGTACCAAGATTATTTTCCACCGATCGCGAGGGCTCCCGTTGCTGCGCGCCCGCGTTACGGACAACGTCGCTATGTGGCCGCTGTTGATCAGATCGACGTATAGGGTCACTCTCTGGCACGTAAAGCTCCCCGTCAATATAGAGACGGTCTCTGACGAGTTTGGCATGGCGACCTTCGCGCTTATAATGTCTCATGACAGGATATAACTGTCTCCGTCGCTCCTCGACTGCATCAGGGAACTGCTCGTTTATGCCGAACCGCGTACCACGGAGCATATATCCGTGACCTTTCACTTCTTGTTTGTCCTCGTAGTATAGGAATCGTACAACTACCGGGCGGACTTTACCACGTACGAATTTCTGGAAACGATGAACGTTCGCGAATTCCAGATGTCGTGATATACCAAGCTGGCGATGAAAGAATTCCCTCACTTTGTCCCCTATAACCTCATATCGTTGTTCCATTAGACCTGTTATCACCAAATTATATTTCATGTTCCTGCACTTTTGGTCTTCAACCTCTGCTGTGATGTCGTGACATTCCTTTCTTAGGTTCACCATTTCTTCCTGTAGTTTTGATTGGTTGTTAGCAATGTTTCTATTTTCTATTTTCACTCCTTGCATTTCACCCTGCGTTGTCGATAATACAGTCTCGTTTTTTTTCAACCTTTCTCTTCATTTGTTCATAAAATTCACCAATTGCTTCTGCACTTTTTTCTATTTCCATGTTTTTCTGAACAATTTCTTTAACCTGATTTTCCATAATTACCACTTTTGCGTTGAGTGTAGATAGTGCCGCGTCTATTTTGTCTATTTTATTCACATGTGTCTCTATACGTCCAAGTCTCTCGTTTATGTTATTCATCATTTCTATCATATGTTTCATAGAATTTGCCATGTCTGTGTCGCTACCCCCGTGTAGAACCTCTCGCACGCTTTCTAAAATACTTGACGTTGTGCTAGCCATCATTCCCTGGTCAAGAATAACAGGTATCACACAGGTGAGAAAAATCAATAGAGCGTGACGAGAAAAATCGGTCAACACCATACCATAAAAATCCACTCGAGTTCAAAGTTCACAAAACAATATACGCGCACTGTACGATACATGCGATGAAGAAAACTGATAAAAGTCATTCAAAATCTTCATGCAATTCAAATTTCACAAAATACCTCTGTCACATGATACTTTCGGAACCTGATTGCAAAGTTACGACTCATTCGACGATACCTGCACGTTCACAATCGACGTAAATTCACGGAGCACTCTACCCGTGTCTGCCCTGTTGGGCGCCATCTTGTTGATTAGAACACCCGACAGAACAGATACCTGTGGTGCTGTGACAGGCGTGACGACCGTGTCGACCGTAATTTCACATCTGATTATTGTTAAATGGTATACTAACCCACTCACAGTCGAGTACACTTTTATGTCTATATGATTTGTAATCAGTTAAGTTAAATAATATCAAGAAAAATATCAGTGATAGTTCGCCATGTTGATAAGGGTTATCGGATAGTAGTAAATGGTCTGATGTGATTTTGTTTCGCATTTTCAATCATTTAAAACAGTAAAATATCTACGTTGTTGTACTATAGCTGTCTTCTGCAAATTTGGTTTATGAAAATGGTATGCAAAATTATTAATAAGGAATGAAATGAGATGAATTCAAAGTTCGTGTAAAATAGAGGTAAAGATCATGTAATGTCGGAGAATACAGATAAGATACCGGTAATTTTGGAGAACTTTGGAGAACACAGGTAAAATCCAGGTAAGGTATAGGTGAAGACTATAATGACTGTCACAACATACCTGCCCGTAACTTATTTGTAAGAAGTGGGAGAAAGGAGACCCCCCCCCCCCCCCCCCCCCCACCCCCCCCGCGGTAATCCAGACGATTTTTCTTACCTTGTGGGTCAGTCACCCGTGGCGACAGATTCACAGCTCTAGCTCGTTTGACACACTAAGTCGTCATAGCAACCGCTGCGAGGTCCTAGCCCCAGGCATTTACCTGTTCAACTCAGTTTTTGTAACGGTATTTTGCTTTCCTATACAGCGAATTAATTAATGATTATAGACGGGTCTTGCTTTTGTTTCAAACTTAAAGCAGATGATAACTATGATATCAACAAATTTTATTCCGTCGTTACGTGAGAACCCATAAACCAACATACATAATGTACGTAACCAAAATATGATTATTATTGATCAGATCATAAGTAATATACGGAAAGAATATCTGTAATATAGTTCACACTTAATGAAATTTAGATATATATATTTTTTAAATAGAAGGTACTTCACACAGACATGGGCTCGTAAAGATGACGCATTAAAAGAATTTATCATATTACACAGTATCAACTGATATAAGCACATCGTTTACTTTGCGTTTTAACTTCTGTAACATAAAATACATTAATACAATGGTGTACACGCAAATTACATAAAAGATATTTACTAGTGTTAATCTGAGATTATTAGATTATTTACAATTAAAATTATTATGTTATATACGGCCCGTTACTAAAGAAAATTAATGAGATGTTACATGTTGTATACGGTCCGTTATAATACAGCATTATTCAAATGCTACATGTTATATACGGCCCGTTACTAAAGAAAATTAATGAGATGTTACATGTTGTATACGGCCCGTTATAATAGAGCATTATTCAAATATTACATGTTATATACGGCCCGTTACTAAAGAAAATTAATGAGATGTTACATGTTGTATACGGTCCGTTATAATAGAGCATTATTCAAATATTACATGTTATATACGGCCCGTTACTAAAGAAAATTAATGAGATGTTACATGTTGTATACGGCCCGTTATAATAGAGCATTATTCAAATGCTACATGTTATATACGGCCCGTTACTAAAGAAAATTAATGAGATGTTACATGTTGTATACGGCCCGCTATAATAGAGCATTATTGAAATATTACATGTTTGTTATATACGGCCCGTTACTAAAGAAAATTAATGAGATGTTACATGTTGTATACGGCCCGTTATGATAGAGCATTATTCAAATATTACATTACCAGGGAAACGGAAGGGAAGTAACTCTTATATATCGGGAGGACATCCTGCCTTCGGCCGTGATTAGAAGACGCGGTAAAGTGAGCATAACTTCAAAACATAAGCTAGCCACGCTATCTAGCGTTCCACGACGGATCGCGCTGTTCCGTGGACATACACGGCATCCGGCGGGCCACGATATCCAGTGTTCCTCGACGGGCCGCGCTGTTGCGTGGACACCCACGGTATCTGCCGATCCATCACGAATCGCGGAATCACGTGGACACTTTGCCCACGCATGTCCACTAGTGGACATTGCGTGGGCAGCCCACCGTGGGCGCGTGGAAACCGCAAAGTCCACGTAAGCTGTAGTGTAGGTAGTTGTTTGTCATTTCTAACGTGATACTAAGCAGTTTAAAAAGGGAGATGTGTCAGAACTCAGATGAACTAAACAGGTTATGTATGTCAGATTAGCAAGACCGTGATAAACTACAAATGTCAATGGGTCTACTGGCTTAATCATACAGTATCGATTGTCTGAGCTTATCAGTAGAGAGTTCTCTAAATCTGTGATGAAGTAAGAACTAGTTGTGGAACTAAGGTTATCGTTATAAAGACCTGCCACTTCTGCCTTACAGATAAAAAAAATTCTGACAGGGATATTTATATGACATTTTAGATAGTTAATTTTGCTGGTGAACTTCTCGATCAAGCCTTGTATCATTATGTTATCGGCTCGTCCAAATGTCAGATAATTATGTCAAAACCATCGAGCCGATTTCCACATACGGTTGCGACACCACTGCGTCTTGCTTGCTCTTGAGCCGCTGAAAATCAGCTATTATACCAATAGCGTCTCGTAGGCGCCCGCCTTATGATTGAAAGATATTGGGCAATTTATGTGAATAAAAGCTTGAGATCTAATATCATGACACTTGTCTAGTTTCTGCTCTAGTAATTAAACAAAACCTGCTTCAATTATCCTTCACAGGTAAATGATAATACCTGATATGTTATTTCATTGAAACAAATACTGTTGAAGCCAATATTACTTTCACGGGCTGATTTTGGAGATATGCTACAAAATGTGTTTTCTAATTGCACTACATGCGTGCAAAGGGATGTGTATTGGAAGTCTTCTTTGAATAAAATAATACATATAGTTCTTTCGATAAACAAACTAGATTTTTTAGATCAATATCTCCATGGCTTGAACTTATGTATATACTATTTATCACCTTATTAATGTATTTTAAATAGAATACAGTGATTTTAATGGCAAATGCATGTTTAAAATTCAACAAGTATGTTTTCTTAAGAAAATTACTGGAATCTTCTGATCACAAAGAGAAATATTCTGATGGACTGATACATCCATAAAATGTCTCTGGACTTTTATGTTTGAAATGCTTTCATGCGTTGTTATGGTTGATGACTGGACATTTGACCTTCACCTTTAGTGAGATGAAAGACCTAATTTATTTGACATCAAATGCGACAATACTGACAAAACCAAGTAGATCCATAGATTGGGACGTAATCTGGGTCGCTATGTACTTTTATCTGTGTGTATATATGTACATATAATTGCCTACTAGATTTAGAAATCGTTACAGAAACATAATCATATTTTGATAGTAAAATATGGCGTATCTATTGTGATACTGGAAGAGTTGCTGGTAATTCCATTAGATTTATTTATATAAATTTTAATATGGTACTTTTAATTCCCCGAGGTAAAAATTTGATATGAAGATAGTCATTTTGGCATCAAAATGGATTGGTAGATAGGTTACTGTTAAATAATGATTAGAATATATGGTTCAGAGGATAAGGGGGAGATTGTAAGATAGATTGAAGACAGAATACACAATTCTAATACTGTCATTCATTTTTAATGTCTTGCAAAAGACACCCTAGTGAGTAACAACTTCGAGAATGAAATTATTGAGTAATATATATATATTTATTGCATTTTTGCCTGTGAAATATAGAAAGGAGGTGGTACATGGCGGCCCACGGCCGAATATTATTTTATGCATGATATTATGATAGACTTTTACCAAATACATGTCATTTTAGACACTAAAACGAAAATTGGCAAATGCTGTATACGCAGCGCCACCTAACATGATTTCTGTAAAAAATGTGTACCCTCCCTTTTAAATTAAATATATTTCTGGTGCAAAAGTACTTGATAAATTTCATATTGCATTGATAGTCTCATGTGATGTTATATTTTATAAAAACATGTGTGTTTAGCATGAATTTGTATAATAGAAAGTGTAATTACAGCTTTTTTAGCAAAATTTTCAGTTAAAAATTTACCTTCTTGAAATTTTCTTTTATTTGTTAAGTAGATAAAATGTAATAATCGTTGGAGTACTATCAAATTTTGCTTTTAAAAAACATGTTTGCATATTAATCTTAATACACAACCAAAAAAAATCATCAAAAATTACTGGATAACAAAAGATTTTTGCATACAAAGAAAGGTGATGAAGTAAATTGTATTAAAAAACCAAGGGTTAAAAAGGAGCACCCTGTCTGACACAAGCAGTAAAGTCTGATTGCATTGTTATTTTTGTTGGATTTTTAGCATTTGTCTCTATTTGCAGTACTTTCGGTACTTTGATATGTTGTCCAAAATTGGGGGTGTATGCATTTAACAATAATAAAATCTTGGCATATCCAGTAATTCACCAAATAAATTTGTTTCATTAAATGTTTATGAATATCCATAGATTATTTCTAACCTGAAATTTTGATAGTACTCCATCAATAACTTTGTGGTATTAGACTTTAAATGAAAAGTTAAAAACAATGATTTTCACAAAGAAGACATCAAATTAGGCTGAAATTTAATTTAAGTGTCACGGAGCGTGATGATTCATATACAAAATTAAACCTTAAACAAATGGGGTGAATTTGTTTCACAAATAGGAAATAAAAATATGTTCTATAATAGTTAGTGGTCAAAACATTAGCTTCTTATGCAGTTTGATGGGGAAATAATGAAATCACCAAAAAAAGAATATATACATTGAGGACATGAAATTAATTCCTCCCACATAATCGGGGGTATTATGCTTTTGACAAAAATATGTTTCCGGGAAAAAAATCGCTGTGGGCCGATTTAGCCCTCCTATGCACCACCTCCTTTATCAAACTGATCAAACTTACCATCCAGCAGAATCTCGATGAGTAGTGAAAATATAAGATTTTGCATGGAACATATTAGATTTTGCAGTGAAAATGCAAGATTTTGCAATGAAAATATAAGTTTTGCCGTGAAAATATAAGTTTTTCGTTTTTGACCAATCAAAGCGAACCTTTGTATTCATCTCATTGATAGATAGATTGGTTATTTTGCTGTTTTTCTGAAATATTCAGACTAGTTTTTGACTAAATACTCTCTAGAGGTTAGCTATTCATGCACAGATTTTCCGATAACAGAAGAAAACGCTTAAATTACGGTGATCACTCAGTCCGTTCAAAATGGCGCCGTCAAGTTGAAGTGAAGTAACATCTCAAAGAGATGACGTCATGGATTATGTTACTGATTTCCGCACCTTTTGACACTATTATTTTTTCGATATTTTCAATTTTGTTTTTTAGGTTATAAAATGAAATAAAAAGAAAACTGAATGGTTTCCTGTTTAATGTAACATATATATCATTAGTATAACAGAATATTTTGATATTTTTCATTCGTGATTCGCACTCGATATTCTGTCATACTCGAGAAATATCTGTTATATTAAAGGGGAAACCATTCAATATCCTCTATTTATATGATATATGTACAGCAATGGTTGTAAAACTAGATATAATTTAAAGATAGGTACGGTACAAACCGAATAAATATTAACTACATGATAATTTCTCGGACTCATCAGTGACAACAGGCGAGAATCTAGAAGTGGGTCTGCGAAATCAAAATGAACCTGCATAATCACACAGATGTAAAGTCTACAAATTGGTCAAACGGGACATAAAACATTTAATTAGTGATACGGCTCACTATATACATGTGCTGTTAACATTTTTTTTGAAATCCAAAACTGAAAATTATTGAACGATAGGACGTTTTGTTCCTCTCTCTCTAGATTCGGTCATTTTCTGCAACCTATTTCAAGTTTTTGGTCGCCTCTTGTGATCAACACTTTAGGCACTTAGCATCACTGACGAGTCCTGGAAGGACGAAACAGCTGTATGGTGTCTCTAACATCACTAACGAGTCCTGGAAGGACGAAACAGCTGTATGGTGTCTCTAACATCACTTACGAGTCCTAGAAGGACGAAACAGCTGTATGGTGACCCTAACATCACTGACGAGTCCTAGAAGGACGAAACAGCTGTATGGTGACCCTAACATAACTGACGAGTCCTAGAAGGACGAAACAGCTGTATGGTGCAGGTCAATCAATTTTGACTCTACTTTTATCTAATTCTCGATTTGATCTGAAAGGTACTTATATCGTATGTGTCTTTTTGTACAATTCTTTCAAAGAACACGAAACACTTGTGAAAATTCTGAACCGGTGCAAAAAGTTTGTCGTGGCATTCAGGGTACCGGCAAACTTTGGGCCACAGAATTTATCATACAGAATCTTAAAGAAAAAAGGAATTGCATTAATATATATATAAATATGTTTTTCAGATACTGATCATATCATAACAATGTTTATTGTCTTGTCTAACGAATATCTATCCTCAAATGTATCAGGGGTATCTTAAACTGCAGCCAACTTTGGATATTGCTTAAACCGGAAGTTGCCTAAAGTTGGCAAGGTCCGTCGTCCTCAACTGAAGGTTTATTTTCTGTTCCATGCAGTGTGATAGTTACGGGTCTATCGTTCTCACCTTCACTTATTGCCGACTTCCTCTTGTACTTGGTAGGGGTGTCGAGGTATTCGGAAATAACACAGCACCAACAAGGCGCATTCGAAGCGTCATAACTGTCTCTCACAGAGAGTTATTGCTTGCTTATTTCATCATTACCGGATATATATAACACAATGAACACTTACTGTTTAAGTCTAGCCGTTAAATAGAACATACAAAGATGGTTGCACTCTATGGATCTAGATAATTCCGGAGATATTTATTAAAGAGTAGTCTTTCATTTGCGAAACAGATGCTGAACACATGTTGAGATTAACGGAAAATCCGTCAGATGTAAATAAAAAAAAACAAGCAATCGTCGAAGGCTACAAATACGAAAACAAAATGGATGACTTTACAGATCCGTCTATGAATTCCGAAACAGCGGCTATAAATTTTAAGATAGCTTTCATTCTTTCAGCAGGTGAAGTTGTAGTGTTGTAACACTGCTGATTATGCTTTTGTACGCACCTCAAACAATTCGGCTTTCAGATCCATTCCACATGTTTACGTTTGTACCGACCAATGCTTAAAGTGCGTTATTGGCGAGGCAATAATCTATCAAATAACATCAACTGTCGGCGTAGGTTTGTGGTTCACAAACAACCAGTTGTAATTGTCTATTTTCAATAGATTATCATGTTTCTCATGTTATGTAGAAGAAAGCCTTTCCAAATACGTCCACTATTTGAAAGGGGTTTGATCATGTATATTTCTTGGCCGTTTCTGCCCCAAGTAATACCAATATATGGTCAAAGGATCAGAACGGTGCTCGTTGAATACATATAACCATCCAGTTTTCTAGTGCTTAGAGAAGGCTGTAGACAAGTACTGCAAGAACTTGAAGAATTCTTCTTTTTACTGCTTTGCACGATATAATTTTAAGAATCGTTATGTTTATTAACTACATATGTATGCCTCAATTATAGTGATACAATTTTGTTGAATTCTATTCAGTTCGTGTAGCTTAGCTCATTCACATGCATGTGAATACCCAGACATATCTGTAGCAAAAGTGTACTTTTAAAACCACTGAAAAGATATTATCATATCAACTGCAATTTGTTTATTTGTGACATGAAATTGCGTTCGTGATTCTGAAAAAAAGTACATGCTATGTTTTAATTGTTATGGATGATTCAGAATATGCATCTCATGATGATTTCATCTAATATGTAATCATAATTGATAGTATTTAATATCGAATCAAAATTGATAGTATTCAATATCCAAAAATACGACATTAAATTAATTATAGCGTTATTTCTCTGACTCCTATCAAGTATTTCCAAGATTTAGTTTCCCTATCATCACAAACCAGTAATAGGAAGACAAAACAGCTATATCGAGCAGTTCTGAATTCATGAATCAGCATATTCTGTATTTCTGTTTCGAAGAACTTCTTAATCTATGTAGATATCATCACTTACATGTCGGTGAACAAGAGCACTTGTTGCATATAAAAGTGATGAAATAAGATCTATTATGACGTCATAATGCAAAGGGCCACTTGCCATTGCGAAATCAAATCAAATGTCCCGAGCAAGCATGGTTATTGACTAGTTACTGGTAATATCCTGCAGAAACAGGAAATATAAGATAATTGATGAAATGTCGTTGGATATTATTGCTTTAAAAATATATATGATATATTCAACGACTACAGAATGCCTCCGATACATGTGTTAAAGACATACATGTATATAATTTATATTTGTCTAGTGATTTAAGCTTTAAGCCATCTCTAGAAAGTCTGCCCTGCAGGTAGGGCGTAAGAATTGTACCTGCTGCCTCCATTGCATGATCGTAAGAGACGACTAAATTTGGGATCTTATTTTTTCTCTTCTTTCTGAACAACTTTCCTCTTCCTAATGTCTCTCTTGACAATGCCTCACTTTTGGCCTTTAGTTGAGCGTTCGCCCCTGTGAGGAAGGCTTTGGGTTCTGTCCCCTGACCGAGACCTACCAGAGTCTTTAAAAATGGTAGTTGCTGCTCCTGCTTAGCGCTCAGCATACAAGGAGTGGGACGACTGGTTCGCCCGTTGTCATCATAATGTGACCGGGTGGGGTGTGCTGCTTGGTGTCTTCGGCAGTATGCTTCAGTGAGGTAGCACTATAAATCTGCAAACGTTCCGGCCTATCACAAGTAGGCTGAACACGAACATACTGCAGCTTCCCAAAACACACATACGCATTCACTACACGCATGCATGTCGCACGCACGGGAGGCCGTCCTTAAATGACCTTAGCTCTTAATAGGACGTTAAACAAAATAAACCAAACCAAACCAAACTCTTTAGAAAGTTTTAGTTTTATAATTCGTACATGGTTGCAGACAAATTCAATAAAGGGAATTATCGCGTTATGATTATTTCAATTACATTTGAAAGTTTACATTTTTTGTGGATTATTTATAAAATATCGTGAATTGCTTCGTAAAAGAAATAATAAATTAATGACCTTTTTAATAATGGAAACCTTATGATGTATATATGATGTAATTTGCTTAATTTTTAATCAGAAGATAAATATTGTAAACAAAATCGTTAAAGTCTTTTTTCAAAATCAAATTACTAAATATTAATAATGACTTATGTGCTAATTAATGACACAATGATGAACTTATTAATGGCCTTTTTATATAGGAAACATTGTGGTGTATACAAGATATAATTTGCTTCATTTATTATAAGACGTAAATAATGTAAAAAAAACAAAACGACAACAACAACAAAAAAACAAAAAACAAAAACGTAACAAAAAATCGTAACAGTCTAATTTCACTATCAAATTACCAAATATTAATATTGACTAATGTGCTAATTAATGACACAATAATGACCCAATTAATGACCTTTCTAATATTGGAAACCTTGTTGTGTATATAAGATATAGTTTGTTTCATTGATAACATATCTAAAGATCCATTAAGTATCAGTAGCGCGACAGTACGTCGCCGCCTTCATTGCCTATTTAATTAGGGTGTATGATTTTTGGTTGTCATATTTCTGTCAGAAGACAAACTTAAATAATGATTATCCGATAATCTTAAAGTGTGACGTCAAAATATCGTGTCACTTTCACTGACGGTATTTATTTTTAGATAAACACCCTGCAAATATTATATCCCTCCAAGTTGGTATGTGGTAGGTTTATGGCGGTCCATAAGGAACATAATTTTGTTACACTGTAGAACGAAAATATAAAAATTAGATATTGTAACACATGTAAACACCGTATTTGTTTTGATGTAAAATTAAAGGTTATAGGATAAATCTTTTATTTTGATATATTTGGACTTCCCTTACGACTTCCGGCACGTTTTGTCTCAGTATCACTTGCGAGTCTTATAGGGAAGAAACAGTCGTATGGCTCAGTTTTTGTTTTATTTTTGGCAAATGCTGTATTTGATACGAAACTAAAAATGATATCCATTCGTGTGTTTATGATACGAAACTAACAATGATATCCATTCGTGTGTTTATGATACGAAACTAACAATGATATCCATTCGTGTGTTTATAATACGAAACTAACAATGATATTCATTCACGTGTTTTGTTCATGGTGCCATGAGGTCCCAATCCTTCGGGAACACGCGTGGATATAATACACAAGTTGTTATTGTTGACAAAGCATAAATAGGGCATTGTTTACATTGGCAAGGTATTAAAATGAAGATAATTGTAGATACAAATTATCATCCTTTATCACTGTCAAAATTCGCTGTTTGCAACAAAGCAACCCAAATTCCACAGAATAGTTAACTTGACTTCTACGTATTGTAGAATCTTGGTGAGACAATATATTTGAAATCATTTATCAATGTCTGAGCGATAAAAGAGGTGAGACAAGTTCATAAGGTTAAGTCCGGATCACATAACGACAGGCTCCCCATGGTTTAGTTTATACCTAACACATCAGATTGTGGAGAAATGTTTAAAGGTAAATCACATTGTAAGCATCATGTATATACCATTCCATACTTAAATCACAGCGCGTGCTGTGACCCACTTACGTGCATGACGCAGACATGATATTTCAAAAGATTTTATTTCATTTTATTCTTAATTCGAAGATAAGTAAATTGTGAAATACTAATCTATTATTTATAGACATATCTCTATACTAAAGTCTGTCTTGCCTCTAGCGGTGAACGACTTACTATGTTAGAAGTTATATTAGAATACAGCAAGATGCAGACTCTCAATAAAGTATATTAGCTTACGCATAAAACAGGACTGTCTTATCGTCGGCCAAGTGCGTCCCGTACCTACCCACTTCAGATACGCGTTGTCTGCACAGACGCCCTGCAGATAAACATGGTACACATCCTTAGTGAGACTAGCTAGATAATGTCTCGTTTAATAAGTCTAGCGACTCTATCTATAAAATAATCTCAATATTTCTTCTTATCAATATTGCAGGTTCGCACGTAAATTGATTTATATATTCAACTCACGAGATTCAGCTGGATGGCAAGGATTTCCACGTCGTATGCACAAACCCAGATTGAATATCAGAGTATGTTTAGAAAAGACTTGCATTACTGTTTTTCCCCCAAGATTCAATAACGATAAAGGCAAAATGAAGGATTTTACATTACAACTATAGTGATTTAATGTAAAGCACAGAATAGTAAACCAGCTATTTGGTAACTTTCCTCGTAAGCCAAATTCAAGGTAAAATATTGCTACAGTGTTGCGTATGGATCAGGTCTGCAGTCGAACATATATCGGTGTGACACTTCAAGACATTTGAGTTACGTTAGTGATGTAAATGGGAACGGTATCTGGGTCCACACGGAATTTGATATGTGTCTAGACATGTACCGTGTTTTGTTGTTTGGAAAAGAAAGAAATATGACAGTTTGTCAAACTGATTTTATTCAGATCCGTTTGTCAAACGTAACCCATTCACATCAAAACTCGGCAGACAGAAACTCGATATTCATTTAATGCAACGCCATTCAGCATTGCGGGAAGCGATATAATAACTGCATGAATTGGACACAAACTAGAATCTGTATCTTTGTTGATTTCTGCATTGTATCATACTGACAGACTCTCTATGGGGCCGTGATAGCTCAGTCGGTTAGAGTGCCGATCATGTAACCTCAGGTGAAGGTCCAAGGTGCGTGGTTCGACAATTCCTACCCGTATCGGGAAACTGGGAAGCTGGGAAACGGGTCTGTGTACTTGTGGTTGTGTACGTGGGCAATACACTTTACCATAATTGCTCTGGATGGCGTGTTGCAGGCATCCCGTATGTTGTTCAGTGAGGGTGTCACCAACTTCTTCAGGGAGACCACGTCTTGAAATTGCCCTGTTCATGGCAAAGCAAACAAACAAACTATATTGGAGCATTGCCCTTTGACATAGGAAATATAATTGCTCAGATTTTACAAGTATACTATGACATTCGACGTTTTACGCCCTGGTTCTCGCCTTGAGACCGTGACCTTGGTGAATTTGACTTAAAGTTGCATCTTTTAACGATGCGATTCACTGTTTACTGATTTTGAGATACACTTTTGGTTTCTTTTATACATCGACATTTAAGTATTGGTTTAGTTGTCATACTGGTAGTATGTGTGTTGAGGAAGCAGAATATCATGTTACAACCAGTACAAACTACTCAAACATTCATCCATATCCGATTCCATTGTCTTTTGTTCAAATTATGTATTTCACTAACAGAACTGTTTTCGGCAAATTCTATCCTACTCACAAGGCTTTGTTTTAGTGTTTTGCTGATAGTTGGTTTATTTGGTTTATTTTGTTTAACGTCCTATTAACAGCCAGGGTCATTTAAGGACGTGCCAGGTTTTGGAGGTGGAGGAAAGCCGGAGAACCCGGAGAAAAACCTCCGACTTACAACCAGGAGGCTGCCCCACGCAGGTTTCGAACTCGCAACCCAGAGGTGGGCGGGGCTAGTGATAAAGTGTCAGGACACCTTAATCACTCTGCCACTACAGTCCCTTTTGCTGAAAGCGCATGATAGCCGGACTACTTTCCCCCGTTATGAGTAATAACTGTTATGTTATTAACATGATCTGCTCTTTCCATTACATTCCAAGATGGACGAATGCTCAAAATCAGATGATGTTGTTTAACAGGTTAAGTGGTGAAAGGGAGAATTATTGACGTTAAACTTTGCTCTTGCATCCACCCAATTAGACTTTGACATTTCGTTCTACCGAAATTAGCCAACTCCAAGGTATCGATACTTCGGGCCATTGCCATCACTGAAGAGTCCTTGACTTTTATTTGTTTTATCCTGTTGTATTAAGCTTCCAATTTGTACTGAAAGCTGCTGATATCTTACTGTAAATCAGCTTATTTTCGCGGCGACTTAATTTCGCGTTTTCATGCCTAACGACTTTTTTCTCGGCAATTGAATTTCTCGATTTAGTCATAAAAGGCCTATGGTACCTGTGTTTGAAACTATTACGCAGCGATTAGTTTCCGCAAATTTGAATTGCCTGGAAAATAAGCGAAAATTAACCGCACGCAAAAATAAGTTTATCATATGTCTCTTCTGTAGAATCCCTATACAGCCAGGGTCCAATTTTTGACGAGTAGGGACGTTGAACCCTCGAGTTAAAACAATATGTCCCTTGGGTGCGAATGATCATTTCTGTACTGAATCAACCTAGGATTCTATTAATCCATCAACATGCTACGTTCTGAATGTAATGCGTTATTACATACGGTGTCGTATTTGGAGCCTGTGATTGGATGGTCCAGAGTATCGGAATGTATGGCCGGATTTATTTTTAAAGATCTTATTGCCACAAGGAATTACAGCAATATCAACTCCCTCTCCCAAAACAAGAACGTTGACAAAAGAAAAGTGAAGGTCACTAAATACTTATCACTTTGGAAGCATTGTTCTCCAAAGTTAACAATATTTTACAATTCATTAAAGGTAAGATATTAAAATCGGTTGCTGGTTTTAATGAAATAATTCACATTTCTAAAAATCGTTATATTAGAGTCCATGGACATTTTCGTCACCAAAAAGAATTAAATCAACGTTCTCATAACGGTTACCACATAAATATTCAAGGGTTTCTAGCCAGATGGGGACATTACCATGAACCAATGGATAACCTTGTTTCATGTCATATCAATGAGGCTGATATGTAGAGAGAAAAAAAACATGAATATTTGTTAAATTTTATGTAATAACAGATTCATTATTAGGTATTTTTTATGTCTTTGCAATAATGTGATTCCTAGATTTGATTGATATACAGGTAGGTATATCCTATTGTTTTGTTAACAAATAAAGAGTACTCAGTATATTGCACAATCGCCTTTAAATTCCGATATTGGCACTTAACACTGACGTTATGATAGCCAGAGGAGCCAACAAAATATCATGAATAGTAAACATCATTACAATTTTTTAATTCAAATTCTAATATTTGAAAAAGACTAAATCATTTTCTTCAAAAAAATATTTTCAGTATATTCATTATTACCAAATACCAAAAGAAATTCTCCATCTCAGAAAAAACCTTTAATCGAAAAATTTGACCTACGATAATTATACAAAGTGGACTATATATTTACGCGGATGGATATTTTTGGTTTCCGTTGAAGAATGGCACGCGGAAGTACATTACCGTTTAACGTACAATAAAAAGAATGGTATTACGCGATTGAGATAGTTAGCATAGTTCCACATGTTCATGATAGTTATTATGCCGAACTCTGTGATGGTTAATATGCCGAACTCCTGTCAGAGTTTGACTTTTATTATCCGAAGACGTATTATCTTCGACATTAATTAACTGCATCAAACAAACTTAAGTCGATCTGACTGAATTTAAACCGTAGTTAGATTTATTGTATTTCTTTATCAACGTTTTGCGTTTCTCAATTAGTTACTAACGATTACCAGCAACGCACTCTCCTTCTCAACAGAAACTTTATCCTTATGACTAAAAATATGAAAAAAATATCGGTCATAGCTGGAAATACCGCTATAATTGGTATAGCTAATATAAGCTTTTTAAGCTTTTCTACCATGAGATGTAAAAAAAAGTTATCGAGGGGTTAGTAAAAAAAAAAAAAAAAAAAACCCGAAAAGAACACAATTGAAAGACAAATACAAATTGTATGTTGAATAATTGGTATAGAACTGCACTATGCAACTGTTTTCTTCTTCTAGGACTCGACAGTGATGCTAGGGTTCAATAGTTAGTAAACCGGGAGGGGAATCCCGGGAATTAAATGACCTGCAAAAAATGCCGTGATATAAAAATGAGGTCCAAAAGGCAGGAGTTCAATAAATATAGCATTTTTTTTTGCATACAGGTTTAGTAATTTTGAAATATCATCAAATATGTCTACATACTGTGAACGTAAATATTTTAGCGGTATTTTTATTTAAGCGCTGAAAGTATTCCGCCTATTCATGATTGCGCTAATTAAGCCTTCTTTTACATTGTTTTCTACGGGAAGTATTCTGATTCATCATTGCGGTAATCTGTTTTAGCTCGATTATGTGGTAAAATTTGCATACACTAAAATTTAAACGTTTACAGTATTCCGAAACGAAGCTCTTTTTAAAGGAATTTCGAATAACGCTAAACCATTCACAGTAGAATTTATCATCTGAAAGAATAATATTGGCCTATTCTAATTCTGAAATCAACATTGCATACCCTGATTGTTTTCTAGATGTTGCATACTCATTGGGACTGTGTACCGTTCTTCCTTTCATACAAATCAATTCTGGGAAAATCTTCAGGCTTCAATAAGTGATGCGGTGGAAATATCCAGTAATGTCATACTGCTTGGAGACCTCAATGTTGACATGCTTACTATGTCACAGAATCATGTTTTATCTGATATAATAAATTCGTTTAATTTTATAAATGTCATAAATGAACCTACTCGTATAAGTCCCACGAGGTCAAGTTTACTCGATCCAATTTTGGTATCAGAATCAATTTCATACACTTATTCCTCTGTAGTATCCACTGAAAATGTAGTTACTGACCACCAAGGTTGTGTTGTATATATTTCTGTTCCGTCATTTCAGAAACTAGCATATAAACGTAAAATTTGGTTATATAAAAGAGGCGACTATGTACTTTTTAATCGTCTTGTTGAAGAATATGATTGGGATACTCTTTTCGCTACATGCAATTCTGTCAATTCGGCCAGTGAACGTTTTACTGAAATTTTTCTTGATTTTGCTCGTAGATCGATACCACATAAGGAAATTACTGTAAGACCAAACGATAAGCCCTGGATGTCTTCAGACCTTAGAAAAAATATGAGAGCTCGTGATAGATTTCGGAAAATAGCCAAACGTACCAATCATCCACGGGACATAGCTAAATTCAAAAATCAGCGAAATAAAGTGAATAATATGAAAAAGTATGCACGACAGTCTTTTTATGAAAATGTTGGAAATCTTATTGAGTTTTATCATTCGTCTGATCCTAAAAACTATTGGCGACTTGTCAAAAGATTGATGGGGAATTCTGAGACATCACGTCCTATCCCTACTTTAGTTGATCCAATTTCGGAACGTTTATTAGTCGATGATAAGGCCAAATGTAATGCATTGAACGACTATTTTTGCAGTATCACTAGCATAGATGACAACAATAACGATGTTCCTTTGTTAGAACCTAAAACAGAGAGTTCTTTTGAGTTACCTGTAATAAGTCAAAATGACATATCTGATGTTTTGATGAATTTAAAACTTGGTAAAGCTTCTGGCTCTGATGAAATTAGCCACCACATGTTGAAGTATACTGCTAAAACTGTATATAGACCACTTGAATTGCTTTTTAATTTGTCGTTATCAACTGGTATTTATCCCGATACTTGGAAATTTGCTAAAGTGATACCTCTTTTTAAGAAGGGTGATAGGCATTCTCCTTCTAATTATAGACCTATATCACTTTTGTCCTCTGTTGGTAAAACATTTGAAAGAGTTATCTTCAAGTATTTACATAATTATTTTCTTGAAAATTCACTTTTCTATCAGTATCAATCAGGATTTATGCCGGGTCACTCGACCGTATATCAATTAATTGATTTATATCATAACATTTGCCTTGATCTAGAAGAAAAAAAACATTCCTGTTTAGTTTTCTGTGATATTTCTAAAGCGTTTGACAGGGTTTGGCATAAAGGTTTATTAGTAAAACTAAAGTCATACGGGATATGCGGAAATTTTCTATCATGGATTGAAAACTACTTAACCAACAGACGACAAAAAGTTTTTATAAATAATTGTTATTCGGATTTAGGTTTGATACATGCTGGCGTCCCTCAAGGTTCCATTCTTGGGCCTCTATTTTTCTTAATATTTATCAATGATATCTCAGAAATTCTTCAATCTACTGCACGTCTTTTCGCTGACGACACCTCTTTGAAAGTCTCTTCATCTTCATGTCTAGAAATGCAAACAGTTTTGAATAGAGACCTGGATGCTTTAAACAGATGGGCAAGTACTTGGCTAGTTACTTTTAATCCAAATAAGACGGAAGTTATTTTTATTTCTAATTCGGATAACGTTGATGAAGATCTGGAACTGATTTTTGATGGTCATTTTTTAAATTTTAGTAGTAAGCATAGACATCTTGGAGTTACATTAAATTCAGATGCTAAATGGGTAGATCATAAAAATGAAATTTATAAGTCGGCTATGGGAAAAGTAAATATATTGCGAAAACTTAAATATACATTAAAGCGTGATGCTCTTTTACGAATTTATAAAACTTATATTTTACCAGTTTTAGAATATGCGTGTGAAGTTTGGGATGGGTGCACTTCAAGTGATTCAGAAAAGTTAGAGAAGGTTCAGTGGGAGGCAGCTAGGATAATAACAGGGTTACCATTATTTGCTAGAAACGAGTCACTGTATTTAGAAACAGGTCTAGAATTACTTTCAGTTAGAAGGAAAAGACGGAAATTACAATTAGTTTACAAAATGGATAGACATCAAACTCCAAACTACATTACAAATTTACTTCCCTCTACAGTCGGTGAAAACAGACAGGGTCTAAGAAATAATGAAAAATATAGAATCCTAAATTTCAGACTGTCTATTACAAAACAATCTTTTCTACCTTCCTCTTTGACGATGTGGAACTCTATACATTCTGATATTAGATCCATGCCTTTTTCTGCTTTCAAGTCAGCTTTAGCCCCTAACTTACCATGCTCAGTACCCCCTTATTACTTAATTGGTGATAGAAAACTTAATATTATTCACACTAAATTAAGACATGAATGCAGTTCCCTTAATCATGATCTTTACCGTTCAAATCTGGTCCAAAACTCAAATTGTGTAAATTGTGGCTATTATTGTGAGAATGCCTATCACTTCTTCTTTGAATGTCAATCTTACACAAATGCTCGAGTTGTGCTTTTAAATCATTTAAGTGATTTAGATATAAATATATCTTTAAGATTATTACTTTTTGGAAATGAAAATATGTCTTTGGATTTAAATTGTGTTGTATTTAACAAAGTACAAAATTTTGTAAAATCCAGCGGAAGATTTTAACAAGATTTTAACAATATTTAACATGTTTGAAAATTTTATTGACTTTGTTATATTATTTTGTGTGAGTGCCTAATGTTATGTAGGCCTATATCTCTTTCGTACTGCAGTTGATCAGTCTGTAATATCATCTGTTGTCTATGTAACTATTGTAAGGATAATGAAGGTCGTGTACACTTCATTTGTCCCATAGTTATTGCAATTCATTGTATCTATTTGTAAAATTTGTCAGCCTGACAGATATTTTGTATCGATTTCGGGTCAAGTTTACGTACAACAATAACATACTGTGTAAGAAGGGAATGAAAACGAATTCATTGAATGACAAATGCTTACATAACATATTGCTCGTAGTATCGCTTTCGAATTTATTTTTTGCTTTCATATTGCACAGCTTTGTTGTATGTAATTTATGGTCGATCTGGTTGGGATCCCTGTATACACAACGCAGTTATACCTTAGAGTGAGGAGATTTCATAACCACTGAAACCTTTTATGCTCTCTCCTATGATCACAACCCTGTCTCCTACACCTTTGGCAGGATTTTTGTCTTCCCGACCTCTCATGGGGTATAAATCATATTTACTTTTCTGTTGGTCGTGTCTTGGACGCTTAAGGACCTATCTCTATTTTAACGTTTTCAAACTATTTTTGATGCAGACAGCTGCATTGAGTACTTAACATTTCCAAACGCACGTCGAAATGCGTCCTAGTACTTAACATATTCATTTATTCTTGGCATTCCGTTGGATTTTCATTCAAAGACTGCAGGCAAACTATACCGGGTCTCTCTCGGCATCGATCGGGACCTTCGACAGACTCTCGGCGTGATGTGGACACTTTTCACATATCTGTCTACGGATGAATGTAAACACCACCTTATACTAAAGGCCAGTGACACGATGTCAGTGTCGGCATCAATGGTAATTAATCCCCCAAAAGGAACGAAATTGAGCAAAACACTCTCGAAAAGCAATTGCTGTGAGCATGTTGTCATTTAAAAAGACTGCAACCAAATTAGAAAGACTACAAATGTTAAAGCCAGTAGCCAATTCTTCTGAAGCTGTTAAATATTTCAGTGAACGGGAGTTTTGTTTTGTTTTTAGATTAAGACTAATTATCCTAACCACACACCAGATACTCGGATGTTTTTCTTTCCCAAAATATGAAACGTTATTGAACAGTACGGGCCAGAACAATGGTGAATTGTTCACGCACAAGAATAACACTGCTCACCAGTATTTATAGCAGTATTTCGTGGCTGGCTTAATTCCCCAGAGTAGTCCTGGGTTTACCTGATACACCGTAAGATTTATACAATGATGGAATTTACATTGGTAACACACGCAAGTAAAATTTGTAGGTTTAAACCAGAAGCTTTTCATACTTGAAGGCCCCGCTGTTACTATAGAAAAGATTCGTCATGAGAATAAACCCATATCGCGCTAAAGACTATAGCTATGTGTAAATTGTCTTTTATGAACAGTATAGCACTTAAGATGAAATATCATTATCTTTCTTGATCAAAGGTTGCGTATATCCCCCTCCTCACGCCCGACTCCCTCCATTTTGTTTATACTTATATATTATATATGGTGCCTCGTGCGATGCACGAGATCCTTAGCTAAGAGGTTCAGTGGGCTAAGGTAGCAGGCGGTATCAAATATGCTTCTGTATTGATTCATCGCTATTAAGTGTTGTGTAGGTCGACAATCTGCTATAAGCAAATGCACGGTGTGTATTTTATCCTCGTCGCATCTATGTTATGTTCAGTAAAACAGTAAAATAGCTGCTAATTCTTTTCCTATGCGCTGCGCACGGCAAAGATGTGTTATTAATTAACACATTCAGGAATGTTCCTATTTGTATTCCATGCTGTTACCGGTGGTGAACGCACGTGCTGGCGTGTGAGAAACGCGTGAGGTGTTTTCTTCTTACACCTCTCCTTCCTTCTGTTCACCAATGTTTAACAACGCATTAAAGTCAAGTTTCTGAGGTCAATGATTGCACGGCGACAGATGGTAAAATAGACTCTAGGAAAAAAATATATGAGGAAACACGTGCATGGCCGGTGCGGATAGGATAACGCACGCGCGTTTACTGAAACTTTACTTACCGAGTGTTTCCTCGGGGCAACGCTTCGTCAGTAAAATGTCAATGTTACAGAGCTCTTACGTTGAAATTTCTGCTTATTGAAAGCGTATATTTTATGCAGAGCTCGACATAAACTTCATCCTATCATGTCAAATGTCGAATCCTCAAAATTCATGTTTTAAAATGATCCTAATGTGACGATGAGTTTTACCTGTGTTGATTGAAATGGCTTTAAAAGGAAATTGAAGAACTGGATTTTGTTTAATTTCTCGCACTTTACCTAGCACTGAGCTCCAAACGCCATACCTCAAACATTGTAAAGGCTTTTGAACTACAGACATGAACATTTCGATATTACTGTTATCAAAGATGTTACAATATGAATTAAGTAATTGATTTAGCTTAGGTTATTGCAATACCGTTTATAGTTCAATTATTCTCTTGTCACTGATTTAAAGTGGTTATCTGGATGGGTCAGACCTTTCTGTATCATTGGTTTAAGTATGGTATTTAATCTCTATAATCTGGACGAGTTTCCATGACTGACGTAGTTGTCGAATATAACGCTTACTGATCCGGAACGCCTGGTCTCATTGGGTCTTCATACAAATTAATATGTGTCTTCGTATTTTTCTCCTTTTTAACCACTTTGAGTTAGACGTTGAAGCTGAAAACGCTTAATCCTTCGAAAGACTTGGTATTATTCTCTCTGATTTCGGGGGCCTTCATGCAAATTTGTATGTTTGTTGATATTTTGGCCTCTTTTCTATTTGCTTTCTTTTTTAGGCCGACTGTTTTTGGTTGCTTTTTTTTTTTAATTATCTGCCGAACCATCGTTTGACGAACTATCTTGTTATTAAACATTCTCTCTTGTTATTAAACATTCTTTCTTGTTCTTAAACATTCTCTCTTGTTATTAAACATTCTCTCATGTAATTAAGCATTCTCTCATGTAATTAAGCATACTATCTTGTTATTAAACATTCCCACTTGTTATTAAACATTCTCTCATGTAATTAAGCATTCTCTCATGTAATTAAGCATACTATCTTGTTATTAAACATTCCCTCTTGTTATTAAACATTCTCTCTTGTTATTAAACAGTCTCTCTTGTTATCAAACAGTCTCTCTTGTTATTAAACATTCTCTCTTGTTATTAAACATTCTCTCATGTAATTAAGCATACTATCTTGTTAGTAAGCATTCTCTTCTGTTAGTTAGCTTTCTCTCTTGTTATTAAGCATTCTCTCTTATTGGTTAGCATTTTCTTTTTTTAGTAAGCATTCTCTCTTGTTAGTAACTAACTTCATTTGTAAGTAAGCTTACTCTCTTTTGTTAGTAAGCATTATCTCTTGTAAGTAAGCTTGCTCAGCTTTGACTTTGATCAGTCGCGTTTTACATAAACCATACTAATGACCTTTTTATGTTGATAAGAGGATAAACAACAAAGAACCAACATTTATTCAAACGTGTCAAGTGTGAAGTTATGCTAAAATAACAACAGCAACATTTGTTTATGTTTCCTTGTTTACTTATCGCACTGACAGGACTGTCTATGTACCTATGGAGTGTGGTGTGTAATGTCGCCAATCTTCTATTAAAGACAGGTGACTGGTTCTAAAGCTTCAGAATAAGACAATACGGAGGTGTGCTGTACATTATTCTGATATTCATACAGTTATGTCGGATACGACGGAATCCAATAAGTCTTTAAAGAGGCTAGCCTGCATATGTTTGATCAGGGAAGTGGGCGCCATAACAATAGGTGCTGTCAAATCGGACGTCTCGATCAGACATCCCGCTCCTTCTTATCCGAACTAATTTACGGTTACAGGGAGGAGATTTACATGCATGTTTTATAAAAGAGAAATGAAACATAGCATGAAGAGGGAGGGAGTGGAAATTCCCTTGTACCTTCTCATGTTCGACAGAAGATCTCCTTCAAATATACATGCATGATTTATATACATGACGCGTGGAGGCTTATCTTGTCATTACTCGTGTTTCTGAAATGTTCATGGCGAAGCGTCTGTCTTGTTTTGTTTATATCAAGTTCAAATACTTAGTATCTGGCCAACTTTTACAAGCTATTTAAACAAGCTTTGTTGATATTAATCGTCAATTATCGCACAACGTCAAGCATCCTTCTTGAGAATTTACTTGAAGCAAAAACTGTTACATGAAACCCGCTGATAAAATGTGATGTAGCAAGCCATTGGATACGTCCCATACAATTGATCGAGAATCTATGGAAAAATAGAACAAGTCTTCTGTGGTAGTAAGATTACCGTAAATATTACAATACGTACACACCACCAAGAGTTAAAATAATGCACGATTAGATTAGTTGATATTTGAACTCATGCACTGATTCAGAGGAAACGTTCTTTAGAAAGATATTTATGTGTCTTAGGGGACATTACAGAGCGAACGAACGGTTACACAAGAACTTTGTATTGGGGTCTCGCTGACCTCCATCCTTGACACCAGTTCTCACATGACCTTGTCTGTTGGTGTTCCTCAAGACACCGATCCTCATATGACCGTGGCTGTTGCCATCTCCTTGACACCCGTCCTTATAATTATGACCCTGGCTGTTGGTGTCACCTTGACACCCGTCATCATATAACTCCGGCTATTGGTGTCTCCTATAGACATCCGTACTCATATGACCCTGGCTGTTGGTGTCTCCTATATACATCCGCGCTTTTATGACCCTGGCTGTTGATATCCCCTATAGACACATATCCTCATATGACCCTCGCTGTTGATGTCCCCTATAGACGCCTGTACTCATATGACCCTGGTTGTTGGTTTCTCCTATAAACACCTGTACTCATATGACCCTGGTTGTTGATATCCCTTATAGACACCCGTACTCATATGACCCTGACTGTTGATTTTCTCTATAGACACCCGTACTCATTTAAGCATTGAACTGCTTTCAGCTGGAAGTTATGGGCTGATGAATGCCAACTGGACAAAGGCAAATTCAACATGAAGCGCTAGCGCGCTTCATTAAATTTGCCTTTGTCCAGTTGGCATTCATCAGCCCATAACTTTCAACTGAAAGCAGTTCAATGCTTATATTTACATTTTACAACGATTTTTAAAGACTATATCCAGGAAGTTTGCTCCGACGATGAATGAACAAATTATTATCGTCAAAGACGGAACAGCCTTTTCAACAGCCATCTTTCGTTATCGACGACGTGACAATCATGACGTCATTATATTGATGACGTCATAATAAAGATTTGGAAGTTATGGACTCATAACTTCCAAGTGAGCTTGGTAAAGTTATATAGTGGGGCTGCAGTGTAAATGTAAATATTTAAGCATTGAACGGCTTCCAGTTGGCATTCATATTGACTATGAATGCCAACTGAAAGCCGCTCAATGCTTATATGGACCCCTGCCTGTTGATATCCCCTATAGAAACAGCCGTACTCATTATGACCCTGACTGGTGATATCCCCATAGACTACCCGTACATGTCATATGACCCTGCTGTTGCACTAATCCCCTATAGACTACACCCGATACTCGAATATGGACCGCTGAGCTCAGTTGACCATCCCCTAATAGACATCCCGTCCCTCATATGACCCTGGCTGTTGGTGTACATCCCATAATAGACATCGTCCTCATATGACCCGGCTGTTGGTGATAGCCCTATAGACCAACCCGTACTCATATGACCCTGGCTGTTGATCTCCCCTATAGACAATCCGTACTCATATGACCCTGGCTGTTGAATATCCCCTATAGACACCCGTGCTCATATGACCCTGGCTGTTGATATCCCTCTATAGACACCCGTACTCATATGACCCTGGCTGTTGATATCCCCTATAGACACCCGTACTCATATGACCCTGGCTGTGTGATATCCCCTATAGACATCCGTACTCATATGACCCTGGCTGTTGATATCCCCTATAGACACCCGTACTCATATGACCCTGGTTGTTGGTGTCTCCTATAGACACCCGTACTCATATGACCATGGCTGTTGATTTTCTCTATAGACACCCGTACTCATATGACCCTGACTGTTGATTTTCTCTATATAGACATCCGTACTCATATGACCCTGACTGTTGATATGCCCTATAGACACCCGTACTCATATGACACTGGCTGTTGATGTCCCCTATAGACACCCGTACTCATATGACCCTGACTGTTGATATCCCCTATAGACACCCGTACTCATATGACCCTGGCTGTTGATATCCCCTATAGACACCCGTCCTCATATGACCCTGGCTGTTGGTGTCTCCTATAAACAAACGTACTCATATGACCCTGGCTGTTGACATCCCCTATAGACACCCGTACTCATATGACACTGGCTGTTGATATCCCCTATAGACACCCGTACTCATATGACCCTGGCTGTGTGATATCCCATATAGACATCCGTACTCATATGACCCTGGCTGTTGATATCCCCTATAGACACCCGTACTCATATGACCCTGGCTGTGTGATATCCCATATAGACATCCGTACTCATATGACCCTGGCTGTTGATATCCCCTATAGACACCCGTACTCATATGGCCCTGGTTGTTGATATCCCCTATAGACACCCGTACTCATATGACCCTTGTTGTGTGATATCCCCTATAGACACCCGTACTCATATGACCCTGGCTGTTGATATCCCCTATAGACACCCGTACTCATATGACCCTGGCTGTTGATATCCCCTATAGACACCCGTACCCATATGACCCTGGCTGTTGATATCCCCTATAGACACCCGTACTCACATGGCCCTGGCTGTTGATATCCCCTTTAGACACCCGTCCTCATATGGCCCTGGTTGTTGATATCCCCTTTAGACACCCGTCCTCATATGACCCTGGCTGTTGATATCCCCTATAGACAACCGTCCTCATATGGCCCTGGCTGTTGATATCCCCTTTAGACACCCGTACTCATATGACCTTAGCTGTTGACATCCCCTATAGACACCCGTACTCATATGGCCCTGGCTGTTGATATCCCCTATGGACACCCGTACTCATATGACCCTGACTGTTGATATCCCCTATAGACATCCGTACTCATATGGCCCTGGCTGTTGATATCCCCTATGGACACCCGTACTCATATGACTCTGACTGTTGATATCCCCTATAGACATCCGTACTCATATGGCCCTGGTTGTTGATATCTCCTATAGACACCCGTACTCATATGACCCTGACTGTTGATATCCCCTATAGACACCCGTACTCATATGGCCCTGGCTGTTGATATCCCCTATGGACACCCGTACTCATATGGCCCTGGCTGTTGATATCCCCTATAGACACCCGTACTCATATGAACCTGGCTGTTGATATCCCCTATATACACCCGTACCCATATGACCCTGGCTGTTGATATCCCCTATAGACACCCGTCTTCATATGACCCTGGCAGTGTGATATCCCCTATAGACACCCGTACTCATATGACCCTGGCTGTTGATATCCCCTATAGACAAACGTACTCATATGACCCTGGCTGTTGATATCCCCTATAGACACCCGTACTCATATGACCCTGGTTGTTGATATCCCCTATAGACACCCGTCCTCATATGACCCTGGCTGTTGGTGTCTCCTATAGACAAACGTACTCATATGACCCTGACTGTTGATATCCCCTATAGACACCCGTCCTCATATGGCCCTGGTTGTTGATATCCCCTATAGACACCCGTACTCATATGACCCTGGCTGTTGATATCCCCTATAGACACCCGTACTCATATGACCCTGGCTGTTGATATCCCCTATAGACACCCGTACCCATATGACCCTGGCTGTTGATATCCCCTATAGACACCCGTACTCATATGACCCTGGCTGTTGATATCCCCTATGGACACCCGTCCTCATATGGCCCTGGTTGTTGATATCCCCTATGGACACATGCTACTTTTGCAAGGACGTTAAACAAAGAAACAAACAAAAAGTCTGGGCTTAACGTCTCGATTCATCAATCTGCAGTCTTGCCCATGTAACAGGGCCACTTCGAGCAAAGCTTCCGGGGTATAACACAACAATAGCATTCATTGGTAACGGCATTCGAATCAATCAGATAAAACTATATTGATGAATTTCAAAATTTCAGATTCAAACAATTTATTGATCCTTATCTTGAGCGTGCCTTTGACCTTGAATCTATGGTTATATAATCATGTTAGTGAAATTGGCATTTAATTAAGGTTGCTACGGACCCGCATACCGTAAAATTTTTCTCGATATTATTAACTGTTCACTTGCATAGCTTCTGTTTCTTTAATTAAGTTCGTTCGATCTTATCTTAAAATATTTTTGCAAACAAGAAAATTTACAATATGGAAAGAAGTTTGTTCGCTGTAAATTACGAACTTTGACAAAATGTTTGGATACCAGTATGAATCAGATTTAAGATCCTGGCCACATCATATATATGTCATCAAGAAACCACCTTTTCCTCATATGTAGGCGTGTAACCATGAACTATAGCTATGATAATTTTGCATATGCAATGGAGTAGTATGTTTCAGCAATTCAGGACATTCACGAAGTTGTTATTATTTTTCTTTGGCCACATTTGCAAGATTTACGGTAGAACAAACTTATTGAGTGGATGTTATAACCGTAAACAAAAAGCTGTACGTGGGGCTAAAAATAGATACGTTATATTGTTTTTCGCTCGTTAACATTTCGCGTTTTTACCAAAACTTAATAATAATAATAATAAAAAAATATTTCCAGGGAAATTAATAAATAGACTATCACTTGCTGTACAATACATTTGTTTTCAATTTTTCTTTTTTCGCAATGTCTTCTTTTCTCAAAAATAGCTTAAAAGAACCATTTGAAAGAGTATGACATAAAAATATCTAAAGCATTTACGAAAAAATATTGCTCAGTGCGAATAGATGAACAAAATCATTATTACGGAAGAACACAGAAACACGTGAATGGCGAAAGCTCCGCCAGCAGAATTCATTGGTATTGATCGAGGAGGATTGTGACACGTGTAAACAAATGACCGTTACCAGGGAGACAAGCGAGTATCCAGTGTTTCAAACCAACTGACTGTTGCGATATCCGGAATTGTCAATTCATCACTTTTGTTTACTGTCGGTAACGTCTGACAGAGACAGTCATGGGTTATTTTTCTTCCTTTTTTTTTTAACAAACATGTACGCCATCTTTTCATTTCCTCTTACTCGTTGTTATATTATCCCCCAAACAATGTGATACTATACATTTTGTACATTGAACTCAAAAATATCTACAAAAAGTGTTACACTTTAAATTGTTAAATAGTATATAACTTAATATCTTCAACCGAACCATGTAATAAAAACATTTTATACCTTCAACAAAAAGTGTAAAACTTTACACCTTCAACCGAACCATGTTGCACACATTTCATACCTTCAACATATGAGTGCACTATTTCGCAAAAAAAAAAAAAAATAATAATAATAAAATAAATAATAATAAAAAATATATAGATATGTATCTAACTGCAATAATATTTTATACCTTCTTCAATATGGTTTTGAACATTTTCTAAACAAATTTTTGAAAATAATGAAATATTGTTATCTGTATTGTGATTGCATGAAAACTCTTTCATCTTTTGGTTCGTATGCAAACTAATACGGAAATGAAAGAACGAAAAAAGCGAAAGCTATTTATGCTTGCAAAACGTTCAAGTTCATATTATCTAATGCTTCTCAAGTTGATCATTTTTTAAAGGTTGCATTTACACTCTTAAAGTTCCTGTAAGTATTAATGAACAATTGAGATTTATGAAAATGCCAATTCGGTAAGTGTGTGTTAGTATAAAACGTTATAATATCATATTTTTGATATGTCTCATTTTTGTATTTACATATATTTCTTATGATTAATTACAACGACAGCTGCGAGTATTGCCATTTTGTCAGTTTGTTTGTTTTTATTTTTCTATATTCTGAGAGTATTATGCGCCTTCTTCTCAACCCCTAACCCCTAACCCTGCCAAGATATACACTGTTAAGTTTTACATTTCACAGATGTCTCCAGAGAGGTGTATTATCATTTCTCCTATGTGTTACTATAGAAGGCATATCTTGACAGAAAACAAGACAGAAACATGTTGTAGACAGTATCAACTGACTGATCTAGCAAGGCTACTAAAACAGGTAACGCTATATCGAGAGACCTTATCATGTTTGGCAGAGAATTATGTTACTTTCATCACAAATACAAAAATCTGATATGTTTTCTATATATTTGACGTTTCCCTGGTTTAGTATATATCACTTACTCCGTCAGAACTGTTTACGGTTATCCAGAAAATATGAATGTCTAAATGTTCAATTATCATTAGAATCAAACAATATACATTATTTGATTACCTGAAATACGGGAGAATGTTGGATATATCGCCAATTTAAATCTTGAGGCGATATCTCCTTGTAGTAGTTGGTGAATACCACTACGAATATCAAACGGCCGAATGATATCAAAATCAACTTGGGTGGTCACAACAACACAGAACAACACAGTCCGCCTATACAATGTAGATATTTCCGGATATCGTAACTTTTACCTGTGGTCCGCCCCGGAAAAAAATCGCACCAACCATCTCGGTTTTTCACCCTAGATTTCATTTAGTCAGATATTCCACCCCAACCGACTGAGCGTTTGTGGCCCCCACACAGGAGAATATTAAGCTTTAAAGGTCTTGTAGTTTAACCATTAACATCTTCCAATTAAGATCCGTAAATGAACTAAAACCAGATTGAGTTACATAACATCAACTGTCCCTGCCAAAACGCTCATCATCATACAACTTTATATGTCAGAAAGCAATAAGTCCAAGGGAGATAATTTGCTCAGCAAGTGCAGGGGACGTAACCCAATATTTAATTAATGTCTAAAAGCAATTTACGTAATTACACTAACGTCAGGAGGAAACCAGCGCTGGCAAACGTAAGCTCACATTTGACATTAACGACCCATTAAGTGAAAGCTAATCGCCATCATCAAATGATGTGAAAGGACAGTAACGATGACTTTTTTCTTAGAAGATAGATCATAAACGATTTTCAATATAATGATGTAGTAATAAATGATTGTATTGGATAATGTGGCTGACGTTTGGAGTGACAGATACATGGCACAGATCGCCGGTTCCTTGACGTAATACTGTGGTTACTGCTGATGTGGGAAACAAGGCCTGTAGTATCATTCCGAACTAACAAGGTCCTTACCTTACATAATTCCCCTCAAATAGTATAAAGTAGATTTTCTGGGATTTCTCAAGTTACATTTAGCTGTAACAATTCAGTTAAAGTAAAGCAGACGTAAACAATATTTGATTTTCAGTTTTAATTTGATTCTTACACGACCGACGATACACGGATGATCATAAGATTGTAAATGAAGTGTGCATCGTCAATGGCAAACGATTGCCAGTGTAAAGTATCTTCAATGCGGACGTAAGACGGTCGATTATAGCTGATATGAATATAATTATCTTCAATGACAGACGAAGACGGACGAGTAATGATAGAAATTAAGTCTTCAATGACGGACGGTAGACGGACATAAGACGGTCTATTAGCGGTACAATTTAAGTCGTCAAGGACGGACGTTAGGAATACGTAATGTATGTCTACCACGGACTGTAGACAGACGTAATGTATGTCTTCAATGACGAACGAAAGACGGACAACTAAAGTTGATTTTCATTGACGGACTTTGGACGGTCGATCACCAGTCTAATGTACGTCTTCTTTAACGGACATAAGACCGACAACCAACAGTGAAACGACGGATGACCATCAGTGTAATAAACATGTTCAATTACATGTTAGACACGAATGCAACTTACACATGTGACGCGCTTAGTTTTTTTTTATCATCCTGGAATGAAGTACTTAACGAAGTGTCCTAAATGGTTTTCAGATAGACATACGTTCACTAATAGGAAACACATTCTGTCTCCGAGGCTGATGAGCTTCTCATAAAAAACTAGAATGTCCCCAATCTTCACAGTAACACAAAACGTATGTACGTTCTCATCATGTCCTGCCCTGTATACCAATAATGATACGGAAATATAGATACTGTCATGCTTGCGTCCATAAACTATCTACTGTATCGTATTGTAAATATAGAACCTATATTTTATTTGGTACAGAATGGTTAAGATTAATGAAGTCGGTGCAGAAACCGTCCTTTACGCATATGAGTATAGATTTCTTAGCTACTGGGAGGTTTCATTTCAATTATATTTATTTAATTCAGATGGTAGCGAAACTGACGCCATATCTTAAAAAAATCAATTTTGACTCAATTTCGAAAGCGAAATATTGATGAAATGCAATTTAGGACCTTAAACATAACAAGTAATCATTGGATCGTAGTCGACAAAGTGTTGGAAGAGTTATATATAGACGGAGAAGAACCGAAACAAGAGACAATGGAAATGTCCCAGACGCACGCGCCAGACTGACACAATAGTAGCCTACTGTCCCAATACCTTCCACTCAGAGACCGGTATCGATTCATCGCCGGATGCTTTACAGCAACAAGTGGCGCTATGAGTTGATGCCGAAAGCACATAGGCGTCTTAGACAGGACCAACTGACAGGTAGCGGGCCACGTTTTGGAAGCTTGACGAAAATTATAAATTTTCTTCTAATTATTAATTATTAGAAGGGGTATGAATTCTGCGCGATGACAAGGCGTTCGCCGAGACTAAATTGAGAATCACTGCTATCAAATTGTGTGATATTTACATCAAGTATGCAATTTTAATTGAAGATAAAATAAATCGACACTTGCAAAAGCTTAGAAGGCTTCGAAGAGAAACCCTGGATAGACATTCCTTAGGGATGCAAACACGAAAGCGAGGCTGTGTGAATTCTCCATGGTAAAATAAACATCGATCACAAACTGCATCATACCATCGCTAATTTGGCATAATTCAACCACAACTAATCTGAAATGTCATTTGAGCTATCTTGATAAAAATAGATTTTGTGCATTCAGCAAACTGTATCGTTGTTTGGCCTTCGTGTTTTATTTATGTGCTTGTCTTAATACTGAGCACGAGACGACCAGCAGACTTTGTATAGCGTTATATGATTTTAGCATACAACAAGAAACAAAGTCATTGCAAATGCAATTGAAAATATCAGTTCATGTATAAATGCATAATTGGGATGATCGGGTGGTACAGTGGTAACACACTTGCCTTTCACCAAGACGGCCGAGGTTGGAGTCCCCGATCGGACATGAAAAGGTATGGGGTTACCTGCCTAACCACATGAATTTTTCCCGGGTTTTCCTGTTACCTCCAACTGTAAGACCCCTCTTGTCCTTCCGTCCGGATCAAGAGGCTTGGCTTGAAAAAAAGGTTTAAATTTGCAAAAATAATTGTAAATATATATCTGCTAAATGTAGTATTCACTTACGGTAGTGACAAAAATGAAATATTAAAGTAAAATCTCTAAAATCAGTTGTCGATATTGTTTTCAAGTTCCTATGTCATTTTGGTGATCCAGGTTTAGCAGTCAAATGGATTGAGCTTGTTTCCTTTGACTTTATGAACCCATATCGATCTCGTATTCATTGATTTTGTAATATTCCCCATTGTGTGGTTCTGTAGTCACTACCCCGGCTAACATTTTTGGAACATGACATTTACTACTGTATTTGACCTAAATTTACACGGCGGGAGTTGTTGATAGTCAGAAGACGCTTACCCTTCCGAAACATGTTGGTTCAATCCTTAATTATCCACAATTTATATTACTTCATACGATGAGTTTATTCCGAGACAATATTTACTTTGGCGAGCTTTACCGTTGTGAGAAAGAGGATCAATTGCGTCTTCCTCGAATTATTTCACGAGAGTCTAAGCTTCTCCACACATGTTAATCAAAGTTTTTTTTTGCTTTAAAATGGAATTCAATTAAAAAATGACATTTGATTAGCAGTACTATAAAATACATCTTTGATACGAAAATCTTGTTGTTTTTACATTTTGATATTTGATAATATTTCTGATCGTTTGGATTTTAAGGTATTGTAATACAATAAAGACCGTGTATCTCCTAGAGAAATGAGAAAACATGGACACGCACGCCTCACTCACAATATCATAGTGATATATTCATTATACGTATACCTGCTATAAATAACCGGTAAAATATATCGAATTGTTTTGCACGTAACATATACAAGTTCTATATATATATTCCGACTGAGGTCTTAATATAAACGAACCAAGGGTCTGCTGTAGAGCGTATCAATCTATTTACGTGTAGATAAAGCCGGAATCCGAACTCATGGACCAGATTCGATTCTATATGAAAATTAAACACTTCAAAAGCCACTCAGAGAGCTGCGCGATGCCGTAGTGTATTTGGGGGAATGAAATAGTACTGTAGATAGTTGATTTCTCCGTCCCTGTCTTATATAAGACAATGGCCAAGCCCCATACCTGCGATGAGACGTCAGTTTCCATTGGTCAACCTCCATTACTGTAATGAAACGAACGTTTTCATTGGTCAACTACCATGCCTGTGATAAGTAGCAAGTTTTCATTTGTCAACCTCCATTATTGTAATGAAACGAAAGTTTTCCTTGGTCAATCTCCATGCCTGTAAATAAATATAAGTTTTATTAACCTAATTCCATTTCGTATGATTGAGAGGCTATTTGCAAATTGCGATTACGCAACCTTATGACAATCCTTCGCAGATGATAGGTCCTACATCAGTAGGTGCTATATCATTATAGTTCAATTTTACCTAAGACAATCGTTGTGAATATTTAATGCATTTTCAGGCTGCATAGTAAAATGCAATTACGAATACGTAGAAGATCCATATATATATATAGATTAAAACGATCAGGAGTAGTGCGATTGTATGCTCGGTGGATTTTCTTGCTGAAATGTCGACGACTTTCCAAGTTACTGCTTACTACTTGGCACACTCCTATGGACACGTAGATGTATTGGACTATATAAATTTTGGAGAGCCTTGCCTACAGTGTCGTAATATCGTGTTATAGACAAACTGTCATAGACATCTCTCCCAATGTCACAAACACATTGCCATGACAACACTTCCGGTCTATTATATTAACATGGAAATGAACTCCGTCTTCTGCTGTTTCCATTGAATTATAAGACATATACAATGGAACATCTCAAATAAAAAAATAAATAAAAAAATAAATAAATAAATGGAAAATGCCATTTATGTATCGTCATGAATCCCATTCAATTCTGAGAGTCATGGATTGCACGTTAACTACAATATACAGTATAATGGTTACAGTATGTCAAGGTCTGGTGACGACAAACTCTAATGCCAAAAGTTATGCAGTATCAAGGGGGCGTTGCGTATAAAAGACGTTTGGTGAAAGGAAACGAGCCGAGATAGAGATTCCTAATTTAGTCACCTCTGAGAGTATATCACTGTTATTGTGACGTCACCAGAAGTTGAATTTGCGATTAAGGAAGGACATGCGTTTTTGTTATCAATTGACATAATCAAGCGATTCCGAGACCCATGGAGCACTTAAACGAGTGAGTGGTACGAGATATTTAAACTAAGGTTATATGAACGATGAATTAGTGATTTCAGTGTTTCTGTTATCAATTAATTCACCATAATATAATGCCCCATAACCGTGTTCTTGAATATGCTGTGTATAAATTTCTTAATTAACTTTCTAGCCTAAGCGTATGTCGATGTTTAGAGACTTAGAGTATGATATAGATATACAGTTTATAGGAAATATCTCTTTCACCTAATTAAGCACCATGTGCTCTCCAGGATCTCATAGCTTCCTGCACCGTGTGACCTCCAGGATATCCTAACTTCATGTGCCATGTGCCTTTCAGGTTGTCTTAACTTCTTGCACCTTGTGACCTCCAGATTGTCCTCGCTTCCTGCAACTTGTGACCTCCATGACCTCTTAGCTTCCTGCACAATGTGACCTCTAGAATAGCCTAGCTTCCTACACATGCGCCCTCCAGCTTGTCTAGGCTTCCTGTACCTCGTGACCTCTAAGGCCTCTTAGCTTCCTGCACCATGTGACCTCAAGGATATCCTTACTTCATGTGCCATGTGCCATTCAGGTCTTCTTAACATCCTTCATCTTGCGACCTCCAGGATAGACTTGCTTACTGCACATGTGCCTTCCAGGTTGTCTTAGCTTCCTGCACCTTGTGACCCCAAATATATCTTAGCTTCTTGCACCTTATGACCTCCAGGATATCCTAGCTGCCTATGCTATGTGCCCTCCAAGTTGTCTTAGCTTCCTGCACCATTTGCCGTCCATGATATTTTAGATTCATACACCAAGAGCCTCCCGGTTGTCTTAGCTTCCTGTACATGCGCCCTCTAGGTTGTCTTAGCTTCCTGCACCTTGTTACCTCCAAGACATCTTAGCTTCCTGCACCATGTGCCCATTAGGCTATCTTAGCTTCCTGCACCATGTGCTCCCAGGTGGTCTTAGCTTACTAAGCTATATTTGTAGGTTCATTTTATTGAAAATAGTTACTTACACGGAAGGATTATACAAAGGCATATCATTGAGTAGAACGCTTACATAGAATTATTAAAATAGTAATCATGAAGGACGAATATACCCTCTAGGACTCGTTATACAGTGATAGTATACATGTATGGACCAAAAGTATGGGATACAGAATGGAAGGTAGGGATATCAAAATGGACCTACGTGAATATAGAAAGGAAGGTATGCTTCCTGTTTGTAAAAAAGACCTTTTTTTTAATCTACAAATAGCATAACATACGTCTAAATTATGTAACGCATAGGCATGACATGTAATCCTTAGGGACAGAAAATCCAAATGCAGAGCTTACCCCGGCAAATAATCTGAAAGAACATCTTAAGGTAATGAATTCTACTCGTTAACCGCAAATATTAACATATTGTCGTTAGTTGACATTTTGAATATAAACAAACATGTAGCCTGCATATAAGCGAGCAGATCACTTATTTGATTTTCGACTGATCAAACCTACAGACAAAGGATACGATGCGTTATTATAATATACAGCGTCCTTCCAAACTTGTGATATTTTAGCTTCCAATGCCAAACCTCAAATTGAGTCTGGGAAGCAGCCACACATATTTATAATGTACATCCCGTGTTTAGAATACCGAGTAAATTGACCAATAAATGACTTGAGCGAAGAGTCAGATCCTGATGGATTGGATACAATCATTCAGAAATGCCATGCATGCCAAAGAGCAATTTTTTCCATGACATGCTTTTGGTTTGAGTATGTGATGACATTTTTTGAAATTTTTGCTTGATATTTCTTTCAAAATTTTTGTACGGTAAAGTAAATAAAATAAAAAACTTTTTTTTTCAAAATTAATTACACATGGTTTTATTACGCTTATTTTCGAGACAAGCTTGTTTTCATGATCGCCTAGTATTTGCTTTAGCTGCAGATCGAGGTCGGCATAATTTCGAAACGTTTATGAATTTAATCGACTTACATACAGAATTAATGGTTCAATGCAATTTTTTAAAAATAATTAAGCAATATTTTAACATATTTATTTACAAAGCTATCTTAATTAGCATCACAATGGAACCAAATGCTTATTTTCAAGACTTGATTATATGTCTCTAATTAATGGTATTGCTAATCGTCACGGTAGCGAAACAATAATTGCGTATTAAATTAGGACACGTTTTCTTTTGTGAAAAAATTTCGTACTGTTACTCTAAATGATGAACGTTCATTATTTAGCTAGAAAATCTGCATGACAAGATGAGATTTACACTAAGGTGTGTTGAATTAGCTGAATAAATATAAATGTAACACCCAGAATGTTATTCCTTGCTACGTCAGACGTAAAAAAGTATTCTTAAAAACCGAAATAGATTATTTGTACGTGCGTCACTGGATCAAAAGTCCCCTTCAAAAAGTCGCAAATCCCATTTCATTAAAACATACAGTTAGAAGTTGGAAGCTATATCTTTCAGCAAATAGCCACAAAACCTGCGGTTTTCGCCTAGCTGGGCGTTTACATGTGGATAATCGGCGTCCGCTCGGAAGACTTAGATACAGAATGCATGGGCACACAAGGTTTACTTTTGAAAGATAAATCTTGTTTTTTTTTCGGTGAAGATATATTTGGGTATTGTGTACATAACCCTAAACCTGAGTGTAGAGATAAGGATTTATACACGGCATCTGGCTTAATTATCTTGATTTAAGCCCCCCAGACTTCGTACAAGTCTATTCATTTGATGGAGAATCTTAAAAAATAACGAAGCTATCAACTGACTCACTATGTTGATAAAGAGCCATGCTTGTTGATAGTAACGGTCGCTAGGGCCTGACGCCATCAGATTAAAGCTTCGGTACAAAAATATTGTAATACAATATTATCTTTGAACGCAAACGTTCCTTTACACCTGACCGAGCATGCGTGTAGCCAGGATTTACAATTAATATGTGGGGATATTTGGATAAACCTGAAACGGTAAAAGTAGAAATAAATAAGGAGGAAGATTCCGTACGGTTTACATTCAGTGACGTCACGATAGCAGTACCCCACCCACTGATAAGATATATCAAGTGATGGCTGATGTTGATAGAATTGTGATCTTATCTCCTATATTTCAACACTGGTAAAACCTATCATAGCCAGCTCGCGTAACGCAAAGATGTAAATATAAACTTTAATGTAATTCACGTGGCAAATTGTATTTGGCTTACGTCAGAATGGAAGACAATGGTATAATAGAATAAATATCACACAACAATGGAAACATCGCGTGCGTATATATTTCCTATTGTCTATCTTCAAAATTTCTAAAGTCATGCGAGACTATCATTCTACAGTTTAAATATCCCGTTTTCTTTACACATATTTAGCATTGGAGAAATTGATCTGTCTGGGGGAATAAAATAATGCATATTCTGAAAAATATGTACTTTTACAAACTCTTCCATACGAACTACAGAAACATTAAAAAGATATTACTTAAACTCAGAAACCTAGCGAGAGCTATGAACAATTTTCATTTCAAGTGCACAGAGGCCTCAATGACCAATCATACCGAGGTTTCGAGGTTGGACATAAGCTCTATCGCCTTTCACCTGATATGGTTTTGATTACAAAAAACACATTGTCTGACATTTTGCGACAATATATTTACTCATTTTCTTTATACCTTTCTAAAAAATCAATTTTGAAAATGCTCTCCTTTCTTGCTCGACAGCACTGAAGTATTTTGAATTTCCACTGATAAATAGATTAATAACTTAAAGAAATAGCAACAGTTTCAAATTTCGTATATATAGGCGAGTACTAGCAAGTCAAAATAATGTGTGAATGGTTATTTATGGAGTGCGATATTTTGCATACAAGAAACAACATGTTCTTTGTAACAGCGTAGTGGCTACCTATTTCGGGCAAACCTTAAAGCTTGTTTTCTGTGCCCTCGTTAAGTGTTCACAGAAGTAACCGGTAATGATCCATGGTTCCATTACGGCGGTTGAGACCCCCATGGCTTTTATTTTCCCTCCTGTATACGTTTTTTTTCTTGCTTCGCTGATGTTATGATGTTTATTGTATGTTCATTGTAATAGCCATGAGCATGAAATACTATTAACACAACAGCTACAGCTCATATGACACTTTTTTGTAGAGAATATCTTCTGGTTTTATATCTCTCATATAAACAATATGAAGGGATAAATTTCTACATTCTAAAATTTATTCTGAACGATATGAATATCATTTCTATATTAACTGCATAGGTGATAAAACGACGGCCCGTATATGTTGGTAAATAAATTTCCACCTTAAACTCATAATCAGCATCTTCAGTACTTTTAGTAAAAACTCGCTTATGTTTTCCTAAAATCAATTTTAGAGAGGATGATAAAAAATGTTGCTTCCTCTTTGTATTCGAGTATACTTGGTAATGTGAAACCATGTGGTGTGTGCAGATCGTCATCACTTTTTGCGCTCTTTGTGTTTTTATTCACGTGTCGTCATAGTTACATGTAGTAATCACCAGTTGATTTATATGTACATGTGCATATTCATGAAGAGATCAGAAAGATAACGTAAATAAAGAAGAGTATTTATACGTATAGCGTACAACCTACTCTCTACACCGTGAAATGTGATTTCTGTCGTATTTTTCATTTCTATTTTCATTTTTTTTTCTATTTTCAGGACGAGGATGTTAGAGTTGATCGAGGAACAAGTAGGAAATACACCTCCAAATTTTAATGATGGTAAGTTGATTTTTAATTTGTTTATTATTATATATAAAAGCACACATCAAACAAATAAGCATACCCATCATCGCTACACGTAACAAGGATGTAGTTTCTGATTTATTTAATAGAATGTTTCCCTTTTTCATCTCTTGGATGTCGATCTGATACCAGTCAAGATCGAGCGTAAGACGTGGCCATGATACAGGTCATACAAGGAACTTTTATGCTTACAAGTTTAACAGGCCAAGGAGATTCAGAAACTTTCCTAGACTGGAGATCATTTTCCATTAAAACCCATGACATTTTCGAAATGAAAATAATATTTCTCAGCTTTCTGTATGAAAACCTATCGTTATACTAATTGGTGATTATGGATTTAAAGACGGGATACTGCACAAGTCCTTAGCATCTATAGTGTAGCTGTGTTGTGGCCAAGTCTACCAGCAGAGGATCATGTCGGCGTACTTTTACAAATAAAGACTAACTACGATGTCTTTTAGCCAGGCACCCACAGAACTATCAAATCATGACAGCTTTTGTGAAGATTGAGAATTTATCATCATACTTATTCCTTTTGGCAATGAAGAAATATTTCTTGCCGAAATAATCAGGAAGCCAAATGCAAATATGTTACACATTGAATGCGAAAACATATATCATGCAGTTTTGAATGGATCTCCAGTAAAAGTCTATTATTATGTTCCTCATTTCAATAAGGATTCAGTTCAATATTTGCATGCCAACAACACCCCAGAGACCGTTGCGGACAATGCTCTTTGACAGAGTACTTTGTCAGTATTGGTGCTGTTATATCATGCTCTTAGCATTTTTTTAACAACTGAAAACGAAAGGGCAACAAGTACAAACGTGTTCTCTTTTTATTTTGTATACAAACTCCACTCAGCTGAGGTATGTACGGCATTTTCAATTTGAAATGTATGGCTATGTTAGAATTTTAGCATAATGAAAAGTATGTTTCCTAACAAAAACTATTTTCTAGTGTATGAAATAACAATTATAAGGTGAAGACGGTTTGTCTTTTTTGACCTGGACCCCGATTGTGACACATGTAATGGTAACATAGATATGCACTGTGACCAGAGGTTTAATTTCTGTCATTGGGATATACCTGGTATACGGGTTGTCTCCGATCCTTAGGAGTAAATGACTACAGAATTCCTTACCTAGACGGTGTGACAGAGAAATATCCACCCGAAGGACAAGGTGAGGTGTTATGCCTGGTTGTCTAATCATGTGCCAAGGTATTATTGTAATGTTTCCGTGACGTCATTGTGTTGTTTCCATGACGTCATTTTATTGTTGCTATGACGTCATTGTATTGTTTCCGAGACGTCAATGTATTGTTGCTATGACGTCACTGTATTGTTTCCATGACGGCATTGTATTGTTTCTGTGACGTCATTGTATTGTTGACGTCACGTCATTGCATTGTTGCCTATTGAGAAATATTGAACATGTAAAATATGTGCAATAAATAAATCGCGGCTTTACTTATAGATTTGCATAACGATTACTGTAACGGTTGCTACTTTCGATAAGTTGTATTTTCGCTTTTCTCCCATTCAACAATGATAATCATACGATACAATACGAAATACATATGATACTTTGATTTAAGCTATCTCAATTGTTATATTGATACGAATTATATTTCACATCAATTTATTGCGTGATATTATTCTAACGAGGATTTCTGACCTTTATAACTCCACTGGGAGAGACATATTATGGGATATCGATCTGATTAATACTACTATAGACATCTGTCCCATTAATGTCACTATTGACATATGGCCGAGTAAATAAATATTTAATGAGGAGATTACAAGAAAAAAAGTATTAATGCAATAGTACCCATCGTGTTGTGCCAGACAATTTTGATGTTATAATGTAAGCGCGAATGATTTCGTGTTTATTTTCTCATTTTTTTTTTCAATACAAAATAATTTAGATGGGACAATTTATAACTGCGCTAATTTGTTAAATTCGACGATACGCTAAAATTTGAATACGAAAATAAGAAAAGAAACCGTCCTTTTTACAGCACATTTAAAAATATTTTATGCTTTGCAATTTTTACATATTTTGTGTCTTCATTGTTTATTATGGCTCTCAACGTTTTCTCATTCCATAACGCGTCTTTTACTTAATCAGAGTGTGCATCGATATAAAAAGTAACTAGTGTAGCCTGAAGTTTAGATGTATTTTTTCCGAAAAAAAAAAAAAAAATACTGTGCCATCACAATAAATGTCATATGCATGTAGCTGAAATAAACTGTGTGTTGTAATTCGGCCTGACAACGAGGACTGAACTTATGTAAAGATAAGGAAACTAAACAATTGGTATCAGACGTAACAACTGGTGTCAGAAGTGGGATTATACCAGCAGTAAAACGGAGCAGATATATTAATGTAACACAAATGACGAAATATATATATCGAGCTTAATTATACCTCCTTCAAATGTCAATATTTGTCTGCCAGTATGCTGGAGTTCATTATTTAGTCTAGATAGCTCTCCATTGACCACATTTTCACGACAATTCGACTCGGGGAAGAACATAATATACTGCTTAGAAAGCCTCTTTTCTGTTATAATTGAGTATTTAACTCGATTTGTCAAAGATGAACCAAATTTGGCTCCCCATTTTTCAAACTTCCTCGGTATATACAGTGCTAACCTCTATGATAATTCCATTTGCTTATATTCCCCGTACAATTAATAAAGGTCAACATATAGTTCATGGAACATTACAGGCACTCGTTGCCTTTGGTCCACGGGTCAAAGTCGCGAGCTTTGGCAAACTCAGTCGAACCTTACACATAAATAACCACTCATGGGGCCAACGATTCAGGTCATATCGGCGATAACTCCCGGCAGTAACAGTCGTGTTTAGTGTCCAGGGGATACATGTGGGTGTATATTAACATCTCTAGACAATTACCCCTCCTAATTTAGATATTATATCTCCCCATGTGTTCACTGAACTGTATACTAGTAATATCAGGAAGATTTTCACAGAAATGCCAGATATACTATTTGATTTATATTGATGGACCAATTATCGATCATTTATTTTCGAGTTATTTCCGTAGTGTCATCCTCTGGCACATTCCGGTATACAGAACATTGTTTGCACACGCCCATTTTTCTGTATGAAGTCAAATTGTTATCATGCTTGCTTCCTTTATCAGGTCCAACATCTTTGTATTGTGTCTCTCCTTTTCACTGAATACATGTCCCGTCCAAGTTCTCCGTGGTATATTTGCCAGGACGTCATTGCTAACTTTCGGAAGAAAATTCACTTATCCTAAGGAACCTTATATTATTCCGAACGTCCTATACAGATTCTCGTATCTTTGAATTAATATTCAGTTTTGAGCTTACACTGACAAAACCGTCAGCATATTCTGTTTTGTTCTTGTGACACAAGCCTTATATAAAATGGTGTCGTTATTAAAAAAATGTTTTAAACTTTTGCGGTTTCACAAACCTTATGACAGAAATAAGGTTTACCTTTCATGGAAACAATGGAATAGGCAAATATTTTTCTCAGTCAATTCCATCTTTGTTTGATTTAATTTTCACAGATTTATCCCACACTTGAAAAGTAGATTTCTCATGGGTTTAATGATTACACACAGTATGGTTTTTATGTAAAATTGATATTTACTCACTATTCTTTAACATTGCAGATTGCGTTTTAAAGAAATTTCACACCCTGTAATCATTGCGCCTAACATTGGTTGCTCATGTTTTACCAGTGTTCTTGATTTTTGACTAATTTCAACTTCCTATTTTCACGATTCAATTTGTTTCGTGAATTTGCACAAAGTGGTTTGTTTGATGCCCGGTTACGTATGATTAGTAATATTATACGCCCTACACACGATACAGCACGTGCTCTGCTCGGCACGAGATATTACAGCTCTAATCGTTCGATCAAGGATTTAGTATGCTTGACACTTTCTCGTGTTGTAAACGATGCCAGAATTGATGTTGCTCTCTCGTATCGCCTAGAAATATCAGGAAAGAGAACGCAGAATCTTAACGATATCACGTGACTGTCTAAACGATTGTCAAACAGCGGTTAACGTGATCCGAGATCGTCAACTTAAATCAAACAACAGTCATTCGGTCTACTGCAATGCAGAAATGGTTACTCTTTTGCAGGTTTCGGCGCTGTTTTCTGCGACAACATCAAAGCTCATATTTCAGATTGTGAATGATGTTTTATTTCGTTTACCAGACTTAGAAAGCATGAATGTCAAAAATCCCATTTTTGCAATAAATAAGAATGACGTAAATCAATAAAAAAAATGACACATTTAGAATCAATTACTGATGAAAAATGTCGTTGACATTTAATACTGTTTTTTTTCAACCCGGAAGTTGTCGTGTCTTGAATTTACAATTTGCTACCATGCAGTATTTCAAATGTCAGTTAAATGGAAATATGAGCAATTTAAAAGAGGATAGAGAAAGTACACACTAAGATGAGGAATACAATGTACGTGTATCAAAGAATTATCATTATTGCTATACCACGACAAATAGTGGCCACAGTGTACGTGCTTGTGTACCGTAAAGGAGCCAAGTACGAAAAAAGTGTTCTTCAGTGATACAATGGTATTGGGTGGGTTAATGAGAAGTATGTCAGCCTGTTAACGACAAAGTGATAGGAGGTTCCGGCATCATGTGCCATTTTGAAATATATTCTTGACATACAAAATAAAACGCAGATGAGATAAAATTAAATTTGAAACGAATATAATGCACGTATATGAATTATATTGATTGTTTGATTAAGGATATATAAAAAATTAGAATAAATGTTAAGAGCAACCAGACTCTCTCATCACAGTAATTGTTGTATATGGGATATGAGAATAGTGTATATGTCATTACGAAATCATGAATTGCCATCCATTGTGTTAATTCTGACGTCATTGTCTCATTATTTGGTGTGACGTATGTGCATTATAATATGACGTATTACTCAAATATATTCTTTGTGGGACACATGTCCTATCTCAATAGCCTCTTTGTATAGTCTGAAACATGCTCTGGTGGTACCTCGCTACAAGGAACTGGATCATCTTGATGATTTATAGTATCACTTATCCTAACAAAGTATCAAATTGGAATACAGATATGTTAACAAGTTACATCACTAGACCGACGGGCATGGTGTCACAGTGTTAACTACTGGTAAATCGAAAGTAAAGAACTTCATTCCATTTCCGTTCCACTTAAATTCCAGCCTCATAGTGTTGTTAACGGATTTTAGGTAGCATTTGTTAACAGCAAATATTTCAAGAGGTCTATATCAGTGACGTATCATATTGGTTTCTTAGAAACTGCATATTTTTCGTTAATTAAATTAAATAGATAACTGACATATAATAAAGGTAGTATCTATAATTCGACATTCCTAATGACATTTTTTTTTCATGTATTTTTAACTGCACGATAGAACCGGGTCAAAAAACCTTGTTTTAATAATCATATTAATGATATTTTACGTAAGGATATCGCTACTGATAAATAGTTATACGGGACGTCTATAATCTGTTTTTGTCTGATGAAGGTGACAGTGTAAATACCGTATAAACATTTGGATTGGTTGTGTAACAAAATCCAAATATAAACCATACTTTTCAATCTGAAGAAAATGTTCAGAAATATCATTAATGATAGTAATAAAAAATCCGTTATCTAACTTTAAGATGTTGTGTACATTTGTACATGTATGTCAAAATTGTAGCTACGCTGTTTCTAGAAATATCTTGTATTGACTTCCGATATACAGGTATTGTGCAAAAGACACCGTATTCAATATAATATTTTAACTTTAGTAATAGATACAACTGTTACGTCTTATTAGGACTCATTAGTGATGCTAGGGGTCAGTGTTGAAATCCAGAAAGAGGTCAGGAAAGTAAAAATGAACCTAAGAATAGAGAAGCGAAAGTGCATGGGCACCATCTCATAAGAACTATAGATTGTGAAGGTGTTGAATACATGTAATATGCATGTAATAATATCGTCAATAGACCGCCCGACACTAAGATATTATCAATGGTATGTCTAGAAGTGTTCAGGGAGTCTAATATTGAAATACCTCTAAACTGTGGATACGGAGGCTTTATTTCTACATTAAAATAGCGGCAGTTGTTGGCTGTTGTTTTCAAACTATTATCACTGTGTAGTTTTATGATAAGTCTACATCAAACACCTGGCTTGTTATCTTTAAACGTTTATCGCTAAGTATCATAAATATAATTCAACATTTTAAACGGCTAAAAATCATGAGATGTTTTTTTAAACCAATATCTCTTAGAAGCATAAAGATGTTTCCACACCAAAACAGCTGCAAATTGTGGGTTCTTTTCAAACTGCAGCCTCTAGAAATCCTAAAAAAATATTCTACATTAAAAGCATCACCGAACTGCAGTCTGTACCTTTCGGAGTAGTATCGCTTAGAGGCTTACAGACACATTTACATTAAAACAGTTGTAAACTGGTTGGACTTTTCGAAGTAGTACTGCTACAAGATCTATAGTGCAAAAATCAATTACACACAAGTGGAAGACTGACACCAATGCATTTTTGTGTATGGTATACGAGTTTGTTCCAGCACGGGTTTTTATGTTTTAAAGTTGCGAGTGTTGGCTTCTAGTCAAACAATGGCTAAGGTACCACATAAAACATTTAGGTAGCGTTCCGTACTGCGGTTTCTTGTTGCAGCTTTATTTTCTCTTTGGAGATAAATTAACATCGTTTGTCATAGTTTATGGCATCATAGCTGCACGTACATTTCACGCGCGTTATCTGACAGTGAATGATGTCATCATGGGTTTGTACTTAAGTCGTTATGTTACCATTGAACGGTCGTCAGGTTGAATTTATCATCAATATGAATGCAATCAAACAATTGACAGAAAAAAAGAGTGACGGCACACTTAAAAAACATTTTTAGAAATTCACAAGAAGTAAAATTTATTGTAACTTTATGAATTTGAAATTTCATAATTGATTTTACATTTTTTGCTTGCAGAATGCAGTTTTCTGATAAGTTGAGTTTTTATTTTCATACCTCAATGAAAATACCTTAAATTGCACGAAAAACGTGGTGTCACAATGAGACCATTGGCGTTGCGTGTTATGACGTTATATTATTCCAGTCAATGAAGACCGAAAAGCAAAATGTAAATACAAAGATGATAATTTTGTATATAGCAGTCTATGAGCTATATGAGTACTTATAAAAAGAATGGAAATACTAGAATATATATGTAATCTTTGTAATAAAAAAGTATACGAGTAGTGGAAATTCAAATACCAGACCAAATAATAATTACAGTTATGCAAAATGAAAAATACAGTGTATACAAATACAGTTTTATCAAACATGTGAATGCAAAGATACGAAACTAACCATGTTTCCAGACGTCGCTTCGATTAAAACAATGCCGACAGAGGTGTCATTGTGCCCTATATTAATCTGTGCAATACACGTGTACCGATGGTAATAACATCTCGTAATAAATCCGTTACCTTACCCCCGGGTCTGTTTGGTGGTATTTTATGGATATATCTCTCACGGTATGTTGTTAAAATGAAATAGTTTCACTAATCTGTGCCCCCAAACGTTTCCAATACACCTTAAAACATATTTTTTGTCGTCTTGTGCAATTTTGAATGGCAGAGTGCACTAGCGCAGATGTTCTTGGTTCGATAATGACATTGATAAATGAGTTAAGCTTAGATATCCGCGCCAGAAGTTTATTATATTTAACGCTGACAAATACGTTATGCCATTTCTGAAGTAAATTTATTTTCTATAAATAATCTTAAACTTAACATGAAAAACAAACAATGGAACCTGAAAATAATGCTTTACAGTAGTGCTTTAACAAATATTCACAGAATGAAAAGAAAAGGAAAAAATAAATAAATTATCACAATTAGAAAATATGAAAATATCAATAATTAAGATCATATTAGGTACCGACTTTCCATACCTAGCTGTATAAGTTTTAAATGTTGGATAAAAAATAACCAAACTAATTGGTTTAAATTACTATCGTAAATTCGTTTTATACAGGAAATTGTAAGTGAGACGTATGTCATGCTTGTTGATATGTCGAGTGGTTCGTTGTCAGCCCCTAAATCTCATTTGAGATTTTGACTTAACTTGACCTAGATTTATATGGCGGGTGTCGCCGTGACCTAGATTTGTATGGCGGGTGTCGTCGATGAAGCAGAAGACGCTTACACATTTGGGACATCTGGTCTTAATCTACTGATACTTTTTAAATTTTACTATCGTTGAATTGATTATGAATTTGAATTACGATTTCGTTGATATGTAGAAATTCATTGTTCTTATTGTACAAAAACACACAATATAGTACCACGTTGTCCACAACTTCAGTCAGTGATATTAGGGACATCATACAGCTGCTTTGTCCTCTTAGGATACGTCAGTGGTGTCAGGGACATTATCTAGCTTTTTTGTCCTCCAAGGACTCGTCAGTGATGTTGGGGACATTATTCAGCTGTTTTGTCCTCCTAGGATACGTCAGTGGTGTCAGGAACATTATCCAGCTTTTTTGTCCTCCAAAGACTCGTCAGTGATGTTAGGGACATCATACAACTGTTTTGTCCTCCTATGAGTCGTCAGTGATGTTTGGGGCATTATACAGATGTTTTGCCCTCCTAGGACTCGTCAGTGATGTTAGGGACATCATGCAGCTGTTTTTCCTCCTAGGACACGTCAGTGATGCTAAAGGCTGAAATGTTCAATCATTAACCAGAATTACTTTTAAATCAGCCATTTCTGATGATTTCATTCTTAAAGGTCACATTACAACACTGAATGATGTCATTTAAACTGGCCGATATATGCACTGAAATGTTCAATCATTAGAGACATCATACAGCTGTTTTGCCCTCCTAGGACACGTCAGTGATGCTAAAGGCTGAAATGTTCAATCATTAACCAGAATTACTTTTAAATCAGCCATTTCTGATGATTTCATTCTTAAAGGTCACATTACAACACTGAATGATGTCATTTAAACTGGCCGATATATGCACTGTATTGTATTGCATTGTATTTTAGATTTTTTTAATTACATTAATTAATAACATCTCTTTTCTGGTACTAGCTTTCCCGACGGAGGTGGAATGTGAACTATATGTGGACAGCTTTGATTCTATCAATGAGGCTAATATGGTAAGTTGTTAAAACAGACATCAATCTGTTAAAACTAAAGATTGTAATGAAGTCATCTGTTGTTTCGATATATTATCATATTTAAGCGACGTACTGTTAAGGACATTAAACAATTTAGAAGTTAAATGTATTAGAAACTTATTTGCCGAAATATCTGTGTCCAAACATCAATTCAGTACCATTAGTTTCGTAATATATTTTCTACTTTTAGTTTCGTATTATATTTTCAACTTTTAGTTTCGTATTATAAAGCTAGTTCCTTTAGTTTCGTATCTTGATAGTATTTTTTCTTTATTTAGTCTTAACCGGCATGTGCCATTTTTATGTGCGTTCGTTGCTATACTGTTATACAACTTCATCGATATTAAATTGAACGTTATCTATGTACGGGAGAACCTCACCACGACGTTCCTCGTTACCTAATCACCCGTTGATAACTATATATACAGAAATATGTAACTTACGCCGTTGTCGTGTATTGGAAAGTATAAGAGTTGATGGGCAGGGGTATAATCTCTTCTTCTTTATTCTGTTTCAGGATTTCACCGTTAGTATTTTTATACATTTGATGTGGCAGGACCTCCGCTTCCTTACATGGCTACGTCTGACGGACAATAATTCATACATCGAAGCAGACTCTAAACGATTAGCAAATTTATGGGTTCCGGATTTATATTTCCCAAACGAAAAGAAAGCATTCTTCCATAACGTTTTCATGCCTAACAAAATGCTTAGGATATTTGGAGATGGGAAGGTATCTTACACAGCGAGGTAAGTACATTGTACTATGTAAGGATGTGCAGCCCATGTCGTTAGAGGTGGACGCGTGATCATTAGCCTGTCTTCTGACTCCAATAGGGCGGTACATCATTTTGTTTGTGCACACATGTAAAAGGAACCGTTTAGAACGATTCTGTAGTTATCAAGCAATGTGAGCTCTTAACAGTATTTCACATTTGGAGAAAATAAATAGTTCACTTTGCAATGTCTTAAAATTTTGATTATGAATATTCTCTTCGAATCTGACTTCGGCCTCTTTTCAAACGGCCGAACTACCCCTATGCTCTTGTTAGTACAAGTAAGTCAAGTTTGTGTTCTCAAACACTTTGACACAGGCGCCATAATCACTTATGTAAATGTTCGAGTCAAGTTTCGTTATTGTTTAAATTTCATATGCAATTAACGTAAAATTAAATGTCATGGTCTATTATTGTTTTAATGTGTTACGTCACCAACGTCAATAATCATTATCAAAATGTGTGGGGCTATTTAAACTGAATTGGCATAGACAAATGTCTGGTACTCAATAAAAATGATAGGGAGGAAACTAAACTTCAATTACACGTACACATTTTGCCTGGTTGTTAATGACTCTCTTAAATATAAGCAAAGATATATGCATTTATTTGTTTACTTTTGTTTTCCCAACAGACTTTCACTGACACTAAGTTGCCCAATGGATCTACACCATTACCCGTTTGATGAACAACAATGCCCTATTATAATGGAAAGTTGTAAGTATTGTCAACCTTACCAATAATTCCGTCAAAGAAAGTGTCAGTATTGTCAACCTCACCAATCATTCCCTGAGAGAAAGTGTAAGTGTTGTCAACCTTACCAATCATTCCCTCAGAGGAAGTGTAAGTGTTGTCAACCTTACCAATCATTCCCTCAGAGAAAGGGTAAGTGTTGTCAACCTTACCAATCATTCCCTCAGAGAAAGTGTAAGTGTTGTCAACCTTACCAATCATTCCCTCAGAGAAAGTGTAAGTATTGTCAACTGTACCAATTGATTCGTCAAAGAAAGTGTAAGTATTGTCAACCTTACCAATCATTCCCTCAGAGAAAGTGTAAGTGTTGTCAACCTTACTAATCATTCCCTCAGAGAAAGTGTAAGTATTGTCAACCTTACCAATCATTCCCTCAGAGAAAGTGTAAGTATGGTCAACCTTACCAATCATTCCGTGAAAGAAAGTGTAAGTATTGTCAACCTTACCAAACATTCCGTCGAACAAAGACGAATTGGAATACGATTCCATACATTGATATTTCAGTAAAAATATTGATACTTACTCGCAATTTTCATACATATTAGATTCTGATATTAATTTAGATGTGTGATATAACCAACAGATAAAGATATTTATTAACCAATTCTCAGCGAATTTGATTATGTTTAGGAAAAAAAATTGAATTAACGATTTCACCCATTTAAGGCATCGTTGTAATACCTAGTATGAGATAGAGTAATAACTTAAGATGTGATAAAACATCTAAACAATTATTGCACTTTTATAGATGCCATGTTAACACCAATTAAAGATCGTCTAATTCTGTGTAAAAGCCGAGTATTATCTTACTTAATCACCACGCAAAAATTCTCAAATTATGATGACATTACTGTTTATTTTAAAATTGTTTTACAGTTAGCTACGATGAAAACAATATAATAATGAAATGGATAGGAGAAAATACAACGGATGGGACTGAAGACGCTGTACAAATTAACCGGGAGATCACTCTACCTCAGTTCGAGGTGTACGACATCGCGTCTACCAGCTTCAAGCGAGAGCGAAAAGGATCTTATGGTACAATTCTCTTACTGTTTTTCTGGAGAGTACATTTAGAGTAACAGGGTAAAAGTTCAGAGAAAGACCAGTGTGGTACTAATTGCATTCGATGGAATTGAAGATTGATAGAGATGAAAGAATCCTTTTTTTTCGAGAAAAATCACATTAAAAATAATTAATTACCACATCTATAGTATTACACAGGTTCGAAAAAAATACAATGATATCGTATAGATATCTTCTTGAAGAGCAATTATCCCAGTACTATCCAGAGGGATATGCACTCTCTTAATAATTTCTTTATTTAATCATTATTAGTATGTATATCAGTCCCCTCCCCCAAACAAACCCCCCCCCCCCCCTTCCAAAAAAAACCAAAAAAAACAACAACAAGACAAGTAAAAAACAAAAAACAATGCGTTTTTAAAAACAGGTCTGTTTCTTTGTTCTAGCCCGACACAGTGGTTTACGGACGGACTTCTACTTGGCACGAAACATTGGGTATTACGTGGTGCAAATGTATATCCCAAGTATCCTTGTTGTTATGTTGTCATGGATATCATTCTGGCTGAACGTCAACGCCGTACCTGGTAGGATATCTCTAGGAGTTCTAACCGTGCTTACCATGACGACACAAAGCTCGAGCGTGAACGCCTCTCTGCCTCGAGTTTCCTATACCAAGGCTATAGATATCTGGATGTCTGTGTGCCTCTTGTTCGTTTTCGCCGCACTGATAGAGTTTGCTGTGGCGAATGTTCTCAGTAACAAAGACAATAATAAGGGATTGAAAGTTAAAAGTATGTTTCATATACTCAAACCAGGTTCTAAAAAGAAAAAGCCGAAAACTGAGGTAAGTTATCAATAAAAAAAAAAAAAAAAAAAAAATGTATTAGGAAGAAATATCTCAAGAGATCTAAAAATAAAAAATCTGAATTATTATCATTTTGAACCTCATTCTGATACAAAAATACAGATAACGTATCTTATCTATTCCATAACTATTACGAAGAAATAGAAAAGAGGGTCAGTAATTTCGTTAGATATGTTAAACCTCACCATTTGTTATATTTATGTATCCATTCAATGTCCATTACCATTTGCTAAACGAGATAATAAATATCTAAGACAAAGAATTGTATATAAATGCCCATAAAACTCATATCGGGTAAGCTTGATAGAGAATATGTGCTAGCCATAACTGTAAAATAAAAGTACTTGGCGCTGCATGGTTTCATAAAAAATGAGTTAACAGTTATGAGAATATGTTTGCATTTCAAATACAATACAGGTTATGCACACACCATTTCTTATTATAAAACATCGCTTTTCAAATATGACATACCAACTTCAGATATACCAGGTGATCCATGCGTTATAGATTACTGTAATTCTTAACAGCAGTAAATCCTGGTACCAAAGGTTTCTTATGAGTGTTTGAATGGTGAAACACTTCTTCATTTACGTTTGAGATTGTACACATCATTTTAACTTAATCATAACCTACATAACGTAATTATTACTGTATAGACAATGATATCTATATATAGCTCCTTTGAAAGCGTTTTCATTTCAATAAAAGTTGAGCTGAAGTTTCGTCGTTAGACTAGCTCAATATTTTCGTTATTTTTTGTAATGGTTTTGTGGTATTGCAAACCGTAGCAGAAATCAATGCCGTTTTATACTGTTTTATGACTGTTAAGAAATGGATGATTTAATTATAAGTGATGTAATTTGACAATTTTATACTGGCACAAGAATACAATAACAAATTCAGTTCTTATTAATAACAATTAGTTCTCCATGACATCCACGTCGTAAAAGAACCTTAGTCTGTAGCCGAGCACTGATATGTAGCATATGTGTTTGGCCTACGACGTCACAGATATAATACAGATGCTAATAATGAATACCATATACAAGCCTGTTAAAATCAACCTGCTATTTTACTGTACAGCACGGGTTATTGATTAGTTCACAAGATTTCGATACAAAAGGATTTTTTTTTCAAGAAATTTATGAAATATATGGATGGCAATGAATGAAATATTTTTTTTCGCGGTTTTATTCACCAGAAAAAGCTAAAACATATTTATTTTAGGAGTATCATTCCTATTTCAGATCCTAGTCGGCGAGGACGGTGAAATGAGACTTGATCCGGAAAGGGACCCCACAATCCAACGTAAAAAGGTGTCGGGAATGGTGTTTGCCATGTACCTGGATGTAGCCTCCCGGTTTTTATTTCCATTTTTCTTTGCCCTGTTTAATCTTGTATACTGGGCCCATTACTTATCCACCAGTTAGTTCGGACACCATTTTAGTGTTTGCTTCCAAACAACTTAGAAATATTATCATTGATCTCTTGAAAGCGTTAAATCATACCATGTATATAATCAAGTATATGCAAAGATTTTTTTCTCTCTTTGGATACTTTGTTATTAAATGTCATCTCCGAAGTTTCCTTTTTAATATGTTAACAAATTGTCCATGGTGATATCTGCCTTCTCCGTGATTTTTATGTGTTGATAATTTGGGTCGGCGTTGTCAAATAAAAGTCACGGATGTCAGAAATTAAAGTCACATGCAGTATGTCAGAGTTGTTACTAACTTGGCTTAAGAAAATGTTTTGTGTTAGAAAATCAAATATTGATTATAAAGTGTTATTGATATTGAGATGTTTGTATATTAAAACATTACTAAGTTTATCTTATAAACCATGTTACTATTAACGGTTTTACGGGATATTTGAAAAAAATAGAATATATACTATATAAGTTCTACTGTTGCTAGAGTATAGCATAATATATTATATATATAAAAATCTTTTAAACTTGACACAATGTTTTCGATTACTAGTCAGCTCTTGAATATATGTGTGTAATGCAGTATCAACATAGGAAAATATACGTATGGTCTATTTCATGTTATCCTATTATCAATAGACTGTTAGTAATGGTACAACTATGGTCTATTTCATATTATGTTATTATTAACATACTTGTATTAATGATACAAGTATGGTCTGTTGCGTATCGTTATTTTGTATATATGCTTGATGGACATTTTCATGTACATTTAAATGGATTTAAATGTTTTTGTAATTCTGTGACTTATCATGATCATCATCGGGTTACTGCAATGTGATATCCTACCACCTGTTGGTGAAATCTTATCTTTATTGTTGTTAACTGCAAACAAATAATTATATTGTCGTTATGACGTATGACATTTAATAGTAAATGCTGTTTTTGAATGATTATTCTATGTCGATAACGATAAATATAACATGGGAATCTATGGACCGTTTCACCATCTGTGCTTCAAATATTAGGTAAACTTACTAAAAATTTTAATCATGGAAAGAACAGCATTCACAGAAAAAACTACTTGTATCCATTTATTTCGTAAACCGAAATATTATCCAGTCACTATCTAGAGTATTTGTACTTAACCTTTGACCTTACAGATTTAAATATGAAAAAAATGTCAAGCTAGTAGGTAAAAATCCTAAACAGAAAACAAAATAGTTATTATTAAAAAGACATCCTTCATATCAAATGCCCTGGAAAATCAGTCTCATCAATAAGGATGTATAACAATACTGTTTCCTAACATCCTTGAATTAGTCATCGTCTCGTTAAATGTGTATGAATAACATTTACCATATAAACTCTGTCTTATATCCTTCTATTATTCTTTTGTAAATCACCGCTATTAAATCCATAGTTACCATCTTTAACGTTATAGCTGTCATTTCATCAATTATTTCAAAAGTTGCTGTAAAATTAGATACTTTCGTGGGGCTCAATTTTCGTGGGTTGAAAAATGCATTTTGTGGGTACTGTGTTTCAAGAATAATAGGTCTCAGAAAAGCAAATTAACTTCGAAGTAAATATGAAAACATCTTCTCTATTATATAAGAATTTTTAAGTATATCAATCCTTGACTTAAATTGATGAATGGGTTAGACAGTGATTTTATTCCAGACTTTTCATTCCTCTCTCCCTATGTACATATATGAATGGGTGGATGGAATGTGCATACACGAATTCAACGAAAAATCAAGCCCCGCTAAAATTAAATTTTTCAGTATTTTATTTTTGAAATCCGGATATACAATGTCCGAATTACCATTATTTAGTATTATTTAAAATACAGTTTTAATATCCATCCACATTTATCAGCTTCGAACGTGTCGTAGAAGAAATCTGCACCAACCGCTGTTGTTTACGAAGATGTTTTCTTTTTGAAAATGGCTGGCAATTTGTCTGTGTATAGTTAGTTAATATGTTAGGTCATACATACTTTGGTTAAGCGGTATGAATAAAATAAATTGTCATACTGTATATGATGAAAATACACAGCTTACCCTAAAGATAAAAACACACACGATTATAAAACTAATACTAATTACTAATGTTGGACGACGTTATGGCCTGCATGTAAGAAAAAAAAATGGGTTTACCATTTCATCCGGATAATTTTGTACGACTTGTTTGCCTTTGTCCAGTAAAGCCTAATTAAAAACGGTGATCATGTTTACAATTAATATGCCTAATTAAGGTAAGTATACCTTATGTCACACAATTCCTGTTATAAATGAGCGAATGTGAAAACGTATGTGTGTGAAAACGGACTCGTTATTAACATGTTTTAATGTATATACATGTATATATATGTGCAACGTAGAAAAAGTATTTCATGTATTACAATATCAATAATAATGGTACAGTAAAAAGACATATATCTTGTGAAGCAATATGTAATTATGGCAAATACACACTTGGAAAAACTTAATTGATTTGTAATATGTCTTGTCAAAACAATCTCCTATTCAGGTATGGTAATCAATGCAAAGCAGGCATTACAATGTTGCTGTTAGTTGTATGGGAAGACGTTTGCTCTTTCGCTACCTTACGATATTTCTAGACTGAGAAGAAAGCGATTTGTTGTAGCACTATAGCGTTATTTATGTATCTACACACAAGAAACAACTCAACAACTAAATGAATCAGGCCATCCTCACCGAGGGTGGGTGTTATATATACTCAAATTTGGTGACCAACATTTGGCAAAGGTATTGACGTTTAATCACTTCTTCGTCAGGGTCGTTTGAGATATCGTAAGATTGTTAGATCGTTAATCAAAATGTTTAAATTACTATCGTTCTTCCCCGAGTATCTACAGAGTTGGATTTTAATAAGAATATCAAGAATATATATGGCGCAGTAATGTAATATAATAAAACGCTAAGATGTCTAGTTCTATTTTTAAGAAACATTAGTTTGGAAGGCGGCAATAGATAACGTAAAGCAATGAAATATATACGCGATTGTTATCAAAAATCTATTAACTAGTTATACGTACGCACTTGCCAAGTTGAACTTGTCATAAAGAGTCGGTGATATACCATTTTGTGTGGGAAAGTGAATATAAATATATAATTGTGATATTGTGACTTTTTGGAATTGATTCTATGTGTTTTAAAGATATCTGACCTATCTTGCTATATGTTTGCTTATATAATAAAAATAATCAACGCCTCGTTTACATTGATTGAACACCAAACGAGTTGCGGTTCTGTACTAACTATATGACGAGCCGTAGTGCACTTTTGATCAAACATCAGTTTAGCTGCGATCGACTACTGTATATTTTGCGAGTCTTAAAATGTTTTAATATACGTCTATCGAGTCACGGTTCACTACTTACAGATTAAGTTTCATGATTTACTACTGCATTGCAGGTCGTTGGTTCAATACCAACTGCACAGCGCGTCGCGGTTCATTGTTGAATATATGGCAAGTCGTGGTTCAGTACGAAGAGTACTGATGGTGGTTCAATACAGGGCACCGGGTGTATGACGAATATTAGTTTTATTTCCTAAGGATTTACCATTTTGACAATGTATTAAAGGAGTATTGTATGGTGAACGGTTACTCACCAGTGAAAAAAATGTCTTATAATTTCTGAATTAATAATGATCAAAAGTGTGATGGACTTCAGTTCATTTATGTCTTATTACTGTACTCAATTGTAAGTCATATTTCACACGATAGAATTTTCGTCTAGTGAGACATATTTCACTAATACTGTTGTCGTTCACTAGTGTCTTACCGTCTGACGAGATTGATGTTCTATAATAATTCGTGAATAATATAGTTGTTACTAAACGTCTGGTGAATCGCTGTTCACCGCCCTATAAAAATGCGGTGAGATATGTTGCTCTATCGACTTACTGCATAGCTATTTATAAAATAACTCAATATTTGGCAGGCGTGGAATCACTTTGTTCTGATGCAAGATTGTAATATGCAATGTTGTTTTGATACAAGTAAATGATGTAATTATTGATATGTACTTTTAGCTAGAGACACTTTATGCACTATAAATTAGTAGTTTAATAACCTATTTCGTATTGCGTCCTATAATAATATGTATCATCTCATGGGCTCTTTCACTGAGTAGATGGTTTATGTGTCATACTATACTGTGTTATTCTACTTGAATATGCATTGACGATTAACGTCTGTGGATGAGTGGTAGTTGTGAAAACGTGGGCGAGTGATGATTGCTATGTACCTGTTGATATGATTTTATTAATTTTACTTCAATAAAATATACATGTCAATCCCATTCATTGGTTTCTTCTTTATCTTTTCTAAATTTAAGGCGCTGGTTGTGTGGAAAGAAACTTGCATTCAGTGAAAACAGTTTTTGATGAAACTGGAATATAAACACAACGAATAACATTATTAAATTGTAACCATAAATCGAACTCAAAATCAGCTAAGCAGAGAGAACATTCCGAACAAAATATAGATTCACATTGAGACCTTTAAATTAGCACCTGAAGAATGAGACCATATGGTTCAGAAGGATTAGCGACCTCTGCGTCATCTATGAAATGTTACCTTCTAAAAATGAGAGATAGGGTGGAAACAATAGACCCACTAGGACCACGTGGCATCTCAAGAGTACTTTATATCGCACACAGAAATAGAATATTACCAAACGAGATTGAAATAATGTTGACCACAGAACTCCCCCATTGTCTCAATCAACATGCATTCGAAACCTTGTGTCGAAAATTGCTATAGCAAGAACACTTCCTTGGCAATACTTAGACCTGTTTGTAAATAACACAGCTTGATTCAGGATCTTGTAACATCGAGGGCATATTACGAGGAAACTAAAATATAACTCAAGGATATTGAAGCCTTTTAATCCAAATCTGATATGCTGCTTTAGGGTAATGGAACCTTGTTTCAGATTTTTAGATTTTATCTCAACGAAAACCTGTATCACTAAGGAGTCCTAGAAGGATGACACAGCTGTATGATATACCTAGTATCACTGACGAGGACTTGAAGGATGAAAGAACTTTATGATGTCTCTAGTATCACTGACAATTCATAGAAGGACGAAACAGCCTTATGAAGTCCCTAGTATCGCTGACGAGTCCATGGAGGACAAATCGGATGTATGATGCAGTTAAACACTATTTGTTTTGAAAGGTGCTAATATCATGCCTCACTTTTGTACGATCGTTTCAAGATACTTGAAACTATTGTAAGGTACTTTGGCGTTAAAGAACACCTTAATACAGCATATTGTAACATTTTAGATCGGATTTCATTTAAAACGTAGTTCCAGGATACGGGAAAATCCTAAACTCAATCTTGGCTTAAATCTGTACCCAGGGTCATTGGGCATCGTAGAACGTGTCAAAATGAATTCTGTTAACCCAAGTAAAACATTTGGTGATAAATATATCGGAGTATCAGCTGTTTCTCGTGTACCACCACATCGTAGGAATCCTGGATCATGATATACCTTTCGAGTTATATATATCGCTTATATAAACGAAACACAAGTATGCTAGGCTAGACTTTACTAATATACATACGTCATAGGCGGAGCCATGTGGTGGTCTTATTTCACCATTAAATACACATTAAATGGTATTTCACTTTATATATTGTTATTTCACGTTTAATAGAAGACATAGTTTAGTCATAATTGATACAAATAGATATATATTAGTTCCTTTTATGATAATATGCATGTATATTGATTGTAATGACGTAATATTATACTATTATACTATATTAAATATCCAAGAGTAGTGTAATTTTTACGCATTATATTTCCATTTTCAATTACATGTATACGAATATTCTGACTGATTTAAAATCTTGTCAAGATATTTTGTGTTGTTGAAACTTGGTTTTAAATATTTTGTCTACGTAGTAAAACTATTATTAGGGAAAGTTATTGTTATCATCAATAACCCAAAAGCAGCCTTACTTACAGGTTGAAGGTTTATGTTCCATCCTAATGTATACGTCTGGGTTTATCTTTCAATATTAACATTACTGTATATTAAAACAAGCATCAAAGATACATATACGAATACTGCAATCGTGGCACAATTTACAAACATATCAACATGGTGTTATGTGGACATAAAATACATTTTAGAAGTTAAACCACTTAGACAAATGATACTTATCTAGTCGAAGAAAAATAGTGATAAGGATAAAAATAATACTTTGTGAAATAAACTCTCGCGATAATTAATAACGGTTATTGTGCAAGCCATAGACGATAGTTTATATATGAGAACAAAGGGAAACAACAATGACAAAAACAAAGGGGAATATTTAACACATATTAAAGACTAAGAACTTAATATCGGCATTAACACTCTACAAGGTCAGGGCAAGTGTATATTATCAACGATAAAACGCTCTTCAAGTGCTAATACTACTGGTATGCTCTCGAAAGTGATAAAACAAAGCAAAAAAAATATATCGGCAAAGGACAGAGTCTATGGAGTCTGAAATCCTTTGTTTGAAAAGAAAGTGTAGGTTATACTGAAGGATGTTTGTGTAAGTGTAATCTTGTATCTTGAAAATATCCCTACAGTCAAATGAAAGTTAAAGTTCGACCAGGGTAATGACAACAAAACCTCTAACCTTGACCTCTTTATCGCAAAGTCAATTTAGTAGAAATACGTAGTTTACATTATTTCGTTAGTCGAGATCGTGGCGTCTGTCAAAACTGTTTACTTGGACGCACATCTGTTAGCAGTCGGCATCTATAATATCGTAATATTTATATACCTCAATATCATATCAAATGTGGCTTGTAAACACGGTAGGATGCAGCAGCTGGAATGTAACTACTTAGAAATCGAAGTCGTCACGGTTGTCATAAAACAAGGCTGAAGTGCGCGGATGCTAAGACTAAGCAAGGCTATTTGATAACAATAGTATAATGGCATTTAAATATTTTGTGTGAATAAGTCGGTCGGCTTAAAGACATTTGAATCGAATTGAAGATATTTCGGTGATTTATTTAATAATTGCCAACTTTTTTGCAGTTTGCAGTGAATGACGACAAGCTGATAAAAATTGGCGGCGGAGACGTCGGACATGTAAATAGAAATGAATATTTGTTTAAATTGTAAAGGCCATCTAGAAATGACAAGCCCAGCTAAATTCCTATATCAAATTCCACAGTTTGGTTATAAGAAATAAAACAACAACATAAATTCCTTGTAAAATCTGTATCTCTAAAGATATTGAGGTTCCCCGCTATTTTGGTATCTTGTTTACAGTTCTTAGATTTTGACAGGTGGTCAGAGAAAACACTGTCGGTATATAACTGATATCACTGCAAAACATTCCATTTTTTTATCCTAAACATTCGAATGGCACACGTCGCAAAAGGGGAGAAATTCACAGACGTTCTGCCGCGAGTAAGACGGGGTTAAGAGGGGTTAACATTTGTTATCATCAGCAAATAATTTTTTGTATTTTACTGCGCATCGACGATTAAAGCAATTTCTGGAATTGGAAGGACTAGACAATAGCACCCGCAAAATGAAATACATGAAAATAAAACTTCAAATCTGAAAAGAATTCATAGAAAAAGAGTTAGTTTTAACATGAAATACAGGATCAGTATACCGTTATCTAAATTAAACGGTTATCCAAACGGAAAATCTATAAAACATGTACAACGTATCAACGAAATAAATACTGTTCTGCAAAGAAAATACAATAAGAAACTTGGATAAGCTACGACCAGGTGTAAAGAAAATGTAACGGCCTCTTTCTTCATCGAGACATTCCCTCTACCACCAATCTAGGTTAATCCAAGGAAGGTCAAATTCTCAGAATTATATTCGACTTAGTAACAACGATACCACTTTGTTCATAAAAAAAACATTGGGTAGCCCCATACAAAACCAAGGGAGAAATTTTCACATTTGCATCATGTTGACGAGTTAAAAGTTTCACGCATTCTTGGTCAACCTGAATATTTCGAAACTTTAGAGTTTTCCTACGGTATCGCGGAAATCGAGATATTGGGATAAAGTTCCTTAATATCAATCAACTGCGACCTTATCACTGTTAATAGAGCCTTCTTGTGCTGACAAACCTAGATCGTAAATTGAGGTACATTATTTCACTGAGTATGCCCGGTAGTCTTTTGAATATCTAAATTTCAATTTACATCTAACTTTGTGTAAGCAAGGAAGCAATTACTACAAGAAAAGAAAAAAGAAAGAAGAAGAAGAAAAAAAAACCCTTAAACTATGAACTACACATAGTGAGAATCGTTGGAATGGTAGATTCCAAGAATCAATGCAAAAAAGAAAAATGTCAGATTATAAGAGTCTTCCATATGTGGTTATGTAGGATATGGACATTCTTGCCGAGTGCTCATAAAATGTGGAGTCGACATTCTTCATATTGACGTCATAATCAAATCACGAGACCTCATCACATGTTTATCCTTGCAATAGAGCCACATAACACACTAATGTATTTCATGGGATTACCCAGTAGGGTATGAGAGAAAATGCATGGCATATTCTACTTTGATAAAAATTATTCTTAGAGTATGATTTAATTTGTCATAATGAAAACTACTTGTTATTTTTTGTATTAGTAAGTTGATGTTAGGTAGCAATATAGTTTAATTTATCCTGTACGATTACCTTCCTTAGTTTATGTCTTCTATTTCTAAAAGAAATATTCTAGTATAGTACTTCTTCAACTAAAGAACTTATAATTTCTCTTTGGCTTTTAATAATGACGTCAGTAATGAAATACAAATTATGAATGCAATTTGCTTTTTAAAAAGATAATACAAATCGTTATAAGATGGTACATTGTTTCTGTTGAAAGTGGCTCATTTTCGTTCGAGTCCTTACGTCATAGAGCAAGATTAATAGCGGTCAAATTTGGCAACAGGAAAGGAATGTTGACGCCATGTAAAGTACACACTGTGGAATGTAGAATATTTTAATAGTGATTCAGAACGTATTATAACACATTCATATGTATATAAGGTTGTTTGATTGTAACTGAGCGAATAACTCTATATCATGATAACAAAAGACTCCGTAATGCTGCTTAATTAAACAATACAATTACTACAAAGTCCGCTTTCATCATTTCATCGTAATTTTCATCACTAATCTCTATTGTATTATTTGTAATCAATGAAGCAATATTGAATGAATTCAATAATGAGTTCGTTCGTAAATACAAGTATCTTTGTCTCGCCTGCGTTATCGCCGATTAACATAGATATACTGATGTACGCTAAGACTCGTCAACATTATTACAATTAAACCTTTTAAAAAAAAAAAAGCTATTTCAGATTTCAGTACAGAATAATGTAAATGCATGGCTTTGCGATGAATTACAGTGCTATATTTTGTTTGACATATGGGGTGGTATATTTCGATATTTCTCACAAGTACAAAACCATTTATTCATGAGAAATATAACTAGTATTTAGCAGGAAAATACGGATATTGCGCTTTAAAAATGTCTTTTGTGAATCTTTGATACTTTACGTTCAATCTCGTTAACATAGGTACAGAAAAAAGTTATTGCAATATCATACGCAAATGTGCAATTGTCTGGGTTATTTTGAGACCGTACCTCCAAATTCTTTTGCTTTACCATACACTCTGCTATCAATTTTATTGTTAACATGCAATGAAGATATGTTATGTTCATCGTTTTTGTTATGCTTCATTTTTGATGTTTTTGACATTGAAAATGATTAATGTTTCGCGTAAAATATGAAATGGACGATTATTTTCTTCATTGCCGAAGTTACGATTTAATTCTCTCTACGAAAAAAGCGAAAAACGCAACTTAAGGAGCATCACCTATTCTGCTACAACATTAAAGTTTTTTTCACTTTATATTACAATGTGTATATGTTTTATATAAGGTTACTAAGCCCTCATTGTTTATCTGTTATACCTATGAAATGAAATACAACGATCTGTTGTAAATGTGATAGGTGCACGTGCTAATCAACAGGGAAGCCAACATCCGGAATCATTCTCAAGTCTTGGATATAAATCTGTTATGCCATGTGTCAGAGAGACCGAAGATCACCTGAATGATATAATATAGTGTGATTATTTCAACACTATACAAAGTTATAAATAATCCTGATGATTTCAACATTTCACAAAGAACCTAATTCCATTTAACACCTAATGACTTGTCAGCACATGGGATATTAATCTTCCAGTCCACTTTCATCTCTTTGAGAGATCTTTGAAATGGATTATATATGTATGTCTTCTGGTAGAATAATTACGAATGGATTCAGATTTACAGATTTATAAAAAGTAAGCATCCTGATTGTTTTTTGGAATTCATACTGTTTTTTGTATTGTCAATAGAGACTCGTTTCTAAAAAAAGATTTCTGAAGATATTATACTGAAAAGTGTACGAACATTTAGCGTTGGTGTACTGAGCATGGTGAAATAAATGAAACAGCTGTCTTTACAAACACTGTAGCTTTAATGTTTTATCAAAAAACTTTTAATCTCTGGAATTCAGGGAATTCTATCAGAGGAGAAATACTTGGACGAGTGTGTAACAGACAATAGACAATAAACGCTACTTAGAATATAGATAGTAATACATGCAGTTTATGACGAATTATTGATATATCAAGATGATTAAAACCCATGTTTATCCCGTTGCTAGGTAAGATTTTAAAATAAGTAATGTCACCAACAGTGACTCCTAGTAACGTTATATCTATAGAAATACCAACATCAATACTATCATGATCAAACTAAACATGTTCACAAATTTGTTGTTAATTAGAACATAATGAACAATCAGTGATTATTTATCATTTTATGGAATTTTACATTTTTTTCATGATCAATTCCTCTGAAGTTAACTTTTTCCCAATTTCATAATTTTAATGTACAATCGCCATTCCAGAGCCATCTCTGCATACCAGGACTTGGTCGGAACCCTTCGGATGGTGCGTGTCACATATGAGAAATTCCGAGTATACCAGCTCAGGCACGACGCAGAATCTGGGCGGCTACAAACACCAACGCATAACTACGTCAGGCAAAAGGTGAAAGGTTGCAGTAATATTGCCGCGGTGTATATAGACTTTAGGTTTTCTCGCCTAAGAACACATCAACATTAAACACCAAGACACGTTTAAGACATGCTAGGCAGGTTTTACTAATTTATTATTTGCAAGAAATTAACCGATTAAAAAAAATATGATAGCATAGCATGCGGTTATTCAACTGTGTTTATATGCATTATCTTATCTGACAACTGTTCATTTGTAAACGCCTCTGTTTATATATATTGGGGATGACGTAATTTTCTATCTTTAAAAATCGAATCTAAAAATACCCTTGTATCATACATCACCACTTAGATTATGAACTTGAATAACTTCTGTTGTAATTTGTGTAACTGATATACTACTTGTGTATATTAGGATAGTTCAATTGTTTAATTCGTGTTCTTTTCTTTTCTATTTGTATTTTTGTGTGTGTAATGTTATGTAAACTACATGTATTTTACCACGATTGCGAAACAAGTTATATCAATTTATATTAATCACGCTTGTTGGCCAAGAAGGAAGCGCATGAGATGCTTCGCTGTACGTTATTCTTTTGTGTAGAGATGAGATGGAGTTTATATCATCAATTCAAATACATTTCACACAAACGTTTTTTTTTTTCAAGTTCAAGATGTAAAGTTTACATTATCATAATATGTATGCTTCACTTACTTAAAACAAGTTTTTTTTCTTTATCATTTACATAGCATATTAATCAAAGGGTAAGAGGACGGGTATAGTTTCCAGGTAAAAACCCGAGGTACGTATGGCTGTTGATAATAACCATATCGTCTAATCACTCCAGTGTTCATTACGGTAAAAATTAATTCAATTTTTTCATAACATTTAAGCAATAAGTAAACTTAGTTGAACAGCTAGTTCTTCATAAGTCCATGCAGAATTTTATTTTCAGATTACATTTTCCCTTTAACTACGACTATTTTCCTTTAAGATAGTTCGATTAATGAAGGGCCACAAAATGTTCATATTTAAAGGAAATGAGTGATGATTTTAGCTACCATTTGAGAGGGATTTTTTTTTTATAATTTTCATTGTGCAGGCCGATTGAATGTTTCGTCAAGCAAACGCGACGATTTGTCTCACGAGCATGTCACGTGCCTAAACAAATCGCGAGTAGGATCTAATCAAGATGAGGCATCAACAAGACAACCATTCATTATCTACAAGGATAATGATTCCCTTTGCTTCTGATGTTTCATTAACATCATAGTTCCAAACGGACACTCATCACATGCCTGGCATATATGTGTTGATATCCTTTCATGAAGCGTTGCTATTACAGAGCATTCTTCTAGATCTAAGAGAGACGGGATAAATCATTCTCGGAGACTGACAGCTAGGATATAAATAAGGGCTAGCTCTAAATCAAACTAGACTATCTCGGTTAATGCCGATTTATCTTTATAGTGTTAATACTCACTGCTCCAATTATAGGTATTGGTTCGATTGACGTATGATTAGTTGGGTTCATGCAAAAAGCTAATGTCACAAGTGATATCTTGCAAAGAGAGGTCGATTTTTGTATCTTTTATTTTCAAAATTGCATAGGGGAACACAAACTAAATGCGCCTCTTGCCTTTTTTCTGTTTTGCGCTTATCATGTTTTATGGAAGAGAGCATGTCTTCAATTAGCTAGATGAACGTCGTTTCAAGAACGAAAAGCATTAAATCAAGATGTGCATTATGTTACTGGAACCTTTAAATCAAATCCATAGCAACCTGTTTACGTTAATTGCATCTTATTTGTTAGCGTCTTGCGATGGAGAATTGTGCTACAAAAATAAAGATTCTAAACCAATAAAATAATGATGTAAATACGGTCCAGACTAAACGAGACAAACAGAATCCACGAGTCGTTGGTTTATTTTGTACATGGTACCAAAACATAATTCCATCTTATTGTTATGTCTAGGTTTATGAGAATGGATGTTTCAGTTAATTTGACACAATCATGACAGTCGAAAGAGTTAACGTCCTATGGACACAAATTTTAGGGTATGTTATCAGCTAATTGTTTCTGATATGTCAGGCCTTTATCGTTTATTGTAACATGTTCCCTTCTACTTGTCCTATAATTTAAACATTTCAGATTTCGAGCAATGTATTAATTGAGCATCTGTTTTCTTTTGTTCTGTTTTATGTATACAGTGTAACATGCATTCGGTAAGTACTGCTTATAATGTTGTTGGTAGAACTAAACGATCAATGGGACACTCCCATCTCTGGCAGTTAATGAATGTATTTCCTCTCTCTTCCCTTCCATCTTTCCTCATCTCCCTGTCAAAAATGTCACTGGGGATTTCATCTCAGTAACTTATACTGTAAACAATGATATTAATGGTTTAATTTTCGCGATTTTTCCAAACATATAAAACAAAAAGGGTAATATTTTCGTAGAAACAATAAAACATATTATCTCTGTTTTTGTTTATTCTATCTTCGTAAATATCAGTGTAGAATCTATATGGAATGATAAGAAAGATTTTTCCATGGTGGAAAATATAATTTTATTATCCATAATCAGTCTGAGAATTCACATTAACAATTGTTCAAAGATGTAATTAATCAGCAAATTTTAAATATTATGTACAATGCGTAGATATTTGTCTCCTGTCCTTCCTTTAATCTCATCAGCGGGTGCAAAACCCTGGCGGTAGAACTCTATGAGAAGGGGGAGTAATTAGATAAAAGGACATTACGAGTAGGCCAGTCTCCCTTTGGAATTTTCGCACTGCGTATTCGGGTCAGCGGTGTGATGGTTCTAAGTGAAAAATCATGCTTGGTTTGATACTCCAGAGATATAAGCGTGAATTTGCTTTTATTATAAAACTTTATATATGTAATAAGTGTATCATTATCAACGCTTGATCAATCAATGACTGAGTGAGTGCCTACTTCAACTGTTTTTTTGAAACAATACGTCTGTAAAATGGATGTATATTCTTTACAAATTGTGGCACGTGTCTGGCAAACCCAGGTCATCATATAGATCTTTTTTTCAGGATAAAAGCCAGACTTCAATATGCAGATATTTATTTCGTAGTAAATTGTCAATGTTTCAGCAATGATAGATTTCGTTATAAAATTCTGATAGGCCTTATCACGCAAAGTGTTCTTGCATGACCTTCAGCAGAAAAAAAAGACAGATCAAAGCGTGATAACACAGTTACATATCATAAATAAATAAAAAAATATTGACGTAGGAATTACAGTGACGCATGCTATACAATGACGCGTGAACTACACTGACGCGTGAACTACAATGACGCGTGAACTACAATGACGCATGAACTACAATGACGCGTGAACTACAATGACGCGTGAACTACAATGACGCATGAACTACAATGACGCGTGAACTATACTGACGCATGAACTACAATGACGCGTGAACTACAATGACGCGTGAACTACAATGACGCATGAACTTCAACGACGCGTGAACTACAATGACGCATGAACTACAATGACACGTTAACTACAATGACGCGTGAACTACAATGACGCACGAACTACAATGACACGTTAACTACAATGATGCGTAAACTACTATGACGCATGAACTACAATGACGCATGAACTACAATGACGCACGAACTACAATGACGCATGAACTACAATGACGCACGAACTACAATGACGCGTGAACAATATGACGCCTGAACTACAATGGCGCGTGAACTATGACGCATGAACTACAATGACGGACGAACTACAATGACGCATGAACTACAATGACGCGTGAACTACAATGACGCGTGAACTACAATGACGCATGAACTACAATGACGCGTGAACTACTATGACGCATGAACTACAATGACGCGTGAACTACAAAGACGCGTGAACTACAATGACGCGTGAACTACACTGACGCGTGAACTACAATGACGCATGAACTACAATGACGCATGAACTACTATGACGCATGAACTACAATGACGGATGAACTACAATGACGCGTAAACTACAATTACGCGTGAACTACAATGACGCATGAACTACAATGACGCGTGAATTACAACGACGCGTTAACTACCATGTATACACGATACGTTGTTTAAATGTATATGTATAAATATATGCTGTAAACGATGAACTCATTCACCTTGATCAACAGCTCAGTATTCTGATGTTTGGATTCTGTAAAATGAATGCAATTATTTTCAAGCCTTTATATATTTTTTGGAAGATAGAAATACTGTTCATATCAAGTTCATCAGCTATTCAAATCAATGTTTGGTTTTAGTCTTGTATGCTCGCTAATGATACTGAACTTATCCGTGTTGTGTTTTGCTATCGTTGTACTCAATTGCTTGATATATTTATCTCATAATCACCGTTTATTTTTGACATGATTGCTGCCAGCAGGTATGTCTATTTAGTGGGTCCTTGCACTCGTTGCACCCCGAATATTATGTAAGTGTTTAATAAATAAAACTTCAGTCGGTAATAGGATTATTCTTTTTTGTTCTTTTACCAAAGAAACTAGGTGCAGATTTTAATTACCTTCTCATAGATAGCCGTAAAGCACGATAATTCTAATTTCTGTCAAACCGAATGTTCATGTAAGATTAATGTTGATGATTAAGATGGTAAAAAGCTTGTTCATTAAGGCAGTATCTAGTCTTAATGATGACTAATTGGAATTGTCATGTAACGCTATATCACATCAATATAACCGTAGTAACAAATTATTATCCGTGTTTATAGTGCATTCAGCAAACAGCCAACTTTCTAGACTCCCTATTGAGCGACCAGTCGTATCTGTCATTAGCTTGGCACGAACAGTTTAAACAGGACATTTCTTGACCTATCACGTGTCCATTTATAGTTATGTCGACTGGACCACAACGGGTATACCACAGTGCCCATGCAAGGACTCGAACTCGTGATCCTTCAGTTGTCAAATAGATCTGTGGCCTACCACTAGACCATCGGTGTCTCCAATATTCTTATATCCTTTTATAGAGGGGCGATTGTTGATTTTGTTTTGATAATATAATAATTAAATAACAACAAAAGTGTAACTTTTAGTTATTTTAGGGCGACTTTAATGTTTTATTAAACATTTCTATGGTCTCCATATTTCGTACAAACAGTATGAATGTTAATATTTATCATAGTTGTTTAAAACAATGTTCATGTACAATAGAATCTAATTATCTGAAAGTAAGTGGTTGTGGTGTTGGTGTTGGTGGTGGTGGCGGTGGTGGTATTGGTGGTGGTGATGGTGGCGGCGGCGGCGGTGGTGGCGGTGGTGGTGGTGGTGGTGTGGTGGTGGTGGTGGTGGGGGGCGGTGGCGGTGGTGGAGATAAAAACTTCGAGACCCTAGTATTCGAGTTAACCGAGAAGATTTTATATAGATTTTCTGCGTCTGAATTGAAATTTGATCTTGAGTTAAGCAACGTCTTCCTATACCTAAATTTGACTTAAACTTTGGTGGATCAATACCAATGGTAGTCTAGCTTTGAACTATATCACATCACTCTTTTTTTTATATCTATCATACGATGGCCGAAAGCGGTCGTCACCTCGTACACGCGTATTAGAAAAATGTGTACCTGAAAAATGTGTACCTGAAAAATGTGTACCGTGACACCTAATACACGTAAAATAGAAAAAAATGTTTGCTTGAAAAAAAATGTAACATTATGCACTTCGTACAGGCGTATTAGAAACAAGAAATATCTTTAAAAAGATAAACGGCATAGTTTTAATGCTGGTGTATATAATGTAAAACTACTGGTGAATTAGATTAACGAACTATTGCGTTTCAGCAATGATAACAAATCAGTTTGAATCATTTTTGGTGATAATAAGACTACATTTGAATCAGGAATATAATTTTATTAATGTGTCATTTGAAAAAAATACACCATTTATTCAGCTTCCGTTCAATATTTAATTTTTTTTTTCATTTTTTACTGTATATCCGCATTGTGCATTTACCGCTACATTGACCAATCACATACTTCATCTTGACCAGTAACGCCACCTGTCGCGTCATATCCGGTGCCAAAAGAATATTATACGGCTATGCCGAAAAAAGTGTACAAAAAATGTGTACCATGACAAATCGTATGACCTATACGATATATGATGTTCCTGTGACCTAAAGTGATACCCCCTCCTCAACACACAATCTTGAATTCCAAGCCATTATAAGCGTTGTAAGGCGTGATCAATAACGAGTCATTAACGTGTTGTACAGTGAAACAATGTAGAATCACACATTTACCTGGTGAAGGATCGAAGGTAAGTAAAATCATGTTGTAGGTATCCTTTGATCAACATTTGATTTGGTTTGGTTTATTATTGTTTAACGTCCTATCAACAGGTCAGGTCATTTAAGGACGGCCTCTCATATGTGCAACATGCATGCATGTGGTGAGTGCGTATCTGTGTTTTGAGAGGAAGCGGTGTGCTCGTGTTAAGTCTCCTTGTGATAATCTGGAAGTTTTGCCGATTTATAGTGCTACCTCACTGAAATATACAACCGAAGACACCAAGCAGGACAACCCACCCCGCCACATTATGCTGACAACGGGCAAACCAGTCGTCCAACTCCCAAAATGCTGAGCGCAAAGCAGGAGTAGCAATTGCCACTTCTCTGGTATGTATCGGCCAGGGGACAGAACCCAAAGCCTTCCTCACAGAGGCGAACGCTCGACTAAAGACCAAAAGTGAGGCATTACCAAGGGAGGCATTTGGAAGAAGAAAGATGTTAAGAAAGAAGAAAAAGATCAGATCACAAAATTAGTCGCCTCTTACGATCATGCAATTGGGGTAGCAGGTACAATTTGATCAACATTGCCATCAACTTGCAACTTCATTACATTTAGAGAACAAATTTGATATGTGTTTATAAGATTTACGATTGTATGAAACAATATATAACCATATTGGCATTATCGTATTTAGTTGATGAAACTGAAGATAGTGAAGCTGAAAATTAACAACACTTGGTCAGGACCATCTCATGACCTTTTTTTTTTGCGTGTACGGGGTGTCACGGTACGCATTTTCCAGTGTACGAGGTGATGACCGCTTTCGGCCATCGTACTATCATGGAAACTATATGGAAAATGCATTTAAAGATCACTCGAAAATTCAACATATCCAAGCAATTTATCAAAAAGTATTTTTTTTTTAAATTCAGTGTCATTTTGTAAGGTAAACTTTTGAATAAAGGAGGACTTTTACACCTGACGAACTTGACTTAATGAATTATTGTTCTATCTTCAAAAGATGAATTATACCTGTACATGTACATACATATTTAAATATATTTTAGAATGAAGAATTACCACAGACATGGATGTACAGTATGTTAATATATATAAATTGATATGATATTAAATAACGATAAATATACAATGAAGTTAAAAGGAAGCAAGATTATATTTTATTTCACTTGAATGCAATTTTTATGAGCCATGCATGTGCGTTATATTAAAATAGCCTTGCACTTTGGTTTTAAACAGCCTCAAATAGCCTACTGTGGTAGTCATACCGTGCTATTAGTTCATATGTAGATTCGATATAGACGAAAAGCCTGCGAGGGATGTATCCGTCTGTCGGTTTGATTACTAGTTTGGCCACAGACGCTTGATTATCTATGACTTGTAGAATGTTTGCAGTAGGAAACTCAATTTAGCCAGTCAATTGGCTTCACTGACCATCATGTCTGAGCGTGATAGATGCTCATTGATTGCACTATGGACAAGAGTGGCCATTAATCAGATCCTCTGGCATGAAAAGTTTGTATTCTTATCCTCAAAAACAAATGAATCTTATACTGACAAATTGTTGCCATTTGCCAAGATTGTCCTAAAGACCCTTTCCAGACGAAGTGCCGATATTAAAACAGACATGATCTATGTTCTCGACAATAGCATGAGCTAACATGCTTGCTTGTTTTGTTTAGTGTTCGTCTGTATTACACGTCAAACTGTACATATTGCCCTTCGGATTTCCCTCTCCAAACATATAAGCTATTTATTCCCATACGGTCATGAAATGTTACGTAGACGATGTAATTTCGTAATCATATATATAACTGCTTTCTAGTTTAAAGTGATATCAATATCAACATGAAAATTATGTTAACTTTTGATTACAATTTTTGAAATTGTCCGATTAGTATTTTAGGAGAAAATCTGCAATACTTTGCCATACATCGTTAGTATGTATTTCAAATATTCGCTATGTAGAACACTAAAATACAGCTTGTGTTAATACCAGCTAGTCTGCTACGAATAACATTCTGTGCGCTAAGCATGTAAAAAAGTTATAAACGTTTAACTGAGTTTTATTATAACATGCAGAAACAATTAGTCAGAGAATTCCAACAAAATAGTTATTTCTGTAAAAGTGCAAATGTAAAGAAAGATGTATCATTGTAGAACATTTCTTCGAATACTTGTCTTTTTGTAAAGTTTAAATGTTTTTAAGCATTACGTAAAAAAAGAAAAAAAAAGAAAAAAAGGAAAAGAACAGTTTCAGACATAACGGACACACATCATCGTTCAAAAGCTGAAATCTCCCTTGTACTATTTACAGTAAGACGGATTTATGGTTTATTGGTAAGAAATGCTTATAACGTGTTGTCTCCGAATATATGGTAATAATGAAAAACGTCTCCGTAACGTTATTATCTGTCGTTGACAGAAAATAAAAGATGATAGTGCAGTCGTTAATACGGCGAGACAGATGATATGTGTAATATTTGTTTTATTATCAATAGACATGTGACGTCTTTTAATGTTGCATGATGTCTTTAATCTCTCATCTTTATAATGGTATCTTCCATGCTATTGTCATATATCGTGCGTTGATTGTTATGGCAGAAGCTGGCTTTCTGAATCATTCATTCTTTTATTTATGAGTTTTGTTTGTTTCTGTGTCTGTTCCTGTATTCATTCATTTGGATTCTGATTTCTAGACTTGGAAAAATATCCCAGAACCATTTATCCTCGGTGGATTCCATAAAGAGTATAGGCAATAAATAATATAAATACATTAATTTAGATACATTGATTTAAATACTTCCTTCGATATTTTTGGTTATAGGTGTATTCGTTATGAATAAATATATCTTTTAGTTTACTTACAAGGACAATTTTCATTTGTTTTATATCAATATGTTTTCAACATTTCTTTCATACTTCAAATATGTGAACAATTGCCCGATACCCTGACATGATCATAGTGACAAGTCATCTATTACATAATGTAAATGCCTGGATAGCAATGTATATATATATACATGAATTCACATTGTGCATATATTATAAATATTCATCACAGTACAACTGGGACAGGAAATTAAAATCTTACCCTTCGGATAATTAACACAAAGTCCATATGAAACATTGTGTTAATAGTTATATGTATAAGAAAGTAACTCAAATGAAGAAGGGAGACATCTTTATGATTCTAGCCCTGACTTAGTCTCAAACTCATGATCTACGATCTCTCTCTGTCTACTAAAAAGTATATAAAGCTATATCTCCCTACTGTAGATACTGTATAAAAGTTATATCCAAAACTACATCTATGGTGTATGTAATCTGATAAACAAAGTCAAAAGGGTTTAATAACTGTTTATTGAAATGTAATTATCTCATGAATAATCTGACCTCATAACAATTCAATCAATGTCCTTCTGTAACGTACCACACCCCCTAGACCAGATAAAGCACCAATCAAATCAGGGCTTCTATAAACAGAATGATATCCACTGTTTTATATTTAGAACAAAGTTGTAACTGATAAATCTTTAAAGCCTAATAAACATGTCAAAGAGTAGACGCATCTATTGCTGTCTTGTCTAGAACGCGATGGTGATGATTTATCTGAAACTGTCAGGATCATATCGTATGGTTAATATCTTGTCCAAGTTTATCTGATAATACAATATTATATGACTGATTTAGATAGATTTGATTGCTTTTAAAAACACTAAATTATTAATTGTTAGAATATCGGATAACAATTTGAAAGGTCTCGTCTTTAACACAGACTAAAGTGATATTATGTTACTGTTATACCCACTTTCAGCTGCTACAATATTTGGTATTGAAAATTAGTTATGCTTAGCAAACTATAAACAAAGATTATTATGATATTGTGTTTTAATTTCAGCACATCTGGCTGTATAGTTGGAAATGTTCAAAGAATACCTACATTCGTCATTAGATATAACGCGAAAATAAAAAAAATAACCGGATATCTATATATACACACAGATGTAAATAGGTTTTTACTGCAGAATGTTGACAAGGCGGTCTTACGCGAAATTAAATACCCAGAACAAGTTCCGATTAGGAACAACCGCGAAAATAAAGCCCAGTATATTTTAACAACTATACTCCTGCAATATTCTAACAACACTTTCTTGCTTTCAATTTCAAAAGATATTTTACTGGATTAGTATAATAAGGTGTCAAATTTCATCCATTATAATGATTCTCATTTCAGCTTGACGCCACACTTCAACTTTTCTATGACATCATAGACGCTGTCTCTAAAGAATATATAATTATATGACATATTTACATAACATACTTCTTTTTTTTCCGAACTGTAAATACTTTTCTTTTCAGAAATATAGATTCAACAGTACACGGTACCTATTTTCCATTTCACTATGTAATCAATTATTATCTCCAAATTCCGAAAATGTGGTATTAATATTAATTAATATAAAAATGTATTGATATTTTCTGAAATGTTTGCTAACTAACACGTTGATATTTGTTAGTGTTGAATTCAGTACACGAATTACAAATCAAAAGAAATACATGCAAGAAGACCTACACTGATTTTAAACATTAAATGGAGTTAGCAGGAAAATCCATACATGATTTAATTTGTATACAATCATATATTGTCTAACGGGAATTAATGAATTGAGAAATAGATACATCACAAATATAGTTGACGGGGTAATACATCCCAAAAAATTAGTTAAATGGGGTAATACACAACAAAAATATAGTTGTACGGGGTAATACACAACAAAAATATAGTTGAATTGGGTAATACACCTCGAAATAGAATATAACGAGGAAAACACCACAAATATAGTTGACGGGGTAATACATCTCAAAAATATAGTTCAATGGAGTAATACACTAAAATAGAGTTAAACGGGGTAATACACAACACAAATATAGTTGAACGGGTAATATACCTCAAAAATATAATTGAATGGGCCCGGATAATACACCTCAAAATATAATCTAACGGGCAAATACACCACAAATATAGTTGAATGAGGAAATTACCATAAAAATATAGTTGAATGGGGTAATACTCTACAAAAATATAGTTGAACGGGGTAATACATTACAAATAATGATGAACGAAGAAATACAACACAAATATAGTCGAACGGGGTAATACACCTCAAAAACAGAGTTGAACGTGGGTAATACACCACATATGTATAGTAGAATGGGGATATGCACAACAAATATAGCTGAACGGGGTAATGCACCTCAAAAAGATAGTTGAACGAGGAAATGCACAACAAATATGGTTGAACGAGGAAATACAACACAAATATAATTGAACGGGGAAATACACCTCAAAAATATGCTTGAACGGGGTAATACTCTACAAATATATAGATGAACTGGGTAATATACCTCATACATATACACATGTAGCTGAACGGGGAAATGCACCGCAAATATAGTTGAACAGGGAAATGAACCATGAAAATATAACTGAACGGGGACATACACCTTAAAAATATAATTGAGCCTATCCAGCTATTCACACGATTCATTTTAGAAATTGCGTTTTAAGCCAAAGAAATCAAGCGAAATAAAACTTCCAAAAATAAATTTTGATTGTTTATTACGACGGTTATGAGAATTGTATTTCGATGATGCACGTAAGAAGCCTAGGGGCTGTCGTTAAACATGCTACGCTCGTCCTAACTATACAGGACTGTGTAATTGCACTGATATTTGACAACAACAAATATATTTAGTAAACATGCGAGCATTAGAACTATAATGAAAACATGATGATTTTCTGTTATATAAGCGTTATTAGTCATATTTGACACTATAAGAAATATTCATCCGATTCCCATAATAACGTAATATCATCCAGGAAACTTTAAAACGAAATAAAAAGTAAAAAAATTCGTTTGGTAATAATATAGTTGTATGTTATAGATATGCATTACAAATAACGTTAATCCCAAATTGCCCTACTTTTGCATCAGAAACAACTATAAAAATACACGGATAAAATTGAAATATTTTAGTGTCCTTAATTATTCAAGGATAAACTTGAATTTATTTTATTTTATGGACCCATAACATTCACATGGCTCCAAAAGATATATATATATATATATAAAGATATATTCAAGTTAATCCATATATTTTAATCTACTGTACGCAATCTCTGCACAAAATCTACTTGTCATTGAAGGACTCTTTGCTCTTAGAGATTATTATGCGACTATATCAGCCAATTGGAATCCACGGCGTTTTTTTTATGCTTTTGGCTGATAACATAGTTTTTCAGCCAATGGAAATGTCTGTTATAATCCAGTTGAAATTAATTAATAATGTACTGAATGACCTCATGTATGCTAGCTTCATAGGCTAACTATAAATAAATCCCAAATATTTTTTTTTTTCTTAAAACTTACCATACGCTCAGCTATTTTTTCCTCAGAGTTTGTGTAAATACGGCCGGGCTACTCTAAAATAACAGAACAAAGTAAGATAAGCCCTGAAACAAATACAAAAACCTGTAAGCTTATATGATGTTTGACGTATGTTTATGCAGTAATGATCACGAATCATGACGTTTAATGTATTTCATTCCATTGTAATTTTCTATATGTATGAACATTAATCTCATAACGCTACTGCAAACTGTCTGTTTATTGTCTCAGTAGACATTCTAGACGATCGTTTGTCGGCTAAAGTTCCTTTTTTGTTATCTTCTGAGAGTTAAACAGGACTTGGAATCAAATATCAGTCTGCTAGATGACGTCATCATTTATTATTCTCTTTGAATTAACAATAAAAAGAAAATATTTTTAGGTGAGATGTTTATTATAAAAAGAATACAGATTTTTATGACAATGGCATCAGATAGTTAATACAACTAATATGATTTAGAACATATCCCATACTGGAGGCGGAGGTATCAATCTAATTAATAATGATATTGTGTTACTCAGCTGAGTCATACTGTACCAAGCTAAAAAAGTATATATGTATACATCATGTATGTTGTTGTGCCGAATCAATTGAAGTCAAACTCACGTCATATAATCCTTAACATGATACACAAACAAAAATCTACGTTCCTACAACATAGCATTACATGATTTGATTAAGAGGTTTTTGTTATTTGACGTATACAAGTATGGTTTTCTACTTTTATAGGTAAAATTAAACGTTTTGCCAATAACCCATGCACATACCCACATAACCAAGTCTGAATTAATGGTCACTATGAAGTCAAGAACAATGAGATATTAAGTGTAGCAGACCGGTAAGCGTATCATCTTTTATCGATGACGTCCTTCCTGCAAATCTAGCATCATTTAAAGACACGCCCTCAAAGAAATGCGCATGTCGGTAAAAAAGTTCTTCATTATTTTGCAGTAACGTTAAAGAACCTTGTATGGATATTTGTATTGAAGTTAGATAAACAAAATTCGCATGCACAGAATCCCATCATGGCGACCTTTCATACCACTTTCTGGTATTTATAAGAGGCATGCTATTGGTGAAACCATTTTATTCTGGACCAGATGATAGATGATGCAAAATTGCAGTCGTATATTATAATTATTCATTGACATGAAATCTAATTATTTAGACGAATGTAGCAGAAAAATGAACTTTATGCATTTAATCAAATAATAATTCAGAATGGAGCCATTTTCGAAATAGGTAGCTTCTGATCAGTATAGACACGAATCAAAATGATGATAACTTTGATCAAATTCAAAATATCATGTTTACAACTTTCCAGGGAGCGTTCTGAAGCTTTACACGCAAGAACTACATACTAGCTGTCCCCATCCGGGTCGTCTACAACAATATGTTGGTGTTATTAGCTATCAAAACTATTGATATTAACACAAATGTATTTACCCTTTACGACGGAGTTCCTAGTAAAACATGCCAAGGTATACCTTGGGGACAAGATCCGTGAGGGAAGTAATATTTCGACATGTGGTTACTATCAGTGATAACGTCACTACTACAACAGTTTATGTCACATTTGATTCTCCGTTCTTCCATAACCTGGTTTATGTGCTCGGTCGTGTCCTAGATAGATTTACCCTATCGATCGCTCACATGTTAAGCCATATTTTTCTTGAATTCTTTTAATAAATAGCACAGATTTTAGGCCATCGATGTGATAATCAACAATAGCATTGCCTTCTATAAAAAAAACATTTTATTTTTGTTACGCAATGTGATTGTTGTACGGCCTTTTTTCATATTTGTAGTTGGAAATTATTTGATTATTTATTCATTTTTTGTTTGTTTATTTCTTTTTCCATTTTGGACTGAAAACATGACACACATTCATCCCGCAGATGAATTGTTATTGAGCGTAAATACATAACATTTTACCATTTTGAACTGAAAACATGTTACTCAATAGAAGATGTTTTTTCGTGAGAGTATATACGAGTTATTACTATCAAAGAAAAACCAAAGCGATAATGTTTCCTTACGACAAGTGCATTATATTTGATTATATCGAATTAGGAAATATACAGCACATACATTCATATGATGAGGCAAACAAGTATGTTCCCTATACTCAAAATGTGATTACTCCCCCATAACGCAACCCCTCTCTCTATACACATTTACAAGTATATCATTTGTAGCCTATGTCTTTTCATACTGGTTGGAGTCAAACCCGTGATTTTTGATTAGTTGCCTGATAAGGAGATCGTTGGCTCTAGCCAGGTCAGTGAAAATAAACTTATTGGGCCAACAATATGCCATGCTCGTTCTTAAGTACAATATAGTCGTTTGTACGAGCATACCAGTAAAAGGAGGTTTAAAGGTGATAGGGCACTGTAGCCATATCTTCACCTGGACACTTATGTGCCAAAGTAAATATCTTTGTGTTTTTGCTAACAGTCAGATCATCTAATGAATGAACCCATTCATATATCCGAGTAAGTCAGTATCAATCGAGTAAATATGAATTAGTTAACTACTGTGACAAATCGAAAATTCTCGCACGGTGTTGTATGCAATTTCATCCCTCAGCTTAATTCTCTGTGTTCGCAACATTGAGACAGCATGCTTTACTAATTATCATTACATTAATTAAAACTGTAATCTATCTTCTTATTAACTTACCAGTGCTAGTGGTATTGATTGGGATAGAGTTTACTGACTTGTCGCGAAATTAATAGCTTTCTGCAACTGTTCTCCGTGCTTATAATTATCTGCCTGCAGTTGATGATGTAAGCGGTTGTTGACATATAAAACAAAGGTCAAACAAAGGTCATACAAGTGAAAAGTATATCTTAATACGAATCTATAAATAGGTACTATGGAATGATTAATATTAAATTGTGTTGTACATTTGTTTCGTTTTTCTTCGTCAGTTGCGCTAGGTACCAAATATTTAGAGAAGTTGGGGGAATCAAAATCGCCAAAACGAACGTTGAAATATAAAAATGTCTTTTAATCCAATGTGTTAATCAATTTTGTAATTTTTCGAAATAAGGTAATTTTGAAAGGATGAGAAGTATTTGGGGGGCTCTCATTCGGTTACTTTATTGTAACCTCTTCGATTTGGACTTTTAAATTCGGGGAATTTCTTGCCCCCAATTCATTATATCATATTTTGTGTATTTATTTCTTATGTAGATGATATGCTTTGGATCTCCCAAGCTCGGGGGTCGCCCCATCTGAAACAGTCTTAGCTACCAACTGCTTACCCTGTGGCTTGAGGTCGCTCAAGCTAGGTTTCTCTCCTTTCTATCAGTCATAGCTAGCTAAGCTATGATCGCTCTAGCTTGGGGGTTGCATGCCCCTATAGTATCATTAGAATTTTAATTGTTAAGGTGTATATTTTTAGTAGTGAGTAAATTTTATTATGTAATATTGTTAGTTGTGTTGATGTTATTTAGTTGTAAGAATGAGCAGCCCCTAAGAATGCCAGGCTTGACAATCTTAAAGAGTTCCACAACCGTTTACTTTCTCAAGGGGTGAGTAAAGCAGGTGTTGGATAGAGAAACTCTACTCTAGGATGAATCATTTGGTTCAGAGGTTTTGTCGACCTCAGATTCTATATTCGATAATAATTTCGTGTTTGAAAACTTTTAAGTTGTATGACTAGTAACATTACCTAACCAATCTTTAGCACGCATATTGATTTCTCAGTTTTCTAACATAAAAGTGTATTCATCCTCTTTTGATAAAACGCTGAATCAAGCTACATCCAAAGTGATATAAACTTCTTGTATGAGCATCAGAAATTTGAATGCTCCTATTTTTCATAAACTCCATTTTTGAAAATTAACGTAACTTTAAATTAAGAAAATATTCCAGTTTAGAAGGACCTGTTATTTTTGCACGACAGTCTATCAAAAGATATCCGATGACAGCTTCCTTAACATAGATAGGATACTTTTGTTCTTTGTCAGCGATTTTCAGAAAGTCAATTATCAGATGTTGAGTGTGTTATTGTTTGGGTATACGTAAATACTTGGAACCTATGACGTCATTTCCGCCAAAGACATCAACAAGCACACACGATACAAGTTGATGTTAGTAATAGACTATCGACATTACTGATGAATAGAAACTGAAGATTTACTCTAAATATAATCAATGTTAATGATCAGTTTACACGTAGACTGGTATCAATAGTAACTAAAAATATTCTCTCTGACTTCCATCGAGTGCAGATCCTTGTTGAGGTTCGTCAGATGTCGGACGCGATCGACACATTGTCCGCTGTTCCTTGAGGCTCGCTATCTAAATGGAATCGCCGTTAACATGGAGGGAAATGTCAAAATATTATTAGAAACACAAATATTTTAATAATTAGATTTTGTGAACAAGCGTTGGTTATCTTAAGCAGAAGTGGCGCCGCCTAGCGATATATCTGGAGAGGGACTTATCAAATCCCAGTCTCATTACTAGGATAGACCATGCTAAATTTAATTTCCAAAATCCAAAATTAAACCAATTCTATTTAATTAATGAATTTGAATTTGATAAAAAAAATAATAAATCATTTTTCTGTAATTGTGTTTTGATATTTATAAGTTTGCTTCTAATATAAGATATATCGAAAATTCTAGGTGGACATAGATATCGAGATTCGATAAGTGTACGGTTAACTCGACAGGACATGGAGGGAAAGCGTTTGTCTGATCATACGCAAGATAGCGTTGAGTGACCAACACAAACACGTCAATTACAAACTAGCCTCGCCATTAACGTAAATCACACGAAGGGAAGATGGACAGACTGCTTGATATATCGTAAACCTAATTGGTATTTACATACAGGCATTTTTATCATATTAGACAATATTAACGATATACAACCATTACTGTGTGCGTTTTACTGCTTAGACATGCCGCAATCTTAAAGGCAATATGCATTGATGACGTCAAAGAGCATTAGTTCCGCACTGATCATAAGAACCAGGAAAATTCTCGATATGATATTGAGCAATTTATTGCATTTCCTTTGCAGCAACACGCAGGCATTAACACTAACCCCATATTTACATCTTACCATAGATCCATATGCTGGAAATGGCATTTGTCAGCAGTGTCTAATGGGGGTTTTCTTAGTCGATACTTAATACTCTTCATGGGAATGTTGATTATTATCTTTTGACTGAATGTGCGCTTGACGATTTTTGCTCAGACGTACTTTAGAACTGATTTAATCATCCAATGTTGACATTCAGTTATTAAGAATCCATCCTTATAATTGTGAATAAAGTGCATATGGTAACAATTAAGTCTTTTGTATTAAGATGATTTAAGGTCCTTCAATGTCTACCTTTCGATATCGATATGCATGTGTATGTATCAGTAAAGCAATATGCTGTATGTAAGTGGTGATGATTCAGGATAGTCTTAAGATATGGGTATTCTTCATTTTATTTAGATTAAAGACATTTTCACTTGATCGCTCTCCCCTTGAAACCCCCCCCTTCCCCCCCCCCCCCCCCCCCCCCCCCCCGATCTCTCCACCCCGATCTCTCCACCCCCTCTTTCATCACACCACATCCCTTCTTTTCCTGACTGATTTTGTTTATCATAACAAAGTGGCCGTCGAAACATTGTGTATATTTATCTAGAAGTTCGCATTTTTTTCAGTGGTTCATATTGCTTTTATGAATTCGACAAAGGTTTGAAGCAAAAAGGATGTAGTTTTCGCGGAAAGTATGCCATTATGTCGAGAATAAGCATATTCTCAGTAAGCAGTTATTTGTGATAAGACATCATATCATTGGAAACGAAGAAAAAATGAAAATAATGAAAAACGCCCTGAACATTAATAGTATCCTTTTGTAGAAGTACGTTCAGTCATTAGGTATGTTCCGGGTTCAATATATCTGCGTTTCTCTGTTTTGATACAATATCCGTGTGATCTTCTTATCCTTTGAGTCTAGTTCGGCCCGCTTTATATACCATTTGAGAGTATAACCGAAAGCAAGGCGCCTGTCATAACAGGAGTGTTACAAGGACTGGTTAAATCAAGCAGTACTGTAGTCGGCATAATGTTTCCTGCATACAAACGTGGGTTTTACCCTCTCTGACCCCGTATTTGATCAGAATGAATAATTAGGAAAACATAAAACCAAACCAAAAAAACCGAAAAACAAGAACAATCTACCATAAACATTCGACATTCATTACAAATGTATTTACAATTTCTTTATTCTGTGAATCTGTCATTCAAATAAGAGAGCAAACAAAATCAACTTATAGAGAAAATGTCAATATTAATCAATATGGAAGAACCACATATTCATATACTGTCAAACCTGCCATATGTGACCTTCCAATAAAAGGTCACAAATGACAGGTGGTGTCTTAATCTAGGTTCCGGTAGCTAGTGTAGTAAATAACATTTGGAGGGGGTACAACAGTCACGTATCACCGAGAGTTTCTTATAACGTTGTAAGTAATGCTTATTGAAACATTTCGATCTTTACAATTCACGATGAAATGAAGAGATATTTCTTCAATACAAATCACGTCATATTCATCGACAAAACCGGAAATATAAAATGTCACGTTGCGACGTCACTTCCGTGTCTATTTTGGTCTGTTATATTTTACATGATCATCAGATCGAGAGTATATCCTTTTTTTCAACAGACGAATTTTTCCATGTTTCGCCAGGTATTCTACCGTTTTCAATCTCGAACGGCCTACCTAGAGACTAAACCTGTCTCGGTTTTGTATATTTGGAGGGGGATCTATCAGGAAATCGGAGGGGTATCGTAAACCTACCAACCAAAACAACTGTCTCACAACTCTAATTGCTACTGAAGTTTATTTCACGGCCAAAGCCTGGTAGGATTTAACAACCTGTGGGAGCCGATATGCTTTTTTTGAAAACCGATGTATTTTGGGGAAGTCTTTTCACCATTCTAATTAATCGTTCCCAATTACACTACCAACACGGCGTGGCTTTTTAAGTGTATAGCTCGGAAGGGTAAACCAGCACTGTCTCAACCTGTGTTTTACACCTTATATTTGAGTTAACGTAGATGCCGCATGCTGACTTTCGTTATATACCATCAGCCGACCCGGGAAACGAACGCGCCGCTTCCTTTGAATGAAGAAATAACACGAGGCAGATGCTATATCTACATGTTATTGCTTGAAAGTCGGGCTAATTGTTCATAATACACTTCCCGATATAAATCCATTGCAGTCATTTTCTCTTCTATAGGGAAAATTCCTTCCAAATGTCTTTTTTATAGGTCCATCATAAGGTGTTCTGGGGCTTTTATTAAGTCGAACGAAAGAGGGATAATGGGAATATGATATGACTAGTGATAGGCTTCATAATGTGTTCAAGTGCAAAGGACAAAAGCTATCAATTTACCCAGAAATATGATATGAATTTTTTCTTTATATCATTTGCCAGAGAAGGTGTCTCTGCTAATAAACTGTGGTCTGTGAAATCCAACTACTCACGATTGATTGACAAACTGACACAATTAACCGCCGATACATACCGAAAGTAAAAGAATTTGTGATCCAGACAAAGGCATCACACGGAACTGATCAGAGGCGATGTTTCTTTTCATGAATAAAATGCAGGGTAGGTTAGTGGAATACCTACTGTAATTGTTACACCGTGCACTCAACACGAAGGAGCACGTATGTGTTGTAACATGGGAATTCTTGTGTTAATGTGACAGAGCCTAACATTATCCCCCCTCCCGGTTTGAAACATGGCGACTGAGTCGTGTTTCACAATGTCACAATGTCAAATGGTGTGATGCCTCAATGTCAAGTAGTGTGATGTCTCAATGTCAAGTGGTTTGTTGTCTAAATATAGTCTTGATCTTTTGTCATTGTCAAGTCTTTCTGTAATTTCACTGTCTTCCACTTTCAAATCATTATCGCTCATGTCCAAGCTTGAGTGAGGAATGTAATTTAGAGGTGTAAATATAGGTCACCTTGACAGCCTCGGACATCACCACGTGCATGCATCTCGCACACAGGAGACCGTCCTTAAATTACCTTAGATGTTGATAGGACGTTACACAATACTAAACCAAACTAAACGTAGGAACCAAAGGGTCACTGGTTCGAGTCTCAGCGTTGGCAGGATATGAAACCTTACTCATTCTCATTACATACCTATAATGAAGTTGAACTTCAACCTCTTAACCAATTATATGTACTTGATAGAGATATGTTCACCCGATAAGTATCTTTATGGCATAGCTGTTCAATAATTGAGAGAAATTGATTCTACATTTAATGTCGTTCTCTATAATTACAAATGCAGACTTTTTATTTCAGTTCTCATCAAATTGCTGAGGTATAGTATTGTTCTCGATATTCAAACTGTGCGGTGTATGACCGCTGAGAAGGGACTAGGCGCTATAGACGGGTAGTACATATAGACTCTGTGCCGGCTATTAGCAAATACCTAATTCACAAACATAAGTTGTAGATAAAAGAGGAGAAGAAATAAGTTAATAGATTATTTGTCTTATTAGATAAAGTAACGAACCGTTTCTTCTTACCAAAGGGATGAGAGACGCTCCCATCAGGTGGCAGAGTGATCGACTACGCACGCTACCTCAGCCGTTAAACACTGGTGTTCTTCTGATCCGCTTCGAACGCATCTGCGCATGTGCTTGTAGAAGAGTACAAAGCTATTTTTGTAGTTTCGTAGTTTTTGATGTTCAAATACGAACCTGGTGACCCTTTCATGTTAGGTTTAGAACAATGGTTTTCGGCATCAAGTGATGAAAGGATTTCGTTTACATTTCCTAGGAGCACATAACGAAACTATAATGAACTGCTAGTATTAGTCGGGGCTACTTTTATGACACATGAATAAAAACAGATTACCAGCCAAATCAATTTCGTTTTCGTAAAATGGTTTATCCCTGGAATACTCGCAAGATAACTCAAAACGTTAAAGTAATTTGTAATGTGTGTTTAATGGGAAATAAAATACTAGAATATGATAGTTTTGTAAAGTAAAATGTATAGCCAGAAGTCTTTAAGTGCAGTAAGCCCAACACATATCCAGTACACACACATATGCTATGTTTATTGGAATTGTTTAAACACTTGGAATTTATAGGTACAAGACAGTTTTACTTTGGAATAAGATTTATAGGTGTATGTAAATATAAAGCCTAGCTCGGCTTTAAAAGAAATGCAATGCTTTTTTTCAGTAATTACTAAATTCAAATACTGACTCCTTGGGAGGTATTACATGAACACAAAATGTACATTGTATTTTATATGATGTTAGATAGAACGTATTTACAGCATTACATACAACCCTACAAGGGCATATGATAACATGATCATGAACAACTATTCGGTATAGCACTTTCTTTATGATAAACTATCGTCTTACATCTTACATTTGAGCTTGATCTTCGTTTGAAGCACTTTGCCTTGTTTTACAAATGAAAACAACGGTTAGAGCTTTGAAACGCGGGAACGCACACTTCAAGACAATGCTACAAAAGCTCTATACCCGATCTCTACCGAATTTCTCATTAATTCGTCGGTTGTTTTAGGCTGAAACTTGTACACAATTTGGATATCCTGCATTGCCTGTATTTATAAGTTAACTGAACGTATCCCGGGACAGACACCAATTAAATTACGTCTGATCGATAGCTAGTACGTTTATATTTAATTTTACCATGTACAGAATGAGGTTCACTTTTTGTCAGTTGCGAGTTGCGAGTTACAAAATGCGAGTTGCGAGTTGGAAAATGCGAGTTGCGAGTTACAAAATGCGAGTTGCGAGTTACAAAATGCGAGTTGCGAGTTGGAAAATGCGAGTTGCGAGTTACAAAATGCGAGTTGCGAGTTGGAAAATGCGAGTTGCGAGTTGGAAAATGCGAGTTGCGAGTTGCAAAATGCGAGTTGCGAGTTACAAAATGCGAGTTGCGAGTTGCAAAATGCGAGTTGCGAGTTACAAAATGCGAGTTGCGAGTTGCAAAATGCGAGTTGCGAGTTACAAAATGCGAGTTGCGAGTTGCAAAATGCGAGTTGCGAGTTACAAAATGCGAGTTGCGAGTTGCAAAATGCGAGTTGCGAGTTACAAAATGCGAGTTGCGAGTTGGAAAATGCGAGTTGCGAGTTGCAAAATGCGAGTTGCGAGTTGCAAAATGCGAGTTGCGAGTTACAAAATGCGAGTTGCGAGTTGCAAAATGCGAGTTGCGAGTTACAAATGCCTTATTTATGTTTCTTTAAAAAAAAGTGTTGGTCTTTAAAACATACATCCCCAGAAAGCATGTGATTGTCATCGTATATATTGATATATTGAAGAGACCATTTATTACAATAATATAGCGATAGTTTCTGATTCAGATAGAATATATAACCATGCAAAGGTTATACTGTACAAATGTTTAACTTTTGTGTCACAAATGCAACGTGTACTGTACTGTTTTGGGGCCTACTGAAGCTACGCATTAACCGAGCGGCTTCGCGCAATAACCATCATAATTATCGCGAAATGAAGAACGTTTAACGATCAATTAACATTGAATTAAATAAAATTCTATTATTTTACTTACTTATAAATGTGCCATTGTTCAGGCCGCCGTTGTTACGTATCACATTTACGATGGATGTGTTTGTGTCTAATGATTTCACTCTGCCGAGATTTTCGCCGATATTGACTCGAATAGTTCGAACTCACGCTTATTTTCTGAAGCATAATTTCGAATAATTCGAACCGGTTCGTCAATATTTATTTAATTTTGTTCGAACTAATCGGAGGTTTACCGTACATCGTAGTTAGTAAACTGCTATTTGTAACTAGGAAATGGCAGTCGTCGTCGCTAGTCATTTTCTATGAAACATACATATACATTTACTAGCACCGTGCCAGAAGTGTAATTTTTTTTTTAATACATTTTCCACCTTTTATTTAGTGTTAACTTTTATTGTTTCATACAGACAAAATACAACAAATATCGCTTCAGGACTGAACAGGATATGGACTGTACCTTTACTGAGAAACAATAACGTTTCAGAAAATACATCAATTACAATGAATTGAACTCTTGTTGCATCAATAATTTATTCTATTTTATCAAAATGTATAGCCAGGATTTGCGTGATAGTTTGAAAATATGGACGGTGTATACCATTTTACTGCCTAAATCTTCTGCTGGATTTTATATACAAAATGTACTTTGTATGTATTGTGTTTGTTACCGTGCCGCTAACGATTGCTCTTTCTCCATATTAACAAAATGAAAATATGAATTTTCAAATTAAGAGCAAAAGACAAAAGTTTTCCGAGAATACAACATGCGGATGTGAAAATCTAGAGGATATTTTTCAGATTAAGATAAATTCTACCTATAGTGTTTCACCTATTGTTCGCCTGTACAGAACCGATGTTTACACTGTCTCTGTTCTTGATACGAATGAAATTATCTTGAGGATGAATCATTTTATGTCTTTATGTTCAATAATTAAAAGCTATTGACGCTATGAGTTGTATCTAATAATTCAGAAACGATTAACGATGATTCGTGTATTGTTGTAAGATATACAACTCGGATTCGGATATTTTGCATTTAAATAAATAACGAAGGCCGCAGTTATTTCTTAAAATTGCAAAATATCCGAATCCGAGTTGTATATCCTGCATATCCTCGATTAATAGTAAATTGTGTTCAGGATTGTGCAGAGTTTTTGTCACATGTCGACTCCCTATTTTTCAGGTTTAACTGATTTCCATATAAGGACATAAGATAATTTACTTCACGTTCTAGTAACCAATGATACATTGCATTTATTTGCTGCTAAGAGTCTGCTAAGAGTATATCTTTTTCCCGGTTTCGGAGAATACACGGAGTATATGTTGACAGGTTGTCTGCCTCGTGCATTGGCAATAGCCAATCAGATAGGGCCATGGGTTAGGTGTAGATCGGGTATAGGTTGGGTAGTCATTCTAGCTCAGAACGTCGCACATGTAGTACGGCAAAATGGAAATTTTGCATACAGTAGATATATTGCATTTATAGAGGCATGTTTGGGTGTCGCTAAATGGTTAGAAATCCCAGCTAAAAAAAAAAACAAAAAAACTTAAGCATTGTCGGGCTGGTACACCTTCTATTCTCCTATAAATAGGTTTCAGTTTGGGTGGCGCGCTTGGTTTTTTAGGATTTTAATGCGACAACCTGTGAGAGGGAATGAGAAGGAGAAACATTGAGACGTGTCTAATGTACTTTACTTACGATTTTTGAATAAACGCCGTCTCCGTCCGTACTAGCGGTCGAGCATATGTGTTGATTTTTGATATATATATATATACATATTGTATGTATATATACGTGTAGGGAGTATATAGAGGACCCGCTTTTATCAGCAGAATTCTCATATAGTTCTTATTTTATTTTCATTTTATTGGCTTTGCATATACACTGTACCTATACAAGTCTCTGATAAAAGTAATTGACATAATTTTTAATAAGTATAACGGCAGTGTAATTGCTTATAACATAAATGTTTTATCATGGCCTTAGCTATGCTTATACAGACATATGGGCGTGATATTCTGCAAAGGTAAGTGTGTTTACTGGTGTAACATACAGGTAACGGTACACGTGTACAGGTGACAGCTCCAGCGTCTGACCTGGATTCAGGATTCAGTATTTAGTTCTAGATGGTTATTATATATACGAGACATATTGAACAATACTGGTTTTAATGATATATGGTTACTTCAACATTCTTGTACAAGTAATAGAGAATATCTTAAAATAATCATTAAACAAAGACTTCAAGATCAATTTGTTCAAAAATGGTTTAATGAAATTGATAGCTCCTCGCGAGGACAAGTATATTCTTTGTATAAATCTCAGTTTAATTTTGAACCATACCTATTGAAATTGAATCATAACGACCGAAGATATTTGTGTAAATTTAGAACTTCTAATTTAAAATTTCCTATAGAGACAGGGAGATGGAATAACGTTCCTCGCGAGGAAAGGTTATGTCCTCTCTGTACAAACTGTGTTGGTGATGAGTACCACTATCTATATGTCTGTAAAAATGATTCTGTTGTAGCACTACGAGCAATTTATATACCAAAATATTATTATATTAATCCTAATTGTGACAAAATGAAAGGAATGTTCTCTATATGTAATTCAGGTTTGTTAAGTAAAGTAAGTCGTTTTATCCAAAGAGTAATTAAGCTTTTAAGTATGTAAAGAACATTAGAATAATTCATGATTTGTATGATTTATCTTGATTTGTCTATTGATTACTTTGTCCATCCAATAGTTCTCTTTTTCCCCTTTATGACCTCTTGTTACATATGTATATATGTCATGAGTGAACCAATAAAATCTTGAAATCTTGAAATCTTGACCGGGTCCACCCAGCCAAACTCGGTCAGTCGTCACTGATGTGTGTTTGTGTCCATGTTTCTGGTAACATACAGGTAATGTGTACATGTGTATATGACCGGTCTTCCTGAAGAAGTCGCACAGTGGGAAGTTCGGTTAGGGGATACACTTCACTGTTTAAAATGATAATCTCAAAGAAAACAGTAAGCACAGGTGTCCATGTAATTAACAATGGGTGACTGGACAGGTGTGAAAGAAGACTGGCACTTTCGGAGTGAAACGGAGGAAAGCAACTCTTAAAGATGATAATTACTGTATATTTTAGGAAATCCAAAGGAAGAACGCTGATATTTTTATATAGTTTTTATTATTACCGTATATAACACCTCCGAAGGCAATTGTTGAATAAATATTTTCTTTCTCTGTATACCACTTTCGGTCAAGATAAGATGAATCGAGGGTTTCTTTGAAAATGCGAGTTGCGAGTTGGAAAATGCGAGTTGCGAGTTACAAAATGCGAGTTGCGAGTTGGAAAATGCGAGTTGCGAGTTACAAAATGCGAGTTGCGAGTTGCAAAATGCGAGTTGCGAGTTACAAAATGCGAGTTGCGAGTTGCAAAATGCGAGTTGCGAGTTGCAAAATGCGAGTTGCGAGTTACAAAATGCGAGTTGCGAGTTACAAAATGCGAGTTGCGAGTTGCAAATGCGAGTTGCGAGTTGGAAAATGCGAGTTGCGAGTTACAAAATGCGAGTTGCGAGTTGCAAAATGCGAGTTGCGAGTTGCAAAATGCGAGTTGCGAGTTACAAAATGCCATTATTAATGTTTCTTTAAAAAAAGTGTTGGTCTTTAAAACATACATCCCCAGAAAGCATGTGATTGTCATCGTAGGCTTCATTTTATCGCTAAAACTTTGTGCAACCGACATTGTTTTCTTGTGTACTTTCACATATATACGTAGAAAAACATAGAAATGTTTTTTTAATAATCAGTAGTCATAAAGTCTACTTATATCTGTATTACTTCGGTTACTGAATTCAACATAACGTTACAGTAAAAAAGTCTATCACAGAGTTAGTATCATGGTTGTATCTGTTGTATCATGTCAGGAATTTTGATTTGACATGTAATGAGTCGAAATGACTTCCACAAGCCGGAATTAATTATTGTTAAGTGAAAGTAGAAGTTTCTATTGTATCAGTTAACAAAAGATTGTCACACCTTACCATTGGGTGGGGCGTACAGTAGTTGTACTTATTGTCTCGTTCACTTTCTTTGTAAATCAATTCATTTGAAAGATTACGTGAGCGGGTGTTGACCCAATTAGGTCACAAGCATCCTTTAAGGAAGAGGAACACATGTGTTCATGGCAATCCAAGGTGCTCATTCAGCCTCTCCTTACATTAAAATGACCGCTGTCCTCGACGCTTGACTGGGGAAATCCTTGAGACATCAGTGTATAAAAATCACTCGTCGCACATATTTTTATCGGGAGATTTTTCACGAAGCCGGAAACAACCAAACTACAAAAACGTATACTATACTACACTACACATAAACTACACACATGGCCGTTGTTTACATTCCGTGTATACGTGAACTTGCCTTAGCATATATTTCAATATGTTAGCAAACTTTTCTCGTAATAACTGCCGAATATAATCAGACACAGAACTAAATACATGTACTTAATTTTAAAATAAATCAATATTAAATATGCATTAAATGTTGAAAAAAAATCTTTTAGAAATGACCAAGAAAAATTAAATTGTATTATTCTTTAAAACATAACAACATGTGAATAAAATTAATTTTGTTGATTCGAACCCAGAACCTTCGGGTCACTAAAGCGATGGTTCTACCATATGAGCTATACGGACTTATATCTAGGAGAGGCTCATGTAATCAATTTTAGTCAGTCTGGTTAATGCGAAAATTGAAATATTTTATCACCTACTTTTTTTTCAATTTTAGATACCAGGGCATCGGATGACCACTCTTTAAAAATAGCCTACGGATGACAATCACATGCTTTCTGGGGATGTATGTTTTAAAGACCAACACTTTTTTTAAAGAAACATTAATAATGGCATTTTGTAACTCGCAACTCGCATTTTGCAACTCGCAACTCGCATTTTGTAACTCGCAACTCGCATTTTGCAACTCGCAACTCGCATTTTGTAACTCGCAACTCGCATTTTGCAACTCGCAACTCGCATTTTGTAACTCGCAACTCGCATTTTGCAACTCGCAACTCGCATTTTGCAACTCGCAACTCGCATTTTGTAACTCGCAACTCGCATTTTGCAACTCGCAACTCGCATTTTGTAACTCGCAACTCGCATTTCGCAACTCGCAACTCGCATTTTCCAACTCGCAACTCGCATTTTGCAACTCGCAACTCGCATTTTGCAACTCGCAACTCGCAACTCGAAGAAAAGAAACCCTCGTACAGAATGTTTCCAGTCCCATAATGTAGCTTTATAGATTCAGTTAAAGGAGTTTTATTATCCCCATGCCTTGCGGTGGAAACTTATTACAGCTCACCAGAAATTACTGTAATATCGAAAACTGACATTCATGTCTCAGGGCATTGCGACGGAGCGGGCTGAAGGGTTACCTTAGGACTTTAGAAGATGTCAGGAATAATTATGTATCGGGAAAAATCCAAATCATACATCACAAAAATTTGAAAAGACTTTGAACTGGGTTTGAAGAAGACAGGTCAACCAGAATATGAAGGCAAAAATAGACTAGGGTCAAGGTCAAACAGAAAGGAGATAACTCTACAGTAGCATAAAAAGTTCCAACAGAAGGGCGATAAAAAGGGAACAGGAGAGAGGTCACAGAAAAGGGAAGTAACTTCAGGGAGTTAAGGTCTCACACAACTAATTCAGCCATTGAGCTGGTGTTTCCCCTGAACCAAGTCCCTAAAAAAAATGTGTTTCTCAGGTTTGTAGCTTTTTCCTGAGTAATACATGAAATGGGTACTTTCTATATACGAGAATAAAAATTAGGGTGTTGAGATTTTGAAATATAAGATTTTGGAATTTTGGTATAAATAGAAAGACGTAGGATTCAAGGTGTAAAAAAGCGGGAATTCCCCGGATGGGGGTTCCCCAGTCCACCGTAAATATCAGAGATACTGTCGTTAAAGTACTTGTGTGCTCTTATATGCTATTGAGCCTATCAAATAACAACATTTTTCTGGTAGGAAAATATTCAAACTTTAATTTGATATAACGTTCACAACATTTGAACTTCAAATGAGCGATTAAGGGAAAGAGTCATTGGTAATAACAAATTGTGAAATAATTAGCTGTGTGAGATCTTTAAACAGAAGGGAGGTAATAATTTAGATAGAAGAGTTCTAACCGAAGGGAAATAAACTAAAAAGCAACAGGAATATTAGGACTAAGACCAAAATCTAGTATACACCTTTCCATCTCATCTGGCTAAGACCAACATCTGAGAAACAAAATGTAAAAGTTTCAACATAGCATGATGGGCATGATGGAATGCAGAAGAAGCAATGTAGCACTTTAAAGATTAAAGAGACGGAAACCTTAAGGTAAAAACATTCCTCCAAGTTATCGAGACCGCAAATGGTCTTGTAAACATATATCTGATTTCAATACGGTTGTATACTGTACTCTACAGTAGGTGTTCTTTAGTATCAAATCTTCATAAACAGAACGGCATTGTTCTGAATGTCCATTATCAGTTTTACAACAATAGAAAGTCGAGCAGTACGGGGAGGATAACTGGGTACTCGTATAATTACACTGAGACACAAAGGGAACAAGACTAAACATCAAAAAGAGAGAATAAAAAGGAAAGGATAATAGAAGTAAGGTAGCTAGATTTAATAAGAATGCGGAAACTGTAGATTTTGATTAATCATATTCAGGAAATAAGAAATCTAGACTGTTTTCATTTATACGAAACGGCGGCGCTAAATCAACTTGTGAAAACCAGTGAATTTACTGCATTCGGTTGGTAGAAGTATGAAGATATCTTTAATTTTTTTTTCGTGTCTTATTTTGTATACCAAAGGCACATTTCAGTTAAGCTGTCAATTACATCAAAGTTAATACTAACAGATCAGTGTCTGAAGTGAACGGCGTAGTCTGTAGGTAATGGAAGCTCTCCCCCAACAAGGACTGATTTGAGTCCAATTTAAACCATCGAAACAAATTAATAACATGTTCATCATGTTTACTGCAAACTTACTGATATTAATATATTTGAAGAGAAAACGCCCGCAGAAACAACAATTCTGATCTGGAACTGAGAAATTAAATAGCCGCGAACTTGTGTTATTTTTATAAAACCAAGAACTTTAATATCCCTGGACATTTACAATACTGATATTATCGTGTAGTTTTGCATCGAGCTTTCTTATTTGTCAGCTGTATACGCTGATTTGTGTTCTGCAATTTCATTGGTGTTTGGCTGCTAGGGAAATATCAAACGTCTTATTTTTCATTGCTGAAGTCTTTTACTGTTTCTCTTGCCTTTATATTTCACCAGTTTTGTTGTAAGGCACAGAATTGTGCCGGTGCCAACTGCCCATGCGGTTTAGACAGACAACATGAGAACGTTCTTTCCGTTGTGAATCCTCGATAAAGATTAGGCTGTGGAAATAAATCCCTTTCGTAATGTAACTGATGACATAATCTAAGTTCAACACTTCATTTTTTATCTTTTGAAATCCTTGGAATATCTTTATTTCAACGCATGTGCTACCATAGCAACTGCAAAAAAACATGGCGGCGAGAAGAGAACAAGCATCGTGTACTGTCTACTATCAGATAAAATTTTCCTGATAATCATGCTTGTAAACCAAGCCCCATATTAGTCAAAACTTAATACCTAACATACGGTGGTCTGGCCATTAGCTTCCCACTGTGTGCTATCTTAATACACACGTCCGGTGAATAAAAATTCTCTTTTAAAGTATGTTTAATATATAGAGAGATATCTGCCTCCCATTGCTGTTTATAAAAGCTATCCCTAATAATGTCTATCTAAGCATTTAAGAGGTCTATTACGAAGCCCTAGGTGTATCAAGAGTAAAGTTGTATGGTTAATTACAGTACATGTAAGATACATCAATATACCTTTATTCCGGACAAATGAAAGAAAATTCATTTACGAAAGTATGTCAATCCGTAGAAAGGAATTAAATGTAAAATTGTCTCAATTCCAAAACCGTTTCTTAAAAAAAACCTGCAACAGCAAAAACCATGTATATCTATTTGTGTCTTCTTTTAACTTTTGTGTGTAAGCCTCGCCACCTGTTCAAACATTCAGCACTATTTTCATGGTCGCGGATTGATAAAAATATAATCGAGTGTTGTTTGTACAGCTTTAAGTGTTTCTCTTCATTCTCTCGCATATAAATCATATGTGTGGCGTGGAGATGATCATCACCAAACTAAACCAACACCGATATTAGGAGTGTCTTTGTAGGGGGATTCTGTACACAATGTACACTAAAGTATCAGAGGGATCAACATACATACATTTTTGTACGTGGAACTTATCGAGTCACGGGGGTCGACACATGCCTACATTTAAACTAATTTATTCTTGTTAAAATAAATCTAACCCAGTTTCATCTTTGTATATAAACATAAATTTTAAAAATTAAAAAAAAAAAATGCAAAATCATGCATGATTTATGCATGATCAAAAATGACTTCAATGACCGTTACGTTAATTTTGATTCGTTCGTGCATGAGCGTACGCAACGCTTCCACAAAGGCAAGACTTCAGTATCACCAACACACCTGATTGAGTCGAGTTGATAATATTTTAGCAGTTTCAACATCAATTTTTAGGGTTAAAGGTAGAATTGAAAATAATGATTAAATATATCTACAACATGGACAACCATCTAAATACAAACCAAAACTGATCTGTAACAATATTTAGAAATTGATCATATAGTATTTTACTTGATGCCCCTTTAAATCCCACTTTCATCCTTGATTCTGAAGGGCTATGGCCAGACATCTAAGAGTATGTTACATAATTTAAGTCCCGATTTAAGAGTAATTAAGAGTACACTGGAGTTTTCATGTTATGTTTGATCTCTATATTTAACAAGATAATTAAAATTCATCCTTAACAAACAGAACACTTGATTCCATATTACAGTGCTTCTAACACCTACGAAAAGTACACCGACCACTCCATCAAGCTCTCCTCCCACCTACTGTGTTCTCGACAAGTCACACAACTGTTCCATGCACACGCTATCACCAGAACCCTTGTTTACGCTTTCACGAGATCCAATAACAATAGTCCTGTATTTCACGTGTGAAATAGTCCTGTATTTCACGTGTGAAATAGTCCTATATTTCACGTGTGAAAGTCCTATATTTCACGTGTGAAATGTTCACATTGCCATATTTTTACGAATATTCGGGACGCTGCCTCGCTTTTTTGTAACTTTAAACATTTAAATTAGATGTATTGGTGTGCCAAACTTCAGTCAGTATTTTATCAACATCCATTTTCTTTGTATCTAAATAGATGCATAATTGGTGTCTGTTGATAAATTATCCCCTTGTATTAATGTATGATAAAGTTCTAGTGCTGTAGCGTATGTTAATTATAGGGTAAATCATTATAAAAACAGTCTCGGACACGATCGAACCGTATGCATAATATCCGTTTTCCTTTGATGGATTGCCAGTCGGACTAAACCAATTTAGCTTTACTAGAGCCTTGATGAGGTGATAAATGTATCGACTCGTGAGCTACCAGACATCTGAACAGACTACCATTTTAGACGTTTTCTTTTGGATTTCCGGCAAACGATGTCCAACATCCATCAATACCGACATAAACGAAATCGCCTTTGTATACTGACGGGTCACTCTAGTCAGTTTGATTGGCTGGGCGGCGCAATTCCCAGTTCTGACCTACTGTCAATATCCCGCTTCGTCACTCTATATCCGGAAACTACAAAGTCACACTAACATATGAAAACGACCTCTGGGATTTACGGATGCCAATATAAGTTTCTACTAATCTCAGTGATAAAGACGCTTGTCAGAGTGAAATACACGTCAAATAATCCGTTAATGTGATCGATTTAACTGTCAAGTTTAAGGTAGTCGTATCGTCTGAATTCAAAGTGTATAATGGTTTGTCTAGAATTAGTAGATTTTAAATTTCATTCGAGCAACTATCGTTATTTTCATTAACTTAACCAAAACCTATTTGGCAGAGCCGATTTATCAATTTTGACAAACTGTTAAACAGTGTTGCATGCGTTGGAATTCTCATTTGTGAGTCAGATTTTGGTTACAAAGGAAACGCATTGTCAGTTTTGTATCAAATGTCTGTATTTTACTACAGCATTTAATTTAATTGGTCAAAATGATTTGTTTTAATAATTTTCATGATCACCGGATAGGTATATACATTTACAATTTTATGTAAAAAATATACGTTTATTGCTCTTTAGATTAAATAAAATTTGTTTGCTTTTGTAGTAAACTATTCAAAACTACATGTTCATGAAAATGTTTCGCCAGTATTTGGTTTTTATCTATATCACATATATAAGTTTGTGAAATAACTGAGTTGGAAATGAACGGCTATGAGGTTGTCTATAGTAAGTGAACCAGGATACCATTCTATGGTTGATAACATACCGATGTATTAACAAGATTTGACACTGGCAAACAGTAGCTCTATCACGAATTGAATAAAATGGTATATGATATGTTCCATGCTTGCCTATTCAAGCCGCTGGCGAGTGGATTTACTGCAAACTATCGTATATATAAACGGCCGAAATCGATCCATCTGGAGCCGTGGTGATGACGTGTTATGGAAAACCGATCAAACGGTTACCTAGTTCTCTCCCTTGTTTCAGCATCCCAGCTACTGCACGCCTGGTACAACTTTATGAACTGTGGATCTATTTTAAGGAACTTTGCTATTAGTAAGCTATAGTGACGGAGCAACACGCACAGGCGACTTCATCATCATTTAAAATTCTTAAATGTGACGTACTTCTTGAGGAAGAAATGGATTTGATGACCAACTATCGTTTGCTGTGGTTTTTGGCTCAACTCTATCTGACCGTTGAGGTTTTGGCAACGGAAACACGCAACAAGCGATCTAGTAATAAGTAAGTATGTAGACATTGTTATGAACCTGATATGATTTGTGATCAATGCTTGTAACACATTACTGATCAGTCGGCGTCAGTTTTTATTTAGTAGCATGTATATAATATATTAAGTTTGATGTGTGTGTAACCCCTAGCTACCAGCCATTTAGGCGATAATGGTACTAAGACACGTGTAGAGAACCATTTGTCAAAATTCTCGACAGCTGAGTAGCGCAATATAAGAAAAGTTTAACATCAGTCTATTGCACTGAGGCTCCATTTGATGGATAGGTCCCCGCAGTGACGCCCCCATACATTTGGTATCGCTTTTACACCTGTCCTATGTTAAAGTGGTAATTTGTATTCTAAAATAGATAAAACATATAATTTTCCCTTATAACGTCACTTCCGGTACAGTTGACAGTTTTTGTCGTCAACCTTATTGCGTCAAATAGACTGCTTTTATCATGGATCAAAATTTGAAAACATAAGTATAAAATATTCTATCAACACAACAGTCACAGATATTGTGAACTATCGACTCTAGTATCCGGTCAAATATCTTAATTGTAAACACCTGAAGAATAGATACTGAAATATGTAAAGTAGATACCTGGATCCATGCCAGTCCGTAGTAACGTTGGTAAAGATTTACACCCGGGAAGAGTTCCTGATTAAAAACTATTGCAAATTCAACCGAATTGACTACCTACAAAACATTCAAATATATCAGCTTTTGTTTTCTTTGTTCTATATAAAAAAAAAAAAAAATTAATTAATTAAAAAAAAAAAAAGAAATTTATACATATTTATATTTTTATTCTAAAGATTAAAAAAAAATCTAATTCTAAAGAAAATATGTTCTATATACACGCAGCAGTGTTTAGTGACAATATTATAGATTGACAGATACGTTTTGAAAGTTTTATATCAAACATTATAACATCATTTGGAATATTCTGATTTGTTAGCCACATGGAATTATCTTGTTGGCTGCTTATGAAGAATGTGACCTTACCTCATTTTGAACTTAACTTGTATGAAGGCTGCCATTGTTAAATTAGACGTGACATTACCTTCCGAAACACCTGGTCCAGTAATTTTGCTGAAGTCCCCTCGAACATACAAGTATATAATTGGTTATAGATTAAGAAAAATATCTTTTGTTTACATATCAATGTTGTTTGATTGTTTTTGTTTGTATTTGAGTTTTATGGGTGAACAGCAATTTACTCATATCTCTTGTTTCAGTATTAATGTACAGTACAGCAGTCACTTACAAGTCCTGTAGAAAGATAGTTTTATGGTAGCAAATCCTAAATGATGATTGTTTTAATTTAAGATATCATTACATATTTTACTATATCATTTCAAGTTGTATATTCTAAATGATTTTGGTAGACTCCCCCCCCCCCCCCCCCCCCAAAAAACAAACAACAACAAAAAACAAAACAAAACAAAACAAAACGAAAAAAAAAAACAAAAACAAAAAACGAAAAACAAAACAAAACAAAACGAAAAAAAGAAAAGAAAAAAAACAACAACAAAAAACAAACAAATAAACCAACAAAAGCAAAAAAAAACAACAACAAAACAACAACAAAACAACAACAATAGTAGGATATTTTAGATAAACGATTTATCTAATCTAATAATTTTGATTGAACATGGACTTGACCTAGTGCTCGCAACAGTTCAAAATATTTTCAAAGATTTCCAACAAGATGTCCATACTGATTTTAACACTTATTTATATCGCTGTTGAGCTAGTGGATATATGTATAGCATTGCCTATAGTTAGGCCACCCAGAAGCCTACAGGTGTAACCTCCCATACATATGTTAGTTATTGTCCAGTATATATCACAGATAGAATACACCTCGATCAGCCTGGTATCAGTTCGCTTAGCTCTATATGAAAGTTGTTTATAGCAAGTACGCCCTACAATTTGTGACCTTGTGGTCGCTCAGGGTCAAGATGCTCGACACTTAGATAACTACTTTTATTCCATTTAACCCTTTCACCCCTACTGGCCATTTTGAACTTCAAATTATGAAAGAATGGTAGAGTCCACTAAAGTTTCTTAGGGTTGAAAGGGTTAAAGTTTTTAGTATTAAGTCAACTGCTGGTAGAGGAGACCGTAGCTCCATTTAAGTTTCTAGTATTAAGTAAACTGATCGTATCCGGAATTTAACCCCTCTTAAGTTGTCTTCTGTTATGTGAACTACTAGTGTCGGCGAATTTAGCTTGATTGAAAGTTGTCTTTTATTAAAATTTGCTGCTGGTGTCGGCGAGTTCAAGTCCATAAAAAAATGTCTAGTACTTCGGCAGTATGCTTCAGTGAGGTAGCACTATAAATCGGCAAAAGTTCCGGCCTATCACAAGGAGACTTAACACAAACATACCGCAGCCTCCCAAAACACACATGCGCACTCACAAAACGTATGCATATCGCATGCACGGGAAGCCGTCCTTAAATGACCTTAGCTGTTGATAGGATGTTAAACAAATAAAACCAAACGAAACCAAGACATAAGTTAAATGATATTTGCGGCGAATTTAACTCTAGTTAAGGTTGTCTCGTATTTTAGATACATTTTGATTTGCCTACAGTAAGTAAACTATTGTTATCGGCGAGATAAATTGCATTACTTACAGTAATTAAAAGGATATTATCGTTGAGCTTACCTTGATTTAAATATGAGTATATGTATTGAATACATCGCTGATATTGGTGGCCTTAGTTTGATTAAGAGATGTTGTGCACATATTGTAAGTAAATAGGTAATGTTGGTAACTTTAGATTATTGAAAAATGGTGTGTACATATAGTGAAAAATCTTAAGTTTCGTTGTAGGCTTAATTCAAAGAGCAATGCTTGACTTGGTACGAGAGGATGCCAACGCTATTTGATAGTGTTTTAGCCCCTTATTAATATGCATTTCCACCACACTGACAAAAAAAAAAACTGCCAGAGTATTTGAAAAAAATTTTTATATATATAGCGTGGTTTTCTACTGTTAACATTCTATCAACAGCTATGAACATTAAAGGACGGCTTCCCCTGTGTGCGAGATCCATGCGTGAGGTAAAAGTATGTGTAAATATGTATGTTAGGGAGGCTGTGGTATGTCCGTGTTTGCAATTCTTCTTGTGATAGTGCGGAACTGATGCCAACTTTATAGTGCTGTCTCACTGAAGCATACCTCCGAAGAAATCGAACAGGACATCTCACTCGGTCTCATTATACTGACAACAGTGGAAGTAGTCGTCCCATTCTGAAAAAGAAAACAAAAATGCTTTGCACTAAGCAGGAGTAGCAACTACCATTTTTACAGATTCTCTTACATGCATATCTCGGCTAGGGGACAGAAAACTTTTTCTTCATCTCTTGGTGACGTATACCAAATCTAAAGTTGATAGATATTCACTTTTTGAGCTTATTTTTATATTTATAAAATAATTGATACTACCCTTTTTTGACAAATAGCAAATAGAAAAATTCTTCCTTATATCACACTTCCTGGACTACACAACTTCTCAGTACGCTGAAAAAGAACAAAAAGGGTAAATGATATTGCTAACAGTTTAGTTTCGTCAAGCGTTGATGCATTTTATATGTATGATGATATTCCTGTTTTCTTTGATGATTTTTTTTTTGCGTTGTTGATATTAAATTCCTTGATATCTACACATCTCCTAGTGAAATTACATCGCCAAAGATTGTTTTTGTTTCGTTTTTTGTTTTGGCTTATTTTGTTTTGCTTTTTTTTTTTTTTTTTTAATTTTCGTTTTGTTTTTTTATAGAAAGCTTGCATATTAAAGTTATCATACATATATATTTGCACGCGAAGATGTTTCTTCAACCATACATTTGATAAGTTTAGTGTGTGGATGAGTTGACGCACACACATGCGATAGAAACAGGTATGGGGAAAATGTACTAGTAATTAGCTCCCGCATAATTTAGTGAAATGCCCAAACCCAACACTAAAATGAGATTACCGCTAGAGAGAAATCTCTGTATTTACACACGGGGGAATGTTTATCTATAAACTACTCAAATCTTCTTTGATTATTCGACTTCCCCTCCACCAACCAGTAACTACATGTTAGAGAGGAAACGTTGGAAAAAATATGGGTATTCTTTGACCCTTTCGGCGCCGGAATGCTTGCTTGTACAAGGGAGGAAAGGACATTTAGAAAATGAAGATAATATCGATAATTAATACTGCTTTCTGACATCAATTAATTTCTGTTTTATCTTTCAGAAAGACTGAGATCGTACACCAGATTTCGTCCTCCCAGAATTATGTGTATAGACCACACTACAACATCAAAGGTCAGAAAATTCATGGAGGTCCTCTAGCATACACTATATATATATATAAATATATCATGTAAACAACTAGAAATGCCACGTCTGTTTACTGATATGCATCTGTTGTTTTTATATGCAGCTAACATTAGTTAAATATGATTTATAATTAATATAGAAGTAGCGCTTCCCTAGCGACCAATGATGTTAGTAAACACTTTGCTGTTAAACTCTCTTCGTATGACGGAACTTCTTATAAAAAAGAAATATCAATTATTTCACCATTACAATTGTATTTTATATTCATGTTTGCAAAATATCAACTAAATTGAAATATAGACGAGATAACGTTATTTTACCATTGTGAAACAACAATACAATATTGTCATATAAATGTTCCCGATATTGTTACGTAAAATTGACATATTACCATGGATTCCCCATTGTGATTTACATGTAAAAAAACAACCTAATATAACTATGGATCTAAATGTGAGATAAAATATTGCCATTGTTTTGCTAGTTTTGAAATATACACACTATTTACCCGTCATAATATGATTTCCCCCTAGTATCATTTAGATTGTGACTAGAATTACAATGATATATCTATTGCACATATCTTGCTTTGATATTTTTTTTGTCTTCACATTATTATTTTGAGTCATCAAATCATCAAATCATTCTAACAATACACTTTAGGTTAATTGAATACGTTAAATAACTCTTGTAGTGAGATTTTTTATTTTTGAAATTCACATGTAAAGAATACATACATGTATATCATAATACTTCGCAAATTTGCACACACACATAATATATATTTAGACATTTAAAGCAAATCTTTGTGCTGCTAGTGTGTCTTGTTCTTAAAAAAAAAAAAAAAAAAAAAAATTCTTTAAAAAAAGATAAACGGCATAGTTTCAATGCCGATTGTTATAATGTAAAACTGCTGGTGAAATAAATCAACGAACTATTGCGTTTCAACACGGATAACAAAATTTTGATCAGTTTGAATCATTTTTGCTGATTATAAGACTACATTTGAATCAGGAATATAATTTTATTAATGTGTCATTTGAAAAGATACATTCACTTATTCAGCTTGCATTCAATCTTAACTTTGTTTCGTTTTTAACTGCATATCTGTATTTTGCGATTACCGCTTCATTGACCAATCACATACTTCATCTTGACCAGTAACGCCACCTGTCGCGTCATATCCGGGGCCAAAAGAATATTATTATACGACTATGCCGAAAAATGAAAAAAATTAAATCGTGAATTAGTTAACAGCTATATGTTACACTAATACGTATTCTTGCAGATAAACCAGTCGTTATTGAGTGCGACCTTCATGTCAACAGCATCGACTCTGTCACGGAGGTGGAGATGGTATGTACCAAACACTTATGATACAATGTATTAACACTACAGTACATATCGTCGGGTACATCATTATATCCCCGTGTTGTAAACGAGTTCGTGATATATTTAACGCTTAATTTGATGGTCCTGTATTGTTTTTTCGTATCGCCTTGTCATTTCATTCAGATATCGCATATCAATAAACCTAATGAGAATATTGTTATAATTGTCTTTCAACATTCACATATTTGTCTCCCGATTCACCTGTATGATTTTTCTGTCAACCCCTAGATTATGAGATATCATGTGATGGCAACAATACCATGACATCACGGTAACAATGCAGTGACGTCACGGTAACAATACATTGACGTCACGTTGATAATTCTATCACGTCACGTCAACATTGTATTGTATTGCGATATTTATTTTTTTTACTCTTAGTAGACTCTACTTTGTATGGAAGCAAACCAATCTCAATCTTTGAGGTGATATTCTGTATGGTCTAACCCTATACTATCACGGAAATCAGACCTCGGGTTGGAGATTTCTGAACCATACCCTCATGGTAGGGGAAGAATATAGTAAACATTATCTACCATATTGTATTTTCGGATAAACTTGTGCTGCATCTCGTCCATTATATGTTTCAATGATATATACGCGAATGAGATGTCGAAATGCTCTTAGGATTTAACCAAAATATTCACATTATTAATTCAGCCGAACGGAGGTACTTTACCGTTTGACTAAGTATAAAATAATATATAAAATAGAATATGTTTTTCTTCGGCAAATTGTATAGAAAATTAATTGACAGATATTTACCAAGTAGAAAAGCTTTCTGAAAATCATAATCATGTAAAAAGTTGATGTAAAGCTATACGATACTTGTTATCTGAGAAGATACAAAGCGTTAAATTAACATAAGTCAACATGACACAAAAATGACTTATATTTGCTTTGTGATGTAAATACACCAAAAGGTTATCTACGATCTTCGATTTTGTCATAGTATATCCCACGAGTGCAGATAAAACAAGCTCTCAGTGAGGATGAGTGGAATCACAATAATGCACTATTAATTGATAATTTGTTTTGTCTTTATTTCTTAGGAATTCACGATTGAGGTGATATTACATCTGACATGGAGAGACCCACGCGTAATGAAAACGTTTCAAAACCAAACCGTCGAATCTATAGAACTGGATGCGAGGAAGATGGAAAACTTTTGGGTACCGGATATTTTCTTTCCCAACGAAAAACGAGCAGCATTCCACAATGTGATGTCTGCGAATAAAATGATACGAATTCACAAGAACTCCATTGTCCACTACACCACCAGGTGACTTGATATACTTACTGGGGGTATATTTATTGATTCTTATTTTGAATTATATTATCATAAATTTAATTGCATGTAAATGTGAACTTTCATGACAAAACTATACTACAGAGTGAGAAAAATTGTTAAAAACAAACAAAATATTCATACTTCAATGCAAATTGAGTTGCATATAATCGAACCAAAATGAATTAAACAGCATCATAGCTGTTTTTATTTTCTAGGACTTAATATGTTGATACCAAGGACAGAAAAAGAGGAAACTCATAATAGGTTTAAAAGAATGTCTGAATCGGTAAAGGAGGTTCAATAAGGACATGATGAACCAAAGATATATAATTTTTAATATTAGATTATTTAATTCTCAGAACGGCGATTCCTTTTATTCCATTCAGGTAAGAACAACGTCATATCCACATACCTGTGAAATGATACTCACCTTCAGATTGTCGTAAAGATTGTCCGATTCGAGAAACTATCCTTCCTGAACAGCTCTGAATATATAAATAGATTGTTAAAAACGTAAGTAAGAGGACGGTCTGTATCTGTTTACAGGTTGTCACTGACGCTGAGTTGTCCAATGAACCTCCGCAAATATCCATTTGACCAGCAAACGTGTTCCGTTAAAATTGAGAGCTGTAAGTATCACAATATCTTCTGAGACTTGTTGTCCGAAATATGCTAGAAACATTAGTCTGGTCTTAAACCTCCCTAAACAACAGTCATGGAACTACGATCTCTTGTTGCATTTTAGCTTGCTATAACATTTTAGTAGGCGTTGATATTACCGATATCATGAAACACGTTTGTCTCCTGGAAATAATGGTTATCCCCAACGCGACCCCCAAAACAAATACAAGAAACCTAGTACACTTATAAAGGAGTTGTCTTATGCCTTTCAACATTTGAACCAAACACTTAACATTATCTTTTACATAAAAAGTCAAAAATGCTTAAAAAACATACTTTTTTTTTCTCAAAATATTATCCATTCTGACTCCATTAATTAATTATTAATCCCTCCAAGCAACGCAGAAACCAAATATTGGAACAAGTACAATTGTAAAGGATTTAATTAAGTTTTATTAAAACATCGCCGACGCCGACATTATAAGCTCTTTTCTCTTCGAGATGCGAGCTAAAAGGGAATACAATTAATATATCTGTCTGAAACAAAGACGTTTGCTATTTATGTGTTGTTTTTTCCCTTCGCTTTATTGACATTTATCTGGATTTAATTTTTGTTCAATCTTCTTATTTCTTTCCCCGTTTTGTCTTTTAACAGTCGGGTTCACGAAGAGTCAAATGCGGCTAAAATGGTCGAATAATTCCAGTCCGCTGCTAGTAAAGAAAGGGATGGAGCTGCCACAGTTCCAGCTGGTCGGCAACCGTTACTACGATCTGGAGACATTCAGCAAGATCCGAGGTGACTAAGTTATGTATATTCTGTACATCAAAAAGATATGTATCATAAACCCCAACTTAATTGGTGATAATATTAACTCCTTTTTCTCCGGGTACTCCGGCTTTCCTCCACCTCAAAAACCTGGCACGTCTTAAAATGACCCTGGCTGGACGTCACACAAAATAAACTAAACCCCAAACCAAACCTTATCTCACTAACGAGCTACTGAAACACCAAAGATATATCTGCTTCAATAAAAATGATATGAAGCCTTTATCTGGCAGATATATAGAATCATAAAAAACACCTTACTAACGAGCTACATTAAAATCCACACATTACCTACGAGATAAATTGTGGATTCTAAACTGCCTTGTAATGGTATACATAGTAGTTATAATGCCAAACATAATTTTGTGTGCTATAAGTATGCAAATGTTTTTTTTTATCTTACCCTCTACTCTTTCGACTGTCTCGTGTCGATTTTTAAATTTGATGTTAAAGCTGAAATTACCAACAGGGTAATTCTGTAATTGTAACAGCCTTTTAGATGACGGACTATCGTTACCATGGTTACAGTTATGATGTCACGATGGACACGTGATGGGTGTCATTTGTGTTCCTTAAAATTACACTTTTTTTCTAGCTAGTTGATACTCTTGTATTATTATGCAAACGCAAATACAAGATGCCCCCCTTACCGACAAGACTGTATCAAACACACACTTTACTCGATGAATGTCATTTGTACCTGTATTTAGAAAGAAAATTTGAAAAGGGATGCTTTGAAGAAATTACACAATATTTTCCTTCTATCTCCATGTTTTAGGAAACTACAGTTCTCTAAGAGCAGACTTCTTCATGGTTAGAAACATAAACTATTACGTCATACAGATGTATATCCCAAGCCTTCTGATCGTGATGCTGTCATGGGTCTCGTTCTGGCTTAACGTGAACTCCGTACCTGGACGTGTCAATCTTGGAGTGCTGTCAGTCCTGACAATCTCTACCCAGAGTTCCAGTGTAAACCGCACTCTCCCTCGGGTATCCTACACCAAGGCTATAGATATCTGGATGGCCGCCTGTCTTGTATTTGTTGTGGCCGCTTTGGTAGAGTTCGCCATTGCAAACGTTCTTAGCCGGAGGGGATCGGGAAAGGGAATGCTGTTTATTAAAAAGATTATTAAATTGGCCCGGGATAAAAACAGAAGCACTGAAAATTCTAAAGGAGGAACTAATCCTGAAGGATCAGGGGTCCGACATCGAGAAAATCGCAAGGAAAAAGATGTAAGTGTTTAAGTATTTGACAAAATTTCTGTTTCTGATGTATGGGAGGTAACTCGTGATCACACTTAACTCTTTAAATTCATCTATCGAAATAGTTTCAGCCATGTTAAGTATCAGTTGGTCGTTAGGATAATACCGGACGTTTTTATATCACACAATCCTAGAAATTCTTCGCCTAGTAGGACGATCAACATTTAAAATAGTCAAACTGTTTGTTTTAGGAAATGGCATGATTTATTTATTTTGTTTATTATTTAGACGGTTGTCGGTGTCGATGGTTCTGTACAAGTCTCTAACTGCCAACATTTAACGATCGAAGACGACGACACTGTAAAACGGAAGTCGCCAGAGAGGACAGGGGTCATGTATGCGTTTTACCTGGATGTGGCGTCCCGTATAATGTTTCCACTGGCGTTTGGAATCTTCAACATGTTCTACTGGATCTATTACCTAAATGTCATGAACGAGTTTGAGAATTAATTTTGATTGGACACTTTGCTTTTTATTTTCAATGGTAAAAGTTTAGGTAAGACATCTAAGATGTAATTGTTTGTGAACTGTTGTAATGGAGAAGATGTAATTTGTCATCACATCATTCAAACTTAATGTTAGCAGGTCACAGTCGGCCATAGGTAAAAGTAGGAAATGTTTTATGTGTCATTTCTCATTTAAAATATATAAAAAAGATAAAGCAAAATGATTTTTTCTGTATAACTTTATTTTTACTATATTGATGATAGATATGTGTATTACTTTAACAGTGGAACTGTTTAAATAAAAATATGACGTAGTAACACAAATGACGAAGGAAGATGATTTTTATGAGTCGTGCACTGACCTGACCTCGAACTCACGATCTACTACACCCAATCACCTAGTCAGAAATACCGCTGCGCCACATCAACGTTTTTTTTTTGTTTTTGTTTTTAAGAACGATGCAATAACGCAGGCATGGTCGGCCAAATACCCTGACATGATGATTGTGGCATATTGTCTATTAGATGATATGAATACCTTGATCGCGATGTATATTTAAGCATTGAACGGCTTTCAGTTGGCATTCATATTGACTATGAATGCCAACTGAAAGCCGTTCAATGCTTATATTTACCATCTGCCATTTTTTATTTGTCGTGCGATTTTTTTTTGAAATTTTCAAATTCAAATTTCAGTTGGCAGTTCATAAGCTGGTGAACTCGCAACTGAATTGGTAGGGTTATATAGTGGCAGTGCCATACAATGGTAAATATACATACATGGAGGCAAATTGTACACATTTTATTAATATTCATCACAGTACAACAATGACAGGAAATTCAAATCTTTACCTTCGTATCAACAACACATAATACATATGATATATTTTGCAAATAATTAGATATATAGCATAGTTACACACATGATGAAGAAAGACAACTTGAAAAGCAAGAATACGAAAATATCCTAAAAAATTTCACTTGCATGTCCTTCCATATTTCCCGATCTATCAGCTGTGTAATAAAATGATGGTAAATTGTTTCACGGTAACATTGACAAGCTACTGTATAAAGTTATGCTATTAGAGTTGTTGTTTTAATGTTGCCTGAGTTTCATGTTGTTTTATGTGTTGAATTAGTATTATTTTGTGTTCGTTGTGTATGTGATTACAACAGGAGATTTTAAAAAGAAATGTCCACTTAAACATGACAAAATAACCTGTAGCAATATTGCATAATCAAGTATTTATGTCAACCACAGTGAAAATGATTTCCATAGCATTCCCTGCATATATACAAATTTACTTTTCTTAATATGTCGATCAGCCTATAGCTAATAACCCTTTAAAATTTTGCCGAAAAACGTTATAGAATTGTTAATTCACTTGATAATTACTGCACCATAAAAGATATCTTATTCGTTTTTTATTTAATATAACTGCTTATTTACGCATGTACATGGTTTTCTACGATTCTGAATATATTATAACAGATCAGGATTCGACCTAAATACGTGCTGTACATGAAATCCCATTCAACAATAATTAATGTACTCTCAAATGAATTATGAATACATTACATTGACAGAGACAACAACTTTTAGAAAAACATACTTCTTGGATGTTACAACTACTGCAATTAGCTTTTTAAATATTGTTATATTGATGTTTATCTATAAATCATATTGTACAACTGTAAGTATGTAACACAAATCTTTTACTTCAGTGTAAGTATTCAAATGTTCCAATAGTTCCAATTTGAATACCGTAAATCACTTATATTTTGCCAGATTTAAGATTTATTTTCACAATAACACGACAGGAGAGTCAATCGCGAATTAAATCACTTGGGATTATTTGTAAGAAAATAACACCTCGATTACCGATATAGGAGTATTGCACTTACAAAGTCTATGATTATAAAAGTTAATCACTGGTGAATTTAATTTTATGATCACTGTTTACGAAATCATAAGATTTAAGTTCGCAAAATAAAGTACATGTATTCGTGAAATCTACAGTAAGTGGTTTACAGTATACAAATATATCAGTTACTACTGCGTGGTTTTGTTAACAAATAAAACGTTATATATATATATATATATATATTTGAAGTGTTATTTTTATTTGCATGTATGGTCTATTTGTCTTTTATATAAGATACAAGCTGTGTGATTCTATTCTCTTAAATTGTTATCTGAAGATTACAACTGCATAATACATTATCACAATGTACTAATACAATATATTGTGTGTAGGTGTGTGAACCAGTTTTGAAACTAACTGGAAAATTGTTTATATATCATACATGGTTTTTTGCTTGGAAATAAGTAATTTCAAATAATTTGCAATGTGAAAGGGTTGTGAGCAAAAATCAACATTAAATAAACAGTGCATACATACATTCTGGAGATATGACATCTACGCATTGAATATAAGCTATATTGACAATTCGTGTACATATTGCAACATATTGTTATGTTATCTTCATGGATGATTTTATTATGAAATAATAATATAACAAAAAAAAACAAAAACCAAAAAAAAATAATTAAAAAACAAAAAACAAAAACCAAAAAAGAGACCCCCCCCCCCCCCACCCCACCTAAAGAAAACAAAACAAAACAAAAAAACTTACTGATAGGCTATAAAGAGGCAAGTATACGTCTCTAAGACATTAATATGAACCTGTCTGAGTGTTTCGTCAGGAGACACGAACTCCTTGAGCTGTGGCAATCTCTTACGTAACTAATGACAATTTTAGGGCTGATTAAATTTTGGATGCATAAAATCTATAGATATTATTTATTTTGATGTTGTGCTTTAAGATGCAGTTAACACAAAAATATTACGTGTGCTTTCTTTAAGTACAATTCGCCACATGTCTTGAAATTGTTAACAACATTATTTTTTTTAAGTATTATTAGATGACACATTGGTCGCCTCTTTTATTTCGGTCGATATATAGTTCAATCAACATGTGATAAGACTAGTTATTTCGTTCTTCGTTTAATATTTTTTATTGGTATGATAAAACTTCATATCAATATAATCAAAAGGTTATAATTGTTTAATAATTGCGTTAAACTCAACAAGGCATATTATATTACAGGCATGATTGTTTTATTTTGATATGTAAAATAAAATAATATTCTATACAATACAAGAAGCTGAGGATATCTAAACTTCAAAGTGACTAAATAATTATTTGTTCCCTAACATACACCTTCTATATACAGCTATAACAACATTGTATATAAGTTTATTATAACATGTCCCTAGTCTTGGTACATGTGTTGCATGTAATTTATACATTGCTTAGTAAACCTTGTAGGTCTAATAAGCAATCATTTATAGGATGCTGATTTGAAGGTTTTTTTTGTTTGTTTTTATTTGGTTTGTTGGTGTGTATTAGATACATTGCAGTACCACTTTATGTATTGCGTGTTTACACCATCGGTACTGTGACATATTTAACAATTCCAATCAATTTTCTATGATGATTGGATAATTATAAGTCTTCAAAGAAGACCATTTATTTAAATTAGTATATAGACTTTTATAGATTTATGGAATAAAAATATGCTTAAGCAAAGCAAACATGATATTTCTACGAAAACAATGGTTTCCCCTCTGATGTGGTCCATTCTTAACAGAATCATGACGTCCACCAATAACGACATTGAGACAGTCAGTCAAATTCAAGATCTAATAAGAGTATATATAAATAACTGTAAATGTGTAAGAAAGGTGAATATACCATAACCATGCCATACATATACCATGTCTGCAAACACTAATGATTTTGAATCAGAATTAGTATAATTGTCAAGAAGTAAAATCATCTTTTATTTAATTCCGTAATGCATTCGGAATATATTAAAATCATACCAATCGCCGTTGGATACAGCATACTGTTTACCTTCATGCCAAGTAATGTAATACGGAGGTACTTGACGTTGTGTGTATGTGTCGTGTGGTCGACTTGGTTGAGTTGTAGTCGTTGACTGATAGTTAGGGTTTCCATTCCTATTGCCTGCAGCTGGTAGATTCGGATAGTGTATGGTAGTGGTCGCGTGGGTAACAGGACACCCCCATGCATCCTTTGTTTGTGGTACTACCGGCGATGCCGTTTGTCTTTGTGTTGAGTTGGGAGCATATCCAGCTGAATTGAGCGATTTGGTACCGGACGACGGTGTATGGTAAGTCTTGCTGAGATCGGTTTTGTTTGAACTTGGCGGCTCCTTTTTTGGTAACTCTTTCTTTTTCTCCTCTTTAAATGGCTGAACGACACCCTTCACAAGAAGTGCTCCATTCTGATGATGAAGTAAGGGAGGCCACACATTGTATGATACTATCGTTCCTGTATTGGTGTAAGGCTTGTACCTTTCGGCGTTGAAAGTGCCAGAAACAGCTGCATCTTCGCCAATTACAACAGGCGGGTTCTGCAAGCACATCAGCCAGCATAGCTCGATACACTTCTTGAAAAAGACAGGGATGTGTTCTGCCTTCCTCCCATATTGTTTGATGACATGTTCCTGTATGTTAGATGATATAACAAAATAAACAATTATGTTACCTTATCTGTTAGCTGTACCTCAACGATCATGCATATTCCCATAACCTTTTGCAATTTGATATATGTACTGGAATAAAAAGGATTCACTTTATCATGTTTGCCTTCTATGTTAATCTCTTGTTGAAAATATATTCCACAACCAAACACTTTTCAATAATTTGAAATAAATCATGTGCAAACAAATACTTTAAATCAATTTGGATTTCATGATTACTCGACGATTTACGATGAATATTTCCTTGAACTGTTATGTTCGAGCTCTGACAATGAATATCGTTGGTCACGTGTGTCAACGTACCGTGATTTTTTGTACTACGTCATATAGTGATATCTCCTTCCTACACTCCTTCAGTTGCTTTAAAGCTGGTTTGGCGATCGTAGTGTTGTTGCTCTCCGCCCATGCTTGTTTAGTTGTTTCCTGTCAAAATATCAAATGAAAATAAGTTATGACAAAACTCCCCCGTTATCAACATTATTACGTTCATTGACTACAATCTTATGAACACTCGTTGAAGAACACCTGTGTTCGGTTTTAAATCATAACTTACTTGCGTCAGACACATTGTAAATGTCACCGAATGAAGAATGAAATGACGACATATTTGTGGAATTATCTGAATTATATGATACACAAAACTATCTAAAAAACAAATGTATTCATGAAAAAGAAAATATTGGCTTAGTATATACCCGAATAATGCGACAATTCAAAATGAGAATTCACGGCAAGAAGAAGTTGATGACTATCTAACTAACAGCACAGTACATGTCCATGACGCATGTGGAGAGCTATCAAGGATCTGTATAAAGGTTTCTGCTTGGATGGATTGCACGGTAATCATACGTTTGTTTTGTACATTTGCGGCTGGGGTTCGATTCCCGATCGGACGTGAATAAATCAGTAGTCACTTGCCCCTCCAAGTGGTTTTTTCAGGTACTCTGGTATCCACAATAAGACCACCAGTTGTCAAATAAAATCAATATTTTAAAATATGGATTAAGGGTCTTGCCTAAAGACATATACGCGAAAGCATAAAAGGATCCTTGATTTCAACTTCGCTTCCTCTAGATCTTAACCGAAAATCGGCGGCTTTCTACGCGATGAACAGAAATCACCGTTCTGATTGGACAAGAATACAAATTATTTCGACTTCTTATGTCTTCACTTTGATGATATAAGCAATGTTGACTTAAGTTTTTATCAAGTTTATTATTTCTTTCATTTCACTTGTAAAATTGTAATAAATCTCCATACGTCATTGTAACATGAAAATGGAGATAATTGACAGGTTATCGACTCAGAATAGAGCACAAGATTCAGGATGCTCGACGATAAAACTTTTGAAATTTTCAGAAAAAAGTTGAAGCTTAACTCACCGTAAGGACTGGATTAAGTAATGTCCTCTGTAGTGACGTCATCTGCTTTTCCGACAGGTCCACGCATATCCTGTAGCATGTCTGCGTAGTAAACAATTATGTGTATGGTACAGGTATAACATGTAGATAATCTTTTAGATAATCATGAAAACATACGTGTACACGTTTTCGGAGAATTAAGACGTATCAAAACGGAACATGTCAAAACAGATGGTGGTGTTTCAAATATCCAAATGAGATATAAGATACATTCACGTATTCTCATGCATAGAATATGTTGTTATAATAATTACAATGTTGGTAAAATTTCTTATCGCTTGTCAAATCTTTCAGTTGGGTTTCTTAGTTAATGACCATGCAGCAGGAAATGACGTCAGCGATATTGTTCGTAAGTGAACAACAATTTCATTTTGACTTTATTATAGACGATTGCTGTTATTCTGTGTTGGCACCCGGGATGACTATAAATGTGGTAAAAAGTAAAAGTTTAGAAATACAATGAAAATTATCTAATATCAATTTTGTATTTGTTTTTTGCTAGATGATTCAAAATTTCTTGTTTTTCCAAAAGTTTTTATCTAACAGATTTATTGCTTAATTTCCTGCATCATACTTTTAATGCCGTTAATCTACCGAGTTGTAAAATATACAGTTTAATCACACGTAAGGTTATAATGTAATTACCTACGTCGGTCTATCCCTCATCACTACAACTAACACAGACAGTGTGAACACATTGAGGAACTGGGGAGATTCGAACATTGGAAACGATTTGTGTATAATTCCATTTAAAGTATTTATATCAGTATCAATTTTATAAAATACGCTGAAAGTGTCTTAACTTGATCAAGTTTCTCTCTGTTTACCTTAAGAGCACCAAGAAGCTCTCCAATGGCTGCTTTCTCGTCGTAACCAACATCACACAGCTTCTCCAAGGCGTCTGTCCATTCGTCATCATAAAGCTCATTGTATTTCTCCCCGAGTTTTGTGGCTCTGTTGGGGTCACTGAGGTCAGCGATAGCTGGATTGTTGTCACTCAGCTTCATTCCCATCTCCTTACTCAATCTGTCAATATTCAAACCTTCCTAGATCTTCGTCGATGTAAAATTGTTAAGATATCCTAACTTCGAAATATAAAGATATATTAAAAACAAATAAATTTTCTACACAATTCAATGTGCATAATGCGATTATAACTGTGTATTTTAAACTCATTAAACGGTCATTTCTTACAAATAATGACATGGATTTAAGATATAATGATACACAGGCAAAAACCGCAAAAAGTTTCTAAACATAAACATTTACGGGTCTTAAGACACTGTTACACTCTTAGTTGAAATTTATTAAATGTATGAATAATTATATATATATAAGTCGGTGCGAGTGACGAGTCAGCACAGTGTTCTACTTACGCTCGTTAACATGCATTTGTGTAGAACCTACCAAACTATAATGTTATTGTTTGCGCTGATTTGGGTATTAACAACACATAATGCGAACACTTTTAATTTTCGTTATTAAGTGTCTTATATATATATATATATATATATATACATATTTTAAAAGAAAATAACATAAAATATTTCCCCCAAAAAATTGATTTCTAGAATCATATCTATTTTAATAGATTAGCATACTGAGTATAATGACATATCACCTAGGTTGGTTTTACACCAGTTAATGTATGGACACTAAACCAAGTAATATGGAACGGGCTATCAAATTTACATTGAAACATTATTAAATAATCACAAGGCGTGTACAATACAGAACAAATCTCTTGATATGAAATCGATACAAAGATACAAAATGATAGCAAAAAGAAATGTCAAATCAATTGATAGGAAAACATATTTACCTTACTGACTAACAACAGGCAGAGCTTTTTTTTTCTTATCAATAACAAAAATACATCAAGACTTTTTCTCAAATACCAAGCGCAATCATATATTACCGTGTCATCACCAGCTTTTTCTCTTCCATGGCAGCATCCCTCTCTTTCATCACCTTCCTCAATTCCTCTTCTCTACCCTTCATTTCTTCTTTCTGGTTTTTATTTTCTACATCAAGACCTTGACATATGCGTTCAATTTGTTGATATCTATTTTCTAAGTCATTTTTCTCCTTCTGCAATCTCTCGTTCGCTTGCATGAGTACTTCGTATCGTTCCCTTTCGTTCTTAATTGTCTCCGACGTAAGACTTTGAAGTCGCTCCCTCCTTGTCTCCAGAATGGTCTCCTACAATTTAGCACATATTTTTGGTTAAAAGATGCATCGTTGTAAACAGGGTATGTACTGTTTGTCATAAAAATACATATGGAAATGCATATGATATGAAGAGGCATCAACACCATAAACTATAATGATAATAAGAATAAATGTCATCAAGTCGTAAATATCAAGAGGAGAAGTTTCTCGGGATGCAATTGATTATTATTAATTCAATTAACAGTAAAATACATCATAGAAGCTACTTTTGTAGGATGTTAATAGCGTTAAGAATTGAGCTTGTTTGTATTGCATATAAATACCCCAGCTCACGCTGGCTTTCAATATATCATAATTTCACATTCTCGAAGAGTTAACACCTTTTATAGCAGCATAAAAAAAATTATGACGTATTATAAATGGTTTAAGATAGTTCCTACCTCATTGCTCACACGGTCTTCCTGCCTCGTCTGTTTCAGGAGCCCTTTGTAATCATCTAGTGCTGTATTCAAGTCTATCTCTTTGAGGTCGGATGCTATCTGAAGAAGCTTTCGAAGATCACTGATATAGCTTATATCATTTGCTGCTCCCGTAGAAGATTGTGTTGCTTGCTTTGTAATCGTAGAGTTTGGTTGGCGCGTTTGTATACTGAAGAAAAGAATACAATTAGATAAAAAATGTATGTATGTATGTATGTATGTATGTATGAAGCCGACTAATTAAGGATTTTTTATAAGAACTTATCTATAGGGTGATATGAAAACTTGCATCTTAATTCACATTAGTATAATGACACGAATTTTACATACAGTGTAAACTCAGGACAATCACAAGTTCTTCACGTTTTAAACCTATATTCATCATGAACATGAATTATGGAAGCACTATTACAGGTTAGGCTTTAAATTGGGGCTATTTTGGAAGGAAAAAGTTTGTGGCAGAAAAAAAGGAATTTACCTTTAATATCCTGATTATACCTTTTAACATTCTAACTACATATTTTAACACATCAATCCCCTACACAAGATTTTTATATCAACTTAATGTCAGATTTACTTGTACTTTCGGTTTGTATATCTGTAGCACACCGTTCAAATCAATAACTTGTACAGCAAAAGAATAATATACGATATTCAACCATATACCACTGATATGATTTAAATATAGTTTGTACAACATTTAATCAACTCTCAAAGTTAGTCTTCACTTTTTAAAGATTAATGATAGCTCATATCGCTGTCATCAGCTTTTTCAACTTTTATTTTTAAATGCTCACCGCTCGCGAGGTGTCGGCCGTTCCGCAAGGGTGCCTGTGGCAGCAACAGATCCCACACCCGACTTCAAACTATACTGAGGAGTCGTCATTGTTCTAAATCACAATAGATATATAATTATCATATGTTGAGTTTATTATCGGTTGTTCACCGTTCCTAACCTTCATATTTACTTAGTATAAGACAATATCGATTCTTTAGTGTACTTTCGGTTTGTATATGTGTAACACTACGTTCACTTCAATAACAATTATCGGCCTGTACGATGTTTAAAACATATATACATGTATGAGACGCCATCTTATGTTCACTACGATAGATACAGACTGATACACTGCTGGTGTAGACATATGTCAATTAATTATGTACCATGACAGATAACTTACCTGTGAGGAAACACAAACCTAGTTGTCACACCTGCTGATGTCAATGTAAGCAGACATACATGTAGCTTTCACCTCCAGTTCACACGGGTTGTGTAATCAGTGGCTGTGAGTAATGCATATAATATAATTCCACGAACGGGATGTTTACATTTCCGCACAAGGAAGTAATAATGATTTAAAAATACACAAATAAATGCACATGTAACACATCTAAAACATGCTTAAATAAATACCGAGTCAGCTAGTTTTTAACGCCATAGTTAGACAATTAAGTGACTAATATAAAAAAAATGGGTTTACTTCAATTAAAAAAAAATAAAAATTGTGTGTGTGTGTGTATGTGTGTGTGTGTGTGTGTGTGTGTGTGTGGGGGGGGGGGGGGGGGGGGGGGGGGGGGGGGGGGGGGAGTATTCTAGAAATAGATGCATAAATGCAAGTCAATTTAATATTTATTCGAGAGGAAAAACCGATTCTGTATTTTATTTAGCAAGACATATTCCTTTACATGAAGTACTCGGGTGTGTACCTGATACAAAATGTTCAAGTAGTATATCAATAAATGTACAAGACATATATCAAAAGATAAATATTTTTTATAAGATACATTATCAATCATTTAAGACGGATATGATGAATGTCAGATATTGGATATATTATTTTGTAATAATGATGTCAATTATATCATTTATCAAACAACGTGACTTGACTTTGCATGTTTTTTTTTTCACGTCAGAGGCAATAATGCCAAAAAATAGCCAAGACGAGCTTCAATTATGGGTCACCGCCTTGCACAATTTGTCAACGCAACAGGTAGCTTTCGCAAGAATATACATGTACTTGTGTATTTGACAGGTTAGTTGAGGTAGTAGTAGTAGAATGTTGATGTTTATAAAACAGACATTGGACTTCTACAGGTTCTTTTTATCATTTCAACAAGGAAGCACTTCATTTTATGTTTTAAGTGTGTTTAATATTATAAAGCTGTTATCGCGAAAATTGGCCAGCGACGTTATAACTGGGCTCCGATCAAAACAATAAAAGTTGGCAGACAGAGAATCGAGTGATGGCAAGCGAAAGTTTGAAGCTTAATATCATTCTCAGTTGTTAACTAAGTGGCATAATTGTGATAATAATCGTCGAATTTCGATTATTCTGATGTTTACCCGAAAGGTAATTCCCTAAAGAAATAACGAAATTTGTCCACTTAGCCCCATTTGTTGCTCTGACAATCACAAGAAATATGTTTGCTTATTTCTAGCATTACCTACACAATCGCTGCCAACATGATGGATCCAATGGTAAACGTTGTTACTTATCATTTATCTCAGCTGGGGTTCTGTATGATCAATTCTGAGGACGTTGTTTATCTTGATTTTTGATGAACGCTATTGTCTATGATATCGATCGTTTTATAAAATAAGTTTCTGATGACATATTTTAAATACAGATTATGCGAAGCTGAGTATCTGTTGGGATAAGGAAATTCAATATAATCAGATGTTTATTCCATACAGTTTGAATGTTAAATTGTATTCAATTAGGATGTAAATGCCTATTCTGTCTTTTTGCTTTAAATAAAGTTTTACCTATTTCAAAAGGTTAGAGTATTCTCTTCATAAAACAAAATTAATACTAATCTAATAGAGCTGCCTCTTTGTTCAGCATTGAGATTGTAATATGTAATATGTTATATTATGTCTGTTTGTACCATTGTGCATTTAAAAATAATAATTGGCGACTGGTCTGGAGATTTTTCTGTACCCTGTGGGTCGCACATACTGATACAGGGGTTAGCTATCACGTGGTTTAGACATGACCAATGAACACGTGTTCCAAAAAGAAATGTCGGGAAATTCAAATAATATGCCACGCATAAATATCTACGTTTATGAAAAAATATTATCTGTTGCTAGATATTCATTTACTCTCTAACTCATCAAGACGAAATTAACATCTGGATTATAAAGCATATCAAGTTTTAACAAAATCGGGAGAAAACTATTTAAGAACTCCAAAACAGATTCAAGTATAAGTCATAGAGGACGATGAAAAAAAGAAAAAGAAAAAGCTGCATGGATATGCAACAACTACTCTGAATGAAATGAAGCGGTCAATGACAATTAGGCTGTGATTATGTGAAAAAAATTCCTCTCGCGGACATAGCTTTACATAATGGCTATACATTCTACACAATTTCAAAATAGACGATTGAGAAATATAGGAGGGAATCTCCGAAAAAGAAATAAAACTGAAAACAATAATCGTATCGAACTGCCGTCCAGAGACACACAACTACAAATCATGACTTTTAAACTTTAAAAAAAAAAGATCAGTCGAAAATTGTAGATGGCCGCACAAGTACAAGTTTATGCCTGATGGACAGACGACGCCATACAATAATATTTCCACCAAGTTTGACGTGCGTGTAAAATGATTTGAATAAGTAATAATTGTTTCTGAATCCTTATTCTACGTATCAATTGTTCGATATTTGGTTTTCTGTTCAATACACATTGTTTAAACTAATAAATCATTGTCTTCATTTTAAGATACTGTTCCACAGTATACTGCCGACTCTTTAAACAATACTAGTACATGGATTATCAGGAACTGTAAAGTTCATAAAACAAAAAACGCAATTCATATAAAGAATCTTCTTTAAACCATTTTTATTGATTAATAAAATTTACATTTAAAAAATTAGTAAAAAGATATGTTTCAATATTTTCACTTAATTTCATTTAATTGCATATATTTGAAAACCGCTTTTACAATATACACATGTCAAAGTCTCTTAACATATAGTAAACAAGTATCATAGAGGATGGAATCGTTACAGATAATATTTTGATTAGTCATGTTTCCTTATAAAGATATAATCTTCCGTTAGGAAATATGGGAATATATCTCCAAACAAAATATAGCAAGACTGCGAATATATATATATATATATATAAATATATAATACATGTAGTAATAACATTCATGATAAACAGCAATGTTTGGTTAAATCACATTTATTTAACCATACCTTTCGATTTGTTTTACACAAAACTCTACTCTATGATTGGTCATTTTACTGCAAAATAACATATATTTTTTTTCACACCTACTACCGCCAACACCAACATTCAAAAACCTACACACAACCTTTCACACCTAGAGCCCCGCCCCCATCCCTGTTCACATATATTTGACAGTTAAGTCTCTGCATGTTTTCAGATAAAACAAAGTGAGTTTCCGTGTAGGGTGACACACATCCAATCACTTTCCTTAATAAACCTTAATCATATCTACTGGCTGAGGACTAGCGCTAAGTTATTGTATATATCACATTGAAACCATACCAAAGCTTTCTATAAACTTTTCTTCATATAATATATTCTTATATTTCTACTGTATCTGTTAAATCCGTCACAAATTGGTCATCACTTTAATATCATACACATACGTGTCCAATATTTCATTTATCTTTTCTTTTTCTTTTTGCTACTATAGTTACGACAAAAATGAATCTAGTTCAAAGATCTTTCAGTTTACCATGTGAAATGAGCTTCAGAATGTTCAAGCATATGATTCCTCAAGCTTTCGCAAATAACTTTTATAGTCTTCATATTTCAAATACTTGTCGCCTATTTGTATGTAGGTCACACCGTTTTGTTTGAAAGTTGATCGTTCTGGAGAAACCGATTGCTGAACGTAGTTTGTAGATGGTCGTGTGCTTTCGTAATGGTAGGTTCCTATGTTTGATCGTTTTGCTTCAACGTGATCATGGACATGTGATCGATGAGAATCCGAACCGTGGGTCGCTACCTGTGTGTACGGATCGTGGTCGGTGGTTCTACTGTAATCCAAATAAGGCGTGTGGTCTCTCCATGACGTTTCTGTTTGAAATGGCTTGTTTTTTCTGACAGACTCCGTCCTACCATAAACGTCCTCATAAGAGTCGTATCCTGCGTTTCCAGTAAAACGGTCATTATTTTTAAGCGAGTATGTGGTACCGTAATCTGTCCGATCTTTCACTGCTGGGATAGCTTTCATCCCTGTCAGACCCACATGGTCCTTCCTTTTCTTTTTCTCCACCTTTATTGGCTGGACGATTCCTTTCACAAGCAGGGATCCGTTCTGGTGGAGAAGTAAAGGCGGCCACACATTGTACGATACGATTGTTCCACTGTTCGTGTACGGCTTATATATGTTGGTATCGAAAGTATCATTCAAGGTCGCTTGTTTACCAATAACAACAGGTGGGTCCAGGACGCACATAAACCAACACACCTCAATGCATTTCTTGACAAAATGTGGGATTTTGTTTGCATGATATCCAATTTTGTCAGCAACGTTTTCCTGTTAATTAACGTAAAATCATAAAAGTTAAGGCGGAAGGAAGTATTTATCGTTATCGAAGACAAAACGTCAGGCCATATACAGTGCCTATATCTAGTCTGTTGATACAATTGATACATTTAGTCTGTTGTTAGAGTGTATATATCTAGTCTGTTGATACAGTGTATATATCTAGTCTGTTGATACAGTGTATATATCTAGTCTATTGATACAGTGTATATATATAGTCTGTTGATACAGTGTATATATCTAGTCTGTTGATACAGTGTATATATCAAGTCTGTTGATACAGTGTATATATCCAGTCTGTTGATACAGTGTATATATCAAGTCTGTTGATACGGTGTATATATATAGTCTGTTGATACGGTGTATATATCTAGCCTGTTGATACAGTGTATCTATCTATTATGTTGATACAGTGTATATATCTAGTCTATTGATACAGTGTATATATCTAGTCTGTTGATACAGTGTATATATCTAGTCTGTTGATACAGTGTATATATCTAGTCTGTCGATGCAGTGTATATATCTAGTCTGTTGATGCAGTGTATATATCTAGTCTGTTGATACAGTGTATATATCTAGTCTGTTGATACAGTGTATATCTAGTCTGTTGATACAGTGTATATATCTAGTCTGCTGATACCGTGTATATATCTAGTCTATTGTTAGAGTTTATATATTTAGTCTGTTGATACAGTGTATATATCTAGTTTGTTTATACAGTGTATATATCAAGTCTGTTGATACAGTGTATATATTTAGTCTGTTGATACAGTGTATATATCTAGTCTGTTGATACAGTATATATATCTAGTCTGTTGATACAGTGCATATATCTAGTCTGTTGTTAAAGTGTATATATCTAGTCTGTTGATACAGTGTATATATCTAGTCTGTTGATACAGTGTATATATCTAGTCTGTTGATACAGTGTATATATCTAGTCTGTTGTTACAGTGTATATATCTAGTCTGTTGATACAGTGTATATATCTAGTCTGTTGATACAGTGTATATATCTAGTCTGTTGTTACAGTGTATATATCTAGTCTTTGATACAGTGTATATATCTAGTCTGTTGATACAGTGTATATATCTAGTCTGTTACTACATTGTATATATCTAGTCTGTTGTTACATTGTATATATCTAGTCTGTTGTAACATTGTATATATCTAGTCTGTTGATACAGTGTAGTATATAGTCTATCGATACAGTGTATATATCTAGTCTGTTGTTACATTGTATATATGTAGTCTGTTGATACAGTGTATATATCTAGTCTGTTGATACAGTGTATATATCTAGTCTGTTGTTACATTGTATATATCTAGTCTGTTGGTACAGTGTAGCATATAGTCTATCGATACAGTGTATATATCAAGTATGTTGATTCAGTGTATATATCTAGTCTGTTGTTACATTGTATATATGTAGTCCGTTGATACAGTGTATATATCTAGTCTGTTGATACAGTGTATATATCTAGTCTGTTGTTACATTGTATATATCTAGTCTGTTGATACAGTGTAATATATAGTCTATCGATACAGTGTATATATCAAGTATGTTGATGCAGTGTATATATCTAGTCTGTTGATACAGTGTATATATCTAGTCTGTTGATACAGTGTATATATCTAGTCTGTTGATACAGTGTATATATCTAGTCTGTTGATACAGTGGAAATAGATGCATAAATGCAAGTCAATTTAATATTTATTCGAGAGGAAAAACCGATTCTGTATTTTATTTAGCAAGACATATTCCTTTACATGAAGTACTCGGGTGTGTACCTGATACAAAATGTTCAAGTAGTATATCAATAAATGTACAAGACATATATCAAAAGATAAATATTTTTTATAAGATACATTATCAATCATTTAAGACGGATATGATGAATGTCAGATATTGGATATATTATTTTGTAATAATGATGTCAATTATATCATTTATCAAACAACGTGACTTGACTTTGCATGTTTTTTTTTTTCACGTCAGAGGCAATAATGCCAAAAAATAGCCAAGACGAGCTTCAATTATGGGTCACCGCCTTGCACAATTTGTCAACGCAACAGGTAGCTTTCGCAAGAATATACATGTACTTGTGTATTTGACAGGTTAGTTGAGGTAGTAGTAGTAGAATGTTGATGTTTATAAAACAGACATTGGACTTCTACAGGTTCTTTTTATCATTTCAACAAGGAAGCACTTCATTTTATGTTTTAAGTGTGTTTAATATTATAAAGCTGTTATCGCGAAAATTGGCCAGCGACGTTATAACTGGGCTCCGATCAAAACAATAAAAGTTGGCAGACAGAGAATCGAGTGATGGCAAGCGAAAGTTTGAAGCTTAATATCATTCTCAGTTGTTAACTAAGTGGCATAATTGTGATAATAATCGTCGAATTTCGATTATTCTGATGTTTACCCGAAAGGTAATTCCCTAAAGAAATAACGAAATTTGTCCACTTAGCCCCATTTGTTGCTCTGACAATCACAAGAAATATGTTTGCTTATTTCTAGCATTACCTACACAATCGCTGCCAACATGATGGATCCAATGGTAAACGTTGTTACTTATCATTTATCTCAGCTGGGGTTCTGTATGATCAATTCTGAGGACGTTGTTTATCTTGATTTTTGATGAACGCTATTGTCTATGATATCGATCGTTTTATAAAATAAGTTTCTGATGACATATTTTAAATACAGATTATGCGAAGCTGAGTATCTGTTGGGATAAGGAAATTCAATATAATCAGATGTTTATTCCATACAGTTTGAATGTTAAATTGTATTCAATTAGGATGTAAATGCCTATTCTGTCTTTTTGCTTTAAATAAAGTTTTACCTATTTCAAAAGGTTAGAGTATTCTCTTCATAAAACAAAATTAATACTAATCTAATAGAGCTGCCTCTTTGTTCAGCATTGAGATTGTAATATGTAATATGTTATATTATGTCTGTTTGTACCATTGTGCATTTAAAAATAATAATTGGCGACTGGTCTGGAGATTTTTCTGTACCCTGTGGGTCGCACATACTGATACAGGGGTTAGCTATCACGTGGTTTAGACATGACCAATGAACACGTGTTCCAAAAAGAAATGTCGGGAATTCAAATAATATGCCACGCATAAATATCTACGTTTATGAAAAAATATTATCTGTTGCTAGATATTCATTTACTCTCTAACTCATCAAGACGAAATTAACATCTGGATTATAAAGCATATCAAGTTTTAACAAAATCGGGAGAAAACTATTTAAGAACTCCAAAACAGATTCAAGTATAAGTCATAGAGGACGATGAAAAAAAGAAAAAGAAAAAGCTGCATGGATATGCAACAACTACTCTGAATGAAATGAAGCGGTCAATGACAATTAGGCTGTGATTATGTGAAAAAAATTCCTCTCGCGGACATAGCTTTACATAATGGCTATACATTCTACACAATTTCAAAATAGACGATTGAGAAATATAGGAGGGAATCTCCGAAAAAGAAATAAAACTGAAAACAATAATCGTATCGAACTGCCGTCCAGAGACACACAACTACAAATCATGACTTTTAAACTTTAAAAAAAAAAGATCAGTCGAAAATTGTAGATGGCCGCACAAGTACAAGTTTATGCCTGATGGACAGACGACGCCATACAATAATATTTCCACCAAGTTTGACGTGCGTGTAAAATGATTTGAATAAGTAATAATTGTTTCTGAATCCTTATTCTACGTATCAATTGTTCGATATTTGGTTTTCTGTTCAATACACATTGTTTAAACTAATAAATCATTGTCTTCATTTTAAGATACTGTTCCACAGTATACTGCCGACTCTTTAAACAATACTAGTACATGGATTATCAGGAACTGTAAAGTTCATAAAACAAAAAACGCAATTCATATAAAGAATCTTCTTTAAACCATTTTTATTGATTAATAAAATTTACATTTAAAAAATTAGTAAAAAGATATGTTTCAATATTTTCACTTAATTTCATTTAATTGCATATATTTGAAAACCGCTTTTACAATATACACATGTCAAAGTCTCTTAACATATAGTAAACAAGTATCATAGAGGATGGAATCGTTACAGATAATATTTTGATTAGTCATGTTTCCTTATAAAGATATAATCTTCCGTTAGGAAATATGGGAATATATCTCCAAACAAAATATAGCAAGACTGCGAATATATATATATATATATATAAATATATAATACATGTAGTAATAACATTCATGATAAACAGCAATGTTTGGTTAAATCACATTTATTTAACCATACCTTTCGATTTGTTTTACACAAAACTCTACTCTATGATTGGTCATTTTACTGCAAAATAACATATATTTTTTTTCACACCTACTACCGCCAACACCAACATTCAAAAAACCTACACACAACCTTTCACACCTAGAGCCCCGCCCCCATCCCTGTTCACATATATTTGACAGTTAAGTCTCTGCATGTTTTCAGATAAAACAAAGTGAGTTTCCGTGTAGGGTGACACACATCCAATCACTTTCCTTAATAAACCTTAATCATATCTACTGGCTGAGGACTAGCGCTAAGTTATTGTATATATCACATTGAAACCATACCAAAGCTTTCTATAAACTTTTCTTCATATAATATATTCTTATATTTCTACTGTATCTGTTAAATCCGTCACAAATTGGTCATCACTTTAATATCATACACATACGTGTCCAATATTTCATTTATCTTTTCTTTTTCTTTTTGCTACTATAGTTACGACAAAAATGAATCTAGTTCAAAGATCTTTCAGTTTACCATGTGAAATGAGCTTCAGAATGTTCAAGCATATGATTCCTCAAGCTTTCGCAAATAACTTTTATAGTCTTCATATTTCAAATACTTGTCGCCTATTTGTATGTAGGTCACACCGTTTTGTTTGAAAGTTGATCGTTCTGGAGAAACCGATTGCTGAACGTAGTTTGTAGATGGTCGTGTGCTTTCGTAATGGTAGGTTCCTATGTTTGATCGTTTTGCTTCAACGTGATCATGGACATGTGATCGATGAGAATCCGAACCGTGGGTCGCTACCTGTGTGTACGGATCGTGGTCGGTGGTTCTACTGTAATCCAAATAAGGCGTGTGGTCTCTCCATGACGTTTCTGTTTGAAATGGCTTGTTTTTTCTGACAGACTCCGTCCTACCATAAACGTCCTCATAAGAGTCGTATCCTGCGTTTCCAGTAAAACGGTCATTATTTTTAAGCGAGTATGTGGTACCGTAATCTGTCCGATCTTTCACTGCTGGGATAGCTTTCATCCCTGTCAGACCCACATGGTCCTTCCTTTTCTTTTTCTCCACCTTTATTGGCTGGACGATTCCTTTCACAAGCAGGGATCCGTTCTGGTGGAGAAGTAAAGGCGGCCACACATTGTACGATACGATTGTTCCACTGTTCGTGTACGGCTTATATATGTTGGTATCGAAAGTATCATTCAAGGTCGCTTGTTTACCAATAACAACAGGTGGGTCCAGGACGCACATAAACCAACACACCTCAATGCATTTCTTGACAAAATGTGGGATTTTGTTTGCATGATATCCAATTTTGTCAGCAACGTTTTCCTGTTAATTAACGTAAAATCATAAAAGTTAAGGCGGAAGGAAGTATTTATCGTTATCGAAGACAAAACGTCAGGCCATATACAGTGCCTATATCTAGTCTGTTGATACAATTGATACATTTAGTCTGTTGTTAGAGTGTATATATCTAGTCTGTTGATACAGTGTATATATCTAGTCTGTTGATACAGTGTATATATCTAGTCTATTGATACAGTGTATATATATAGTCTGTTGATACAGTGTATATATCTAGTCTGTTGATACAGTGTATATATCAAGTCTGTTGATACAGTGTATATATCCAGTCTGTTGATACAGTGTATATATCAAGTCTGTTGATACGGTGTATATATATAGTCTGTTGATACGGTTGTATATATCTAGCCTGTTGATACAGTGTATCTATCTATTATGTTGATACAGTGTATATATCTAGTCTATTGATACAGTGTATATATCTAGTCTGTTGATACAGTGTATATATCTAGTCTGTTGATACAGTGTATATATCTAGTCTGTCGATGCAGTGTATATATCTAGTCTGTTGATGCAGTGTATATATCTAGTCTGTTGATACAGTGTATATATCTAGTCTGTTGATACAGTGTATATATCTAGTCTGTTGATACAGTGTATATATCTAGTCTGCTGATACCGTGTATATATCTAGTCTATTGTTAGAGTTTATATATTTAGTCTGTTGATACAGTGTATATATCTAGTTTGTTTATACAGTGTATATATCAAGTCTGTTGATACAGTGTATATATTTAGTCTGTTGATACAGTGTATATATCTAGTCTGTTGATACAGTATATATATCTAGTCTGTTGATACAGTGCATATATCTAGTCTGTTGTTAAAGTGTATATATCTAGTCTGTTGATACAGTGTATATATCTAGTCTGTTGATACAGTGTATATATCTAGTCTGTTGATACAGTGTATATCTAGTCTGTTGTTACAGTGTATATATCTAGTCTGTTGATACAGTGTATATATCTAGTCTGTTGATACAGTGTATATATCTAGTCTGTTGTTACAGTGTATATATCTAGTCTTTGATACAGTGTATATATCTAGTCTGTTGATACAGTGTATATATCTAGTCTGTTACTACATTGTATATATCTAGTCTGTTGTTACATTGTATATATCTAGTCTGTTGTAACATTGTATATATCTAGTCTGTTGATACAGTGTAGTATATAGTCTATCGATACAGTGTATATATCTAGTCTGTTGTTACATTGTATATATGTAGTCTGTTGATACAGTGTATATATCTAGTCTGTTGATACAGTGTATATATCTAGTCTGTTGTTACATTGTATATATCTAGTCTGTTGGTACAGTGTAGCATATAGTCTATCGATACAGTGTATATATCAAGTATGTTGATTCAGTGTATATATCTAGTCTGTTGTTACATTGTATATATGTAGTCCGTTGATACAGTGTATATATCTAGTCTGTTGATACAGTGTATATATCTAGTCTGTTGTTACATTGTATATATCTAGTCTGTTGATACAGTGTAATATATAGTCTATCGATACAGTGTATATATCAAGTATGTTGATGCAGTGTATATATCTAGTCTGTTGATACAGTGTATATATCTAGTCTGTTGATACAGTGTATATATCTAGTCTGTTGATACAGTGTATATATCTAGTCTGTTGATACAGTGGATATATCTAGTCTGTTGTTACAGTGTATATATCTAGTCTGTTGATACAGTGTATATATCTAGTCTTTGATACAGTGTATATATCTAGTCTGTTGATACAGTGTATATATCTAGTCTGTTACTACATTGTATATATCTAGTCTGTTGTTACATTGTATATATCTAGTCTGTTGATACAGTGTAGCATATAGTCTATCGATACAGTGTGTATATCAAGTATGTTGATTCAGTGTATATATCTAGTCTGTTGTTACATTGTATATATGTAGTCTGTTGATACAGTGTATATATCTAGTCTGTTGATACAGTGTATATATCTAATCTGTTGTTACATTGTATATATCTTATCTGTTGATACAGTGTATATATCTAGTCTGTTACTACATTGTATATATCTAGTCTGTTGATAGAGTGTATATATCAAGTATGTTGATACAGTGTATATATCTTGTCTGTTGATACAGTGTATATATCTAGTATGTTGATACAGTGTATATATCTTGTCTGTTGATACAGTGTATATATCTAGTCTGTTGATACAGTGTATATATCTAGTCTGTTGATACAGTGTATATATTTATCTGTTGATACAGTGTATATATCTAGTCTGTTGATACAGTGTATATATCTTGTCTGTTGATACAGTGTATATATCTAGTCTGTTGATACAGTGTATATATCTAGTCTGTTGATACAGTGTATATATCTAGTCTGTTGATACAGTGTATACATCTAGTCTATTGATACAGTGTATATATCTAGTCTGTTGATACAGTGCATATATCTAGTCTGTTGTTAAAGTGTATATATCTAGTCTGTTGATACAGTGTATATATCTAGTCTGTTGATACAGTGTATATATCTAGTCTGTTGATACAGTGTATATATCTAGTCTGTTGTTACAGTGTATATATCTAGTCTGTTGATACAGTGTATATATCTAGTCTGTTGATACAGTGTATATATATAGTCTGTTGTTACAGTGTATATATCTAGTCTTTGATACAGTGTATATATCTAGTCTGTTGATACAGTGTATATATCTAGTCTGTTACTACATTGTATATATCTAGTCTGTTGTTACATTGTATATATCTAGTCTGTTGTAACATTGTATATATCTAGTCTGTTGATACAGTGTAGTATATAGTCTATCGATACAGTGTATATATCAAGTATGTTGATTCAGTGTATATATCTAGTCTGTTGTTACATTGTATATATCTAGTCTGTTGATACAGTGTATATATCTAGTCTGTTGATACAGTGTATACATCTAGTCTGTTGATACAGTGTATATATCTAGTCTGTTGATACAGTGCATATATCTAGTCTGTTGTTAAAGTGTATATATCTAGTCTGTTGATACAGTGTATATATCTAGTCTGTTGATACAGTGTATATATCTAGTCTGTTGTTACAGTGTATATATCTAGTCTGTTGATACAGTGTATATATCTAGTCTGTTGATACAGTGTATATATCTAGTCTGTTGTTACAGTGTATATATCTAGTCTTTGATACAGTGTATATATCTAGTCTGTTGATACAGTGTATATATCTAGTCTGTTACTACATTGTATATATCTAGTCTGTTGTTACATTGTATATATCTAGTCTGTTGTAACATTGTATATATCTAGTCTGTTGATACAGTGTAGTATATAGTCTATCGATACAGTGTATATATCAAGTATGTTGATTCAATGTATATATCTAGTCTGTTGTTACATTGTATATATGTAGTCTGTTGATACAGTGTATATATCTAGTCTGTTGATACAGTGTATATATCTAGTCTGTTGATACAGTGTATATATCTAGTCTGTTGATACAGTGTATATATCTAGTCTGTTGATACAGTGTATATATCTACTCTGTTGATGCAGTGTATATATCTAGTATGTTGATACAGTGTATATATCTAGTCTGTTGATACAGTGTATATATCTAGTCTGTTGATACAGTTCATATATCAAGTCTGTTGATACAGTGTATATATCTAGTCTGTTGATACAGTGTATATATCAAGTCTGTTGATACAGTGTATATATCTAGTCTGTTGATACAGTGTATATATCTAGTCTGTTGATACAGTGTATATATCTAGTCTGTTGATACAGTGTATATATCTACTCTGTTGATGCAGTGTATATATCTAGTATGTTGATACAGTGTATATATCTAGTCTGTTGATACAGTGTATATATCTAGTCTGTTGATACAGTTTATATATCAAGTCTGTTGATACAGTGTATATATCTAGTCTGTTGATACAGTGTATATATCAAGTCTGTTGATACAGTGTATATATCTAGTCTGTTGATACAGTGTATATATCTAGTATGTTGATACAGTGTATATATCTAGTCTGTTGATACAGTGTATATATCTAGTCTGTTGTTACATTGTATATATCTAGTCTGTTGATACAGTGTATATATCTAGTCTGTTGATACATTGTATATATCTAGTCTGTTGATACAGTGTATATATCTAGTATGTTGATACAGTGTATATATCTAGTCTGTTGATACAGTGTATATATCTAGTCTGTTGATACAGTGTATATATCTAGTCTGTTGATACAGTGTATATATCTAGTCTGTTGATAAACAGTCTATATATCTAGTCTGTTGATACAGTGTATATATATAGCCTGCTTAAATCGAACATAAAATGCTCTCACAGTTTGTATTTCCCCCCAAGAATTTTGCATTGGCTGCATTTGTCTGAATTCTATTTTGACGTTATAATATTGGCAATGGTGTTATGTCATGAGGCCAAAAGCTTGCTGAAGGGTATCTAAAATTTGTTTTCGTTTCATATGCTATTTTAAAGCTCGTCTGTGCAATCAAATGCATACATTCTCATTTCCAAAATATCACTCATAAGATCTTATTAATATACTGTAAACGTGGAAATATACGCGATGGGGAAATTTACGCTAATTACACGGAGTCCTTTTGATCGCAAACATTCCCCACGCGTATTATTTTGATATTGATATTAATTTCCATAATCTCGAACTACAAACGAAGGTGAATCGATCGCGAAAATTACCCCAATGCGTATAATTTACATATAAAAATCGCGAAATTAACCCCCCCCCCCCCCCCCCCCCTCCGCGAAAATAACCACGTTTACAGTACATGCATATACACTTTATTTCAGCACGATCTTCGTAATTCGAAAATTTGAATAGGGAAAATGAATCTTCTCACTGTGCATTCAAAAGAGAATGAATAATAGTGAAGTGAGAGTAGTGTTTCTAATTAGGATATTTCCCTCTAAAAATGATGTTTTCACAAAGACAGAAACATCGTGCATATCATGATCTGTTTTATAATCTTATTATTGTATAAAGTGGCCATCCTATTACAACTGAGATATCTTATTAAAGTTACCTTACCCCTACTAGCGGAAAAAAGAAACGCACATTTATTTTTGATATTTATTACTATTCATGATTCTTTGATGTGTTCATGGTGTGGGTTTTTCGATTATTTCATCATTACTGAATACAATATTATGATTTTTGCTGTCCTATCACAAACGGTGATTTCGTGAATACCGATAAAACAAGAGTATCCTACGGCATTTCTTGATCCAAATCAGAAGCGTGTGTGTCCACCTCTGGCATCAGTGGCTGCTCTTACTCTCCTTTACACTGAATTCATCAAGGTGTTTATGGCCGTTTGCGAAGTAGCTCGTCCCACAAAGGCTCGATTGGGGACATTCCTGTACTGAATGGCCGCTAATCAAGAACTGGAACGTTGTTTTGAGCCAGAAAGTCAGTGTGAAATTTAATTGACTTTAGACCACGTGTCTAAAAGTTATTTAGATGATTGAGTTTTCGAACATGCGTTTCTTTTTTTCGCTAATATATATTAAAATTAATACTATTGTATTTTAGAGCTCTACAATAGAACAATAGATCGAAAAAATTATATGTTTTGTTATACTTTTTTTTACCTGAGCTATGTTTTCCATGACTTGAGACGACATCTCTTTCCTGCAATCCTTCAACTGCTTGAAAATAGATTTCGGAACGTTAAACTTCACTGACAGTTCCCAGGCTTGTTTCGGTCTCTCCTTAATGAAACATAGAAACAAACATTATGTACCTAAGTTCACGGGAATATTATATATGAAGTATGGTAAGTAAAATAGTATTGATTATCAGTTTGTTTATCCGTACATAAGTACGGGTTTGGCCGGACTACTTTTCGATTAACGTTTACCGAAACATCCTACAGGTTTTATTTTCCATATGCCTTTAAGATAACAAAATTAGATACCATAAAAAAGACTATCGTTATATATAATTTACAAAGTATCCATAAATTTTCTCTCTATATTTATGTATTATATAGTTTCCATTCTTGACTAATAAGTGAATAATCAATATTTGTAATAAATGCTTTATGTTATGGTGAGAACATTGATACAGTCTTAAACATAATATTCAATCCAATTTGTTTCATACTGAACTATGTTCAAGTGAAATGCCTTTGTTTATGTTGAGATGTAAATGACATAGTTGTAGCTTCTTTCAATGAAATCATAGCCCTAATGAATTTTGAATGTATTAGTCACCTGCAGCATACAGGTTTAGATATACCTCTTCCACTAAATGAAGTTACATAATTATTTCAATTGGTCAGTTGGAGTCAAAATTGTCTTATTTTTTTTCTTTAAGACAACTTGCAGACACATACTTCCTTGGGTGTTTTTTGATAAATTGACAAGCTATGAAAAGTTACATATCACCTTTTCATGTGCATGTTCTAAATTCAAAACGGTATTGCTTTGAGCAATGCCAATATTATCAGGATTGAAGATGCCTATCCATATTTTCAAAATTATATTCATCGGAAAAGAAAATTAATTTACATCTTTCATTGTTTTAATACTGTTTTATACCTCAATGTTTGTTTCCAATATGCATCATACAATGTAAAATATTTACCATTTTATGCAAATTTCCATCTGGTTCTGTTTTTTTTTTTTGTTATGTTGCGGTATTTTATTAATTCCTTTTAAACAGCTGGTGCATTTCGAACGACGGCCTTTAAATGAGTTTATTTGATATCATTGTAATACACCTAGTAATTGTACAGTACTGCAGCTATTGCTTTAACCCTTAAATAAGCAGTCTAACGCGTGTATTTTGGGCTTAAGACACAACAACTTTAGCAAAACATCTAATATGTCTCTAGTTGTTTAGATTATCTTTTGTATGACGTATACTATTTCTAAAAAAGTATTTTCCAGGTTTAGAATATTTGTTCCTTTCAATCATGTCACAGATATCGTACTACAATGTGGTTCGTTGGTATTTTATCGCCACATAACCAAATACAGTACTACAAGTATTTGTCACCGATTGCGTTTTCTAGGATTTAACAGTTTTACGTTTTGGTGAATTTCACAAACTACGGAATCATACTCATATACAAAGTTGTACCTTTACGAAGTTGAACCTTTAAAAAGTTGAACCTTTAAAAAGGTGTACCTTTACAAAGTTGAACCTTTAAAAAGTTGTACCTTTACAAAGTTGTACCTTTACAAAGGTGTACCTTTACAAAGTTGTACCTTTACAAAGTTGTACCTTTACAAAGGTGTACCTTTACAAAGTTGTACCTTTACAAAGTTGTACCTTTACAAAGTTGTACCTTTACAAAGTTGTACCTTAGCATCTACTTCTATTACAGTCTTTCTCAAAATTGCGAAGCCTTGCCAGTTTTACTAGCTGGTGGCCTTGGAGGCTAACAAATGCCGTCATACTTCTACCTGAACACTAAAATTATACAGGATGCATTTAAAAATCGACTTGGTGGTAATTACGACCTTCAGACTAATTTGTAAGTATTGTATAAGACACTATATCTACCATGTCCATGGGGCTAACCAAGGCCATCTCCAACAATTTCATCTGTTTCTCTGCTAGTTCTACACAAAACTTGTAGCATTTCTGTAACGAATAGGAAAAACCTTAAACATGCATGTCACAAACACATGATAAAATTTATTGATATTCATTTTCTCTTGATTGTTTTGCTGTTGTTTTTGGTTTTTCTTCTTTTTTTCCTACTGTTATTCTTCTTCCCTTTTTTATACTTTATGTTCATTCATACATTGTATATAATAAGGCTTTTAAAGACAGCAGTTTAATTAAGTCTAAGTACCGTTAGGATATCGAGCAAAACTTGAGTATTCCTCTTCTCGTTTTTGTCAGTTTCGTCCAGTTTCTCCATGGCGTCCGTCCACTCATTATCATACAGCTCGTTGTATTTCTCCGCGATCTTTAAGGCCCTGTTAGGGTCACTAAGGTCAGCGATCGCCGGGTTATTGTCAGTCAGTTTATTCCCCAACTCCTTACTCAATCTGTTAAAATAATACCCAATCAGTTTTCTAATACTTGACCGGCTACAAACATCACATTTTTTTTACTCAATCTGTTCACGTACACAGACACACTAATCACTGTATTATGTATGTTCCTATAGAAACAATATAACCTTCAAAGGTTTCCAACGTGACGTCAAACATACATTAATATATAGTGACGTCAGACAAAACGACGTCACTTAATGATGACGTCACCATTATTGTTCTTCATATTACTAAACCAATGGAAATTATGTCAGAATTATGATCTGAAAACTTCATATTTTGTTTGGTCAGGTTATATAAAGACAATGTAAACCACAATGAAAATATATAAAGATATATGTACATAACAGCATGTAATCAATCGTTTAGTATCTGTCACATCAAATCAATTTAGCAATTTATAGATATTTTGAGGCAGTCAGTGTTACACTTATGTACAATGCAAATTTTGTCTACAGTAAGCATTTTACTCTAAAATCATTTTATTCGTACTCTGGCAAATATTAATAGGTAGGTTATCTCTGTCGAATCTGTAAACTTAGAAAATAAATATTTCACGACTACATATTATCTTTATTCCTTTTAAAAAGAATAATAATGATATAATATATAATTTATGTTACACATGTAGTGAACTGGTTATAAACTAGTACATCAAAATATCAACTGCGACATCACGTCAAGTAACAAATCAACATAATCAGTTTATTTCAGGTGACCCTTTCTTGGCTCAAGCCTTTTGGAGGTAAAACTTTCTCTTGTCAAATATGTTTCAACTGAATAACACACTTTATTTGAGCAAATGTAGTAAAGATGATTCTTTCAACAAAATATTTATTTTAGGTGGCTCTTTCAACAAAATATTTCAGGTGACTCTTAAATAAGAAAAAAATTCAATTGACTCTTTCAACAAATGCATTTGGAGTAATTCTTTCTTTCATTTGGAAAATATACATGAGTTGACAATTTATCTTTGAAGAAATATATTTCCTGGAATAGTTAATACGCTTCTTATATTAAAGTATAATCTTAATAAAAAACATCACTAATGTCGCCCATTTGGTTTCTAAATGTAATAACACATTACCTTGTCAATGCCTCGTTTTTCTCCGTTAATGCAGCTGTTTTCTCGATCTTTACCTCCTTAAGTTCGTTTTCTTTCCTTTTTAAATCAGTTTTGTATTTTTCTTTTTCCGTTTCAGCTTGTTTCCAATGTGCATAAAAACCATCATACTCCTTGCATCTGCTTTCCAACTTCTTGTTTGCTTCTTCCAGTCTCTCTTTTTCGTTCAGCAGGGCGTTAAATTGGTCCTGTAGTTCCTCTCTATCACGAGAGATTTTCCCTGACGTAGCTTGTTCTATTCGTGTATTCAAAGAGTCAAGGTACTGTTCCTTAAGAAAGGAATAACGCAAAAATATATGGTTTATGTTCAAGGAACAGCACTGGGATCAATAGATACAAGATGCACTTTAATTACAAATATATACATGTATAATTTAATATTTTCTATAGACATGTAAAACTAGACAAAAATAAGATATGAATTAGTACAGACATCTATTTGAATATTGGAATAAGAAAAATAAAAAAAAAATCATATAAAAAATGCTGCTGACATTATAAACTATATATCATGATGCTAATTGATACACATCATAATTTTTCAGTAATTATATATAACTTTTCTTCAAATCCATTGTACATCAGTAGCATCTTCCAAAACAATTACCAAACTGTATATGTCGATGAACTTAAGGCCAAACTACGAACCCTCAATTCAAAAGACACGAACAGTTATATTAAAACTTGGTCAGAAGTGTGAAAAGTCGTCAGAGGGAAAACTATGTAATACAGGAACACCACAGTTGTATTTACCTCTGACTCCATCTGATCATCATTTTTAGTCTTCTTCATCAGCACTTTGTAAAGATGCAAAGCAGAGGTGAGATCGATCTTCTGGACTTCCTCTGCAACATGAAGGAGTTTCCGGAGGTCGGAGAGATCCCTGGAGTCCACCGTAGGTTTTTTGTCTGGCTTTACGGTTTCTGTCTTGCGATCACGTTCAGATCGAATTGATCTTGAACTGATAATGAAAAAACAGTTAATGTATTATTCTAATAAACTGTTTGGTATAGATAAAAGTATGCAGTATTATGAAATAATATTCCATAAAATAAGCAATATATTTTCCAAGGCATTTTACAGCTTAGGTAAATAAAGACATCATTCTCATATTTGTCAGGAAGTATATATAAGAACGCGTGAAAAACATGGGTATAACACACATAAACAAAGGTTAAACACGGAAACAAACTGGTGAAACACATGTAAATACAGATAAAACACTGGACAATACAGGTAAAACACAGATAAATACAGGTAAAACACAGAGAAATACATGTAATATACAGATAAATACAGGTAAAACACAGATAAATACAGGTAAAACACAGATAAATACAGGTAAAACACAGATAGATACAGGTAAATCACAGATAAATACAGGTAAAATACAGATAAATACAGGTAAAATACAGGTAAATACAGGTAAAATACAGATAAATACAGGTAAAACACATGTAATCACAAGTAAAACCATGAATCCTTTTGTGAAATAGACTATAATCATTCTAACAACATTATGTTCCCTAAGTTTATAAAATAGGGAGAAATGAAGATACAGCCACATCGGGTTACCAAAAAGGTACATGTACATTGGAACTGCATAGAAAGGGGAACCTTTTAAATATTGTAAAAGGTAACGATGTACCAGGTATATATTTATGGATCCATTTCCGATTAAAAAGTAGCAGAGCGCATATGATTAATAAAATTTCAAACACTGCCTCCGCTAGTGCTGGTAGACCTCTGGCCTACTAGTTTTACGCTCAAACGTATTGCGGCTAGTAATAAAACAAAACAAAAAACCGTAAACTTGATTAACATTTGGTTTAAAATCCCTCGATTTGGTTATTATTTTGAAACTAGTAGATGACATCATACTACAATTGTTTATGAACATGATTGAGGAAAACATCTACATATAGTAGTACATGTATCATCCAGGCTTTATGAATCCTCGTTGAGATATAAATAATTAAACTAATCTTAGCCTGCCATCTTCCTAGTTCATATTATATTACATAACCGGGGTGATGCAGTCTAAAGTTCGCTACCCTATAGCAGTTTAGTCCCTTAGAGTCTCACAACAAAATGAACCAGGCAACATTCAGAACTATATAGTCACACTCACGCCGAGGACGGTCTGGACCCGCGCTCACGTGTCTTGTCAGCACCTGACGTAAACGGTCGCGCATGCCCAGGGTATGCGCCCGGAGGAGAATTCCTATGTCTCTCTCTCTGTCGACTTTGCTCCATGCTGTAAATAAATAAATAAATAAACATATTTTTTTCTCATTTCTAAGAAACGGTTCAGAATAAAAAAAAAAGGTTTTGGAAATTGTAACGAAGCAGTATGCTTATGTTGGTGCTGTTTATTTTGAAATATTATCTTATACACAATGCGAAATGTACAATTTACAATTAATATCAAGTTGGGTTAATTTTCTATATCTGAAACGAATGAACCGTTGATAAAGGAGGGAGCAGTAATGTTGGTGGGTGATGTTAGTTGGATAGGGGCAGCTCATTTTGATACGAAATAGAAAACATATAAATTCACTTGAAAGTGGCTCACAAAACTATGTGTATTTGATGAATACATGAATGAATAAATGAATGAAATGAAATGACTGACCGAGTAAGTGAATGAATGAATGAATGAATGAATGAATGAATATTCGAATCCAAAAATCTAAGTGTAATCACATATTAGATTACATATAAGAGGGTGCAGTGTAATATAATTTGAGTATCTGTTATCGGTGTAATTTTAGGCTAATTATCATACAGGTATCTTCATTATAAATAGCGATGAAAATGAATAGAGGAAGAATGTGTGGAATTTTCTTTAGTACGACACATTATACAAATTTCTTATGGAATACTGAAGTGCACAGAACTAGTAACTATATAATAATGGGAATTTTACGTGTTCCAAAATTCCAAGTATTGTATTGTGAATATATTTACTTATGTGTATTTATACCAAATGAGATACAGCTTGTGATAATAGATTAGATCATTCGTTAGATCTTACCTTGGAACCTAGAAACACAAACTCAAATAGACTTTTTTGATAATTAAACATTAAATAATATAGTCCATATAAAAAAAAATTAAAATTAAAAAACAAAATATGAAAATAAATAATTGAATAAAATAAACAGATAGACATCAAAAACGTATAAACTAAACAATACACTTTTCATTTTGATGTTAATAACATAACGTATCAATTGATTAAAGTAATCGTTTCATTAAGTGATTTTTATTTGTTAATGGGTTGTAAATTCCGATTTTGCAGAGGTTGCCAAATATGGACATACGGCATGCAGAAAAAAATGCGGTATATATGCGAGTAAATTAGACAGATATCCAATGTATTTTTTTCTATTTTGATTTTAAAATCACGTGATTTAAAGGCATTTTATGGAGTTACTAGTTAAAATGTAAATCAAATTCATTCGGTGATACACGTGCCTGTTTTAATGTGGTACTGAAAATATGTTCCGCGGCATTCGAACTGTGATCAAGTCTGGTGAAGTATGAAGTCTATCATGAGCGAATAACGAAATGTAAACACCGGTACATATATAGTTGTCATGTAATACGCTACTTTCGGTTTGTGTTGCTTTAACATTACATTCCTGTTGTGTACACGCACCGGCATGTAAACACACCGCGCCATTTATAACAGTCAGTGTTGAACTTGAAATACAACTATTTTAAACTTATATCGTACATTTCTGTCCAGATGCATTCAGACATATACTAATACAAATATGTTAATATGTGATTACCTACCTGAAGTTGGTTAGCGTTTATGTTGTTATGAATGCACCTGTACGCCGCATGAACGCCATACACTTGTATATCTTGGCTACGAACACTCCAAGTGGTCCGTTAATGTGTGAGCGCGAGTTCCGAGAATACCCAAACAAGGAAGTTATATATAATACCTACATGTATATAAAAATACATATATATACACTACCACAATGACAGTGCCAAATGTAGTCACGTGTTCATTTTGAAGCTGTTGGTATTGGCTCCCGGCTTGTTTACTAGCCAGGACCATGTGATTTTATCTGATGATTGTACATATTCGAATTTTGAATTTTTGTTTAACATAATACATACAATACATGTATATTAATAATTTATATAACAAAACAATATACATGTATGCACTTAATCCATACAAAAATATAATATATATATTTCTAGACAATTAATATCTTAAAAGTACTAAATATCGTAATATACTATAAAACAAATATATAATTTAAATAGACGATATACTAAGATTTTATACTGTCAAAGTTTTTGATGTAAAAAACCCATTATAAACCTTCAATGAGTTACACCATAAGAAATCGATACGACCCCCCATTTGTGCCCCACTCAGTAATAATTTGCTTATCCCCTCGATTTGAAGACAAGTTACTTTCGTTTTTTGTCTGAACATATAAACTGTAATTTTCAAAGATAAATGACGTAACGAAGTACTTACTATATAATGTGCCGTTTCAAAAATAATTCTAAATCAGAATAATTGCCGATATTATACAGGTCAGCAACAGGCAAACGACACTAGTCATCGGAAATCCCCCTTTTACTATTAATAAACGACCAATCAAATCTGGAATCACAAGCGAGTTGTGGCAAACCTTCAGTTGCGTATACACTTGGACCGAGAGGTCCTCCCGGTCGCAAAATGCTGTGATATCTGTAACTTGAACGTAAATCCTTAGATCGGTAAGTTATTTGAGAATGAATCAATGCTACATCTAACTAGATATCAGTCGACAAGGCTTGCTGTCGATTGTGTTAAAGATAGATCTTGAGGTACCAAAAGCGGAAGGCATATATATATATATATATATATATACACCATATCATTGATTGGGGTCCGTTTAGGGGGTTTAATTACGCTATAAAGCCTAAGAAATATATCTTCTAAGCAAAAAGGTAAATGTTCACATATTAGAATGTGCACTTTTAATGAAATAAAAATTTGACATTCGTGAAAGCTTAGCAGGAGAACGAAGTAGTATATTAAAATGAACTTAACACATCGACACAATTAAAAAATTAAGTCTGATTGAAGATCTACGTACTGTTTGTGAAGCTCCTTAATTTCTACGAAAAAATGTACCTGTCCTTTGACGAATTCTCCTTTCTACTCATCGTTGGTTCCGGTATAGTTGTACAAATGCTCAATTCATTGCAGAAACTCTTTTCAATCCGGAGTACTTTCGGTTTGTTGGAGCAGGAATGTGAGCAAGTTTCTATTCAAACATCACGGCGACCTAGCTATATATCGTTATGTTACACAATAGAACTGGTGTCTGTTTCAAACATTCCTTTCGAGGTCACGGGTATCCATGGTAAACATCATACAAGATGAGATAATATCCTGTATACCTGTTTGACCATTAGATATTTTTTGTTTGTTTGTTTAAACTTTATTTGTTACGACGATATAAAATATATATTCCAAGTAAATCAACCTATATTTAACTTCTATGGAAAAGATTTTAATGTTTATCAAGGAAGTTATAGTATTTCCAAAACGAAAGGTTTTTAATTAAGCATGAACATTAACAAACCACTGTTACATGATATACATGTACAATGTCCATCTGAATATCTGAAGTGTGCACAGAGGGCTTAATCTAGAATTTCTGTTTTACACGGAAAATATACACTCTTGTTGTATATGTATACAATGTATCTAGAATGTCTGTTTTCCCACAGGGGCGCGTTAACTACATGTATGTACTGTTTAGTAATTATGATTTTACACAAAGGATAGATAAAAAATCCAATTTTCCTTATAAAGAGTGTGAGATATGTCCATTCTAGAAATTCTGATTTTCCTCTGAGGGGTATATATGTACAGAGGGTAGACATGTCTTTCTCCAACATTCTGATTTTTCATTGAAGCTAAATACATACATACAGAAATTCTGATTTAACACGGACGTTGGATATATACAGTAAAGCTTACACAACCCCTGGTTATGGAATTCATTTCACTTGAGTAAGTTATTTTTTCAAAGTTACAAAAGACACAAGCTTTAGCGAAGGTAAATTTACACAGAGGGTAGATATGCACGGAGGGTAGATATATACAAAGGGTAGATATATACAGAGGGTAGATATATACAGAGGGTAGATATATACAGAGGGTAGATATACACAGAGAGTAGATATATACAGAGGGTATATATACACAGAGGGTAGATATACACAGAGGGTAGATATATACAGAGGGTAGATATACACAGAGAGTAGATATATACAGAGGGTATATATACACAGAGGGTAGATATACACAGAGGGTAGATATACACAGAGGGAATATATATACACAGAGGGTAAATATACACAGAGGGTAGATACATACAGAGGGTAGATATACACAGAGGGTAGATATATACAGAGGGTAGATATACACAGAGGGTAGATATATACAGAGGGTAGATATATACAGAGGGTAGATATATACAGAGGGTAAATATATACAGAGGGTATATATACACAGAGGGTAGATATACACAGAGGGTAGATATATACAGAGGGTAGATATACACAGAGGGTAGAAATATACAGAGGGTAGATATACACAGAGGGTAGAAATATACAGAGAGTAGATATACACAGAGGGTAGATATATACAGAGGGTAGATATATACAGAGAGTAGATATATACAGAGGGTAGATATACACAGAGGGTAGATATATACAGAGGGTATATATACACAGAGGGTATATATACACAGAGGGTAGATATACACAGAGGGTAGATACATACAGAGGGTAGATATATACAGAGGGTAGATATACACAGAGGGTAGATATATACAGAGGTTAGATATATACAGAGAGTAGATATATACAGAGGGTAGATATACACAGAGGGTAGATATATACAGAGGGTAGATATACACAGAGGGTAGATATATACAGAGGGTAGATATATACAGAGGGTAGATATATACAGAGGGTAGATATACACAGAGGGTAGATATACACAGAGGGTAGATATACACAGAGGGTAGATATATACAGAGGGTAGATATATACAGAGGGTAGGTATATACAGAGGGTATATATACACAGAGGGTAGATATATACAGTAGATATATACAGAGGGTAGATATATACAGATGGTAGATATATACAGAGGGTAGATATATACAGAGGATAGATATATATACAGAGGGTAGATATATACAGAGGATAGATATATATACAGAGGGTAGATATATACAGAGGGTAGTTATATACAGATGATAGATATATATACAGAGGGTAGATATACACAGAGGATAGATATACACAGAGGATAGATATATATACAGAGGGTAGATATATACAGTAGATATATACAGAGGGTAGATATATACAGATGGTAGATATATACAGATGGTAGATATATACAGAGGATAGATATACATACAGAGGGTAGATATATACAGAGGGTAGATACATACAGAGGGTAGATATACACAGAGGATAGATATATATACAGAGGGTAGATATATAGAGTAGATAAACACAGAGTAGATATTGATACCAAAGACGACATCCAGAAGATTATAGATAAAAATAGAGAATATATACGTTCCTATTTAAGAGTTGATTCTGGTATTTTCAGGCATAATGTTAAAATAACAAAATGGCCGCCATACAGAAGAACGTCAAAAAGCAGAAGTTGATGGTTGCCGCCATCGACTTTGGAACGACATATTCCGGCTATGCTTTCTCCTTCAAGGAAGACTACAAAAACAATCCCCTTCAGATTTCCATCAATCAGAGCTGGACTGCTGGATCTAGAAGTCTCGTGTCCTTCAAGACTCCTACCTGCATTTTATTTGACAAAAACCAAAAGTTTGTGGCATTTGGATACGCAGCTGAGGATCAATACTCGGAGCTAGCTCTAGACAACGAACATGGCGATTTTTACTACTTCCGTCGTTTTAAGATGAAATTAATGGAAAAAGTATGATATGTATTCTTTTTAATGACTACCTGATCGTAATGCCATATAATTGTGAAAACATATATATATGAAAACACGGTATGGTTCACTGGTGCGTGTGTGTACTTTTTTTCAATTTTGACACATGTACCAAAACGTAAGAAGATACTTTAATAATTTCCCCGGTTTAAATAAAAGTTCTTAACCTGAAAGGAATCCCCTAACTTATGATTTCCCTTATGAAAATATAATAGGATTTCAAGGTAAAATCTGGTTAAAGGATTTTCCTGAGGCTACATACATGTTTTCATATATATGGTATAATATAGTTTTTTTCTATTAAGTTAAGAAGTGTTAATGAAACCGGAACCAGAAGTTTATAGCTCAATTTGGCATCATCAATATCATACTTGCATGTAAGGAATGAAGAGGTGCACACTCCCTGATAATTAAAATATTTCTCAAACTTAACAAATTGTCAAATTTCATTGATTACAGAATCTTCAAAGGAACTTGATTTTGGATTCGGAAAATAAGAACAAACAGATGCCTGCTAGGACTGTGTTCGGCGAGTCCATTAAGTACCTGAAGAATCACTTGCTGAGCACACTGGACTCTCGCGGTACGACAGTGGTCAACTCGGATATTCATTGGATCATCACTGTCCCTGCGATCTGGAAGGACAATGCTAAACAATTCATGCGGGAAGCTGCCGACTATGTGAGTTACAGCTCAACCACCTGATCAAAAGTGCTGGTCTATTGATCCTTAATTCAATTAATTGTTCAAAGTTGCTTTTTTACCAATTCTGATTATTCAAATAACTGTTCAAAGATGGTTGTCAATTCAATTACTGTAAGTAACTGTTCGAAGATGGTTGTCAATTCAATTACTGTAAGTAACTGTTCGAAGATGGTTGTCAATTCAATTATTGTAAGTAACTGTTCGAAGATGGTTGTCAATTCAATTACTGTAAGTAACTGTTCGAAGATGGTTGTCAATTCAATTACTGTAAGTAACTGTTCGAAGATGGTTGTCAATTCAATTACTGTAAGTAACTGTTCGAAGATGGTTGTCAATTCAATTACTGTAAGTAACTGTTCGAAGATGGTTGTCAATTCAATTACTGTAAGTAACTGTTCGAAGATGGTTGTCAATTCAATTACTGTAAGTAACTGTTCGAAGATGGTTGTCAATTCAATTACTGTAAGTAACTGTTCGAAGATGGTTGTCAATTCAATTACTGTAAGTAACTGTTCGAAGTTGTTTTTCTACAAATTCTTAATATTCAAATAACTTCTCAAATTTGCCCAACTTGTCTGGAAAATCTGACGATTCAAACAATAATCAAATTCAAAATGTTGCATTTTATAATTTCTTCCGGTGTAAATAAGTGTTCAATTTAAACAAGTTTTTAAGTCAAACAGCCATTCAATTAAAACATCTGTTCAAAAATGCCTGTCTAGCAAGTTTAAGCAACATTTCAGGACTGTCATCTTTCAATTTCAAAACTGTCCAATGACCCCTGTGACTTAGTTAACCTATTACGCGTACTCTATTACATGAGACAGCATTGTGGAGAAATTTTGTAACCATAATGAACTACGTTAAGGATTAACCACAGGCGTCTGGTTCTGCCTAGTATTAACAGAAACAATAAATATCCTTAAAAAGCAGAAATTAATGAACTAATGCGTTTCAAGGTCGACCTCGATGCTACAGGGGTTACGACCTCATATACACTGGAGTATCGAGGATTTTGAGGTCAAACGCTCACTAATTGATTACATGGATATACTAGAACTGAAATTTTCGTTCTCTCAGTTGTACACATATGCTTAATTATGTGAAATTTCCTCTTCACTTTTTGTTTCGTTAAAATTCATCATAGGCCGGTATATTTGGGGAACAGCTGTCCGTCTGTCTAGAACCGGAAGCGGCTTCCTTGTACTGCCAGTATCTGCCCATGGACAAGTTCAAAGGCAACGTGACCTTTAAGGGATCGTCTTCAAAATATCTGGTTTTGGATTTAGGAGGTAAGATTAAGGTTTTAAATTATTTTCAATTGATTTCAAGTACTAATTTGTTGTTCCGGAAATGCTAATTTTGCTGGATTCATCGTCTTGCTTGATTCGTTAACCCAAGGATGATTAGTTGTGTAGTGAGGCCTTTGCTCTTGTGGTTATGTCCCTTGGCAAGATACTTCGCCAGGAGATAATATTACATAGACTATGAAGCAAACATAAATTATAGATAAATACATCGTGTAAATAATCAAGCCAAAAGAAAAGAAAAATAAAACCAAGAAAATACTTGAAAAAATAATATGAAAATAAATTGGAAGCAGTTTACTATATATATCTTTATTTAAAGAAACGGAAATTAAAACAACGAAACAAAACATCACAGGAATCTGGGCTTCACTAAAGTTTTTATTGTGTGGGTCTATTGTTTAAATTGGAGTCTGGCGGTCTTTGTTTCTCTGGTAATTTAAAATCCTGAAGAAATCAACAAGGCCTGTCGTTTTGTCATTAATTTAATGTATAATGATATGATTTGTTTACATTTGATTTAGGGGGTACGGCCGACATAACGGTGCATGAAAAACAGCTGGATGGTTCTCTTAAAGAGGTACATGAGGCAAGTGGTGGTCCCTGGGGCGGCAAATACGTGGACGAGAAGTTCATTGACCTTCTGGTTGAACTGGTCGGCAAGGACGTAATGGACGAGTTTGTGGAAGCGAACAAGGCTGATGTCTTAGATATATATAGGGAAATCGAAACTAAAAAGCAAACTATCAAACCGGACATGTCAGGAAAAGTAACTGTGAAGGTTCCGGTCTCCGTTGGGAAACGTTTAAACGGCTAACCAATCAAAACATTAAAAAAGTTATCGAAGGAACGAAGTTTGAAGGAAAAATGACTTGGACTGGCGATAAGCTACGAATGGAGGCCGATTTATTTAAGGATTTATTTAGGACTGGAAAGGAGGAGTTAATAAAACATTTAGACAAAATGTTTCATTTGAAAGATGTGGCAGAGGTCACAACAATTGTGATGGTTGGAGGATTTTCAGAATGTGAGATTCTTCAGGAAGCTATGAGGAAAAGGTTTGGTCAAACACGCAAGCTTGTCATACCGGAAGATGCTGGACTAGCTGTGTTAAAGGGGGCTGTCTTATTTGGCCATAAACCACAGACAATAGTACAAAGAAAGGCTAGATATACTTACGGAATCAATATCTCGCCCGAGTATGACAGCAGGACGCATTCCCCAACTCGGCGCGTGACAATTGATGGAGTTGATCGGGTGAAGGACGTATTTAAAAAATACATTGAGAAATGTCAGCCGCTCAGAGTTGGAGAAGCGGTGACTGGAAGGCACGTGACAATCAAAAGGAACCAACGGGAAATGTTGCTTAAGGTTTATGCTTCAGTTGATGCCGACCCGAAGTATGTAACGGACCGGAACAGCGAATTCCTGGGTAAGGTGGTTGTGGAACTCCCGGCAACTGAGGAACGCTTGACAGTGGAGGTGAGCATGATTTTCGGCGAGACAGAACTGATGGTTGAGGCTCGGACACAGACTCCCGGCCAGGCCCCTAAGGTTCACCGAGCATACTTCGACTTCTTATGAATCAAAATATCTATTTAAAGTCTCTTCAGTGAACTAACTACATTGTATATCCATTTTCATTTTGAATTTAGGACATGACCTCTAAGTGTCTATCAGGAGACAAAACCAGATCAATACAGGGTGTTTGTTCCATCACTATCGCCATCGTTGTGCAGATTTTAAAATGGTGTTTTGCGACTCAAAAAAATTCGTAACATGAACTTTTCCCCCACATGGTTGTTAACATGAAAAAATGGTGAAAACAATATACTCTTGACGTAATCAGTTAAAGAGTTTTAATTTGTAATAATAAAATTGTTTTATCATTTTCACAGATTCCTTAGTCGTTAAATGTGTATTTCAGTTTGTGATTGATTTTGTACCCGGAGTTAGGGTCATTCTTTACATCTGAATTTTCACGTGCATTATACAACACAGATATTTGTTTTACAACATATTCACACAAATGATTAGGGAAACATGGATATGGTGCAGTGGTTTAAGCTGCGGGTGCTTCAGGCTAGGTGGATCAAGAGTCACAAATTCTTCATTTGTATCACTTTGTTATATACCTAATCATTTCCAGAATGTATCATAAGAATGATGTGTTGTTAATCCAAATATTTGAATTCCTTTTCTCAACTGTACTGTTTTGAATAAATCACTTACATTGTATATCAATTTTCCATTTTTTTTTATTCAAACCAATCATTTGTTAGAAAAAATGCGTTATACAATGTATATTTGATAGGTGAAAATACAGACCTCTGACTTTAAAATGGAATAGTTAAACCCAAAATGCCAAAGATTATCGACAATCCATCTGATACCGAGGGAAAAGTTCCCCTCTATTCCAGAGAGTTATGCACACTTATAAAAGTACACATTATTGTAAGTGTTAGTGTAATGTAATTCACTCACACAGATACACGTTTATTTCAAACAAAGATAATGCAGAAAACTGGAAAGAAGTTTGGTCGAGTACAATAGGAATACAACATGTATGGTACCTACCAATATGCTTATTTTCAAACTCATCCAGATAATGATTTTTTCTGAATATTTTCAACAACTATTGACCAGTTTTTAGATTTCATACAACACTGTGAAGAATTATGAAGACGTAACTTGATTCTGAGAAATAAAGTAATGGGTAGGAAAAATAATCCTCTTGAGACTACTACACATTGCCATTTGGAGATTTTTACCGACATCAAAATGTCACTTTTTCTATAAAATGTTAAGTTTCTTCTCTGACTTTAAAGATCTTCACGCATTTTCAGCAAGAAAATGGCATTTACTGAACGTTCAGTTTGGGAATACACGAATATCAACGTGACTGCGCTATCGAATTTTGTTATTGCAGTCCAAAAGCATTCAATGAATGTTTACTAACATTTCAAAATCAAGTTTACGAGTATATCGGATTATGTGGTTTTGTTGGGCACTGTTTGAAATAGAGTGTCACCTACAACGGCAGACCAATAGGCTGTATGTCCGTGTCTATAATGTAGATCTACAATAGACTGTATGTCCGTGTCTATAATGTAGATCTACAATAGGCTGTATGTCCGTGTCTATAATGTAGATCTACAATAGACTGTATGTCCGTGTCTATAATGTAGATCTACAATAGGCTGTATGTCCGTGTCTATAATGTAGATCTACAATAGACTGTATGTCGGTGTCTATAATGTAGATCTACAATAGGCTGTATGTCCGTGTCTATAATGTATCTACAATAGGCTGTATGTCCGTGTCTATAATGTATCTACAATAGGCTGTATGTCCGTGTCTATAATGTAGATCTACAATAGGCTGTATGTCGGTGTCTATAATGTAGATCTACAATAGGCTGTATGTCCGTGTCTATAATGTAGATCTACAATAGGCTGTATGTCCGTGTCTATAATGTAGATCTACAATAGACTGTATCTCGGTGTATATAATGTAGATCTACAATAGACTGTATGTCGGTGTCAATAATGTAGATCTACAATAGACTGTATGTCGGTGTCTATAATGTAGATCTACAATAGACTGTATGTCCGTGTCTATAATGTAGATCTACAATAGACTGTATGTCCGTGTCTATAATGTAGATCTACAATAGGCTGTATGTCCGTGTCTATGATGTAGATCTACAATAGGCTGTATGTCCGTGTCTATAATGTAGATCTACAATAGGCTGTATGTCGGTGTATATAATGTAGATCTACAATAGACTGTATGTCGGTGTCTATAATGTAGATCTACAATAGGCTGTATGTCTGTGTCTATAATGTAGATCTACAATAGACTGTATGTCCGTGTCTATAATGTAGATCTACAATAGGCTGTATGTCCGTGTCTATAATGTAGATCTACAATAGGCTGTATGTCCGTGTCTATAATGTAGATCTACAATAGGCTGTATGTCCGTGTCTATGATGTAGATCTACAATAGGCTGTATGTCCGTGTCTATGATGTAGATCTACAATAGGCTGTATGTCCGTGTCTATAATGTAGATCTACAATAGGCTGTATGTCCGTGTCTATAATGTAGATCTACAATAGGCTGTATGTCCGTGTCTATGATGTAGATCTACAATAGGCTGTATGTCCGTGTCTATAATGTAGATCTACAATAGGCTGTATGTCCGTGTCTATAATGTATCTACAATAGACTGTATATCGGTGTCTATAATGTATCTACAATAGACTGTATGTCCGTGTCTATAATGTAGATCTACAATAGACTGTATGTCCGTGTCTATAATGTATCTACAATAGACTGTATATCGGTGCATATAATGTAGATCTACAATAGGCTGTATGTCGGTGTCTATAATGTAGATCTACAATAGGCTGTATGTTCGTGTCTATGATGTAGATCTACAATAGGCTGTATGTCCGTGTCTATGATGTAGATCTACAATAGGCTGTATGTCCGTGTCTATAATGTACATGTAGATAGATCTACAATAGGCTGTATGTCCGTGTCTATAATGTAGATCTACAATAGGCTGTATGTCCGTGTCTATAATGTAGATCTACAATAGGCTGTATGTCGGTGTCTATAATGTAGATCTACAATAGGCTGTATGTCGGTGTCTATAATGTAGATCTACAATAGGCTGTATGTCCGTGTCTATAATGTAGATCTACAATAGACTGTATGTCGGTGTCTATAATGTAGATCTACAATAGGCTGTATGTCGGTGTCTATAATGTAGATCTACAATAGACTGTATGTCCGTGTCTATAATGTAGATCTACAATAGACTGTATGTCCGTGTCTATAATGTAGATCTACAATAGACTGTATGTCGGTGTCTATAATGTAGATCTACAATAGGCTGTATGTCGGTGTCTATAATGTATCTACAATAGGCTGTATATCCGTGTCTATAATGTATCTACAATAGACTGTATATCGGTGTCTATAATGTAGATCTACAATAGGCTGTATGTCCGTGTCTATAATGTAGATCTACAATAGACTGTATGTCGGTGTCTATAATGTAGATCTACAATAGGCTGTATGTCGGTGTCTATAATGTAGATCTACAATAGACTGTATGTCCGTGTCTATAATGTAGATCTACAATAGACTGTATGTCCGTGTCTATGATGTAGATCTACAATAGGCTGTATATCCGTGTCTATGATGTAGATCTACAATAGGCTGTATGTCCGTGTCTATGATGTAGATCTACAATAGGCTGTATGTTCGTGTCTATAATGTAGATCTACAATAGGCTGTATGTCGGTGTCTATAATGTAGATCTACAATAGGCTGTATGTCCGTGTCTATGATGTAGATCTACAATAGGCTGTATGTCGGTGTCTATAATGTACATGTAGATAGATCTACAATAGGCTGTATGTTCGTGTCTATAATGTAGATCTACAATAGGCTGTATGTCGGTGTCTATAATGTAGATCTACAATAGGATGTATGTCCGTGTCTATAATGTAGATCTACAATAGGCTGTATGTTCGTGTCTATAATGTAGATCTACAATAGGCTGTATGTTCGTGTCTATAATGTAGATCTACAATAGACTGTATGTCCGTGTCTATGATGTATCTACAATAGGCTATATCTCGGTGTATATAATGTAGATCTACAATAGGCTGTATGTCCGTGTCTATAATGTAGATCTACAATAGGCTGTATGTCCGTGTCTATAATGTAGATCTACAATAGACTGTATGTCCGTGTATATAATGTACATGTAGATAGATCTACAATAGGCTGTATGTCCGTGCCTATGATGTAGATCTACAATAGGCTGTATGTCGGTGTCTATAATGTAGATCTACAATAGACTGTATGTCGGTGTCTATAATGTAGATCTACAATAGGCTGTATGTCTGTGTCTATAATGTAGATCTACAATAGGCTGTATGTTCGTGTCTATGATGTAGATCTACAATAGACTGTATGTCCGTGTCTATAATGTAGATCTACAATAGGCTGTATGTCCGTGTCTATAATGTAGATCTACAATAGGCTGTATGTCGGTGTCTATAATGTAGATCTACAATAGACTGTATGTCGGTGTCTATAATGTAGATCTACAATAGACTGTATGTCGGTGTCTATAATGTAGATCTACAATAGGCTGTATGTCGGTGTCTATAATGTAGATCTACAATAGGCTGTATGTCCGTGTCTATAATGTATCTACAATAGACTGTATGTCCGTGTCTATAATGTATCTACAATAGACTGTATGTCCGTGTCTATGATGTAGATCTACAATAGGCTGTATGTCGGTGTCTATAATGTAGATCTACAATAGGCTGTATGTCGGTGTCTATAATGTAGATCTACAATAGGCTGTATGTCCGTGTCTATAATGTATCTACAATAGACTGTATGTTCGTGTCTATGATGTAGATCTACAATAGACTGTATGTCCGTGTCTATAATGTAGATCTACAATAGACTGTATGTTCGTGTCTATGATGTAGATCTACAATAGGCTGTATGTTCGTGTCTATGATGTAGATCTACAATAGGATGTATGTCGGTGTATATAATGTAGATCTACAATAGACTCTATGTCCGTGTCTATAATGTAGATATAATAGACTGTATGTCGGTGTCTATAATATATCTACAATAGGCTGTATGTCCGTGTCTATAATGTATCTACAATAGGCTGTATGTCGGTGTATATAATGTAGATCTACAATAGACTGTATGTCCGTGTCTATAATGTAGATCTACAATAGGCTGTATGTCCGTGTCTATAATGTAGATCTACAATAGGCTGTATGTCCGTGTCTATGATGTAGATCTACAATAGGCTGTATGTCCGTGTCTATAATGTAGATCTACAATAGGCTGTATGTCCGTGTCTATAATGTATCTACAATAGACTGTATATCGGTGTCTATAATGTATCTACAATAGACTGTATGTCCGTGTCTATAATGTAGATCTACAATAGACTGTATGTCCGTGTCTATAATGTATCTACAATAGACTGTATATCGGTGCATATAATGTAGATCTACAATAGGCTGTATGTCGGTGTCTATAATGTAGATCTACAATAGGCTGTATGTTCGTGTCTATGATGTAGATCTACAATAGGCTGTATGTCCGTGTCTATGATGTAGATCTACAATAGGCTGTATGTCCGTGTCTATAATGTACATGTAGATAGATCTACAATAGGCTGTATGTCCGTGTCTATAATGTAGATCTACAATAGGCTGTATGTCCGTGTCTATAATGTAGATCTACAATAGGCTGTATGTCGGTGTCTATAATGTAGATCTACAATAGGCTGTATGTCGGTGTCTATAATGTAGATCTACAATAGGCTGTATGTCCGTGTCTATAATGTAGATCTACAATAGACTGTATGTCGGTGTCTATAATGTAGATCTACAATAGGCTGTATGTCGGTGTCTATAATGTAGATCTACAATAGACTGTATGTCCGTGTCTATAATGTAGATCTACAATAGACTGTATGTCCGTGTCTATGATGTAGATCTACAATAGACTGTATGTCGGTGTCTATAATGTAGATCTACAATAGGCTGTATGTCGGTGTCTATAATGTATCTACAATAGGCTGTATATCCGTGTCTATAATGTATCTACAATAGACTGTATATCGGTGTATATAATGTAGATCTACAATAGGCTGTATGTCCGTGTCTATAATGTAGATCTACAATAGACTGTATGTCGGTGTCTATAATGTAGATCTACAATAGGCTGTATGTCGGTGTCTATAATGTAGATCTACAATAGACTGTATGTCCGTGTCTATAATGTAGATCTACAATAGACTGTATGTCCGTGTCTATGATGTAGATCTACAATAGGCTGTATATCCGTGTCTATGATGTAGATCTACAATAGGCTGTATGTCCGTGTCTATGATGTAGATCTACAATAGGCTGTATGTTCGTGTCTATAATGTAGATCTACAATAGGCTGTATGTCGGTGTCTATAATGTAGATCTACAATAGGCTGTATGTCCGTGTCTATGATGTAGATCTACAATAGGCTGTATGTCGGTGTCTATAATGTACATGTAGATAGATCTACAATAGGCTGTATGTTCGTGTCTATAATGTAGATCTACAATAGGCTGTATGTCGGTGTCTATAATGTAGATCTACAATAGGATGTATGTCCGTGTCTATAATGTAGATCTACAATAGGCTGTATGTTCGTGTCTATAATGTAGATCTACAATAGGCTGTATGTTCGTGTCTATAATGTAGATCTACAATAGACTGTATGTCCGTGTCTATGATGTATCTACAATAGGCTATATCTCGGTGTATATAATGTAGATCTACAATAGGCTGTATGTCCGTGTCTATAATGTAGATCTACAATAGGCTGTATGTCCGTGTCTATAATGTAGATCTACAATAGACTGTATGTCCGTGTATATAATGTACATGTAGATAGATCTACAATAGGCTGTATGTCCGTGCCTATGATGTAGATCTACAATAGGCTGTATGTCGGTGTCTATAATGTAGATCTACAATAGACTGTATGTCGGTGTCTATAATGTAGATCTACAATAGGCTGTATGTCTGTGTCTATAATGTAGATCTACAATAGGCTGTATGTTCGTGTCTATGATGTAGATCTACAATAGACTGTATGTCCGTGTCTATAATGTAGATCTACAATAGGCTGTATGTCCGTGTCTATAATGTAGATCTACAATAGGCTGTATGTCGGTGTCTATAATGTAGATCTACAATAGACTGTATGTCGGTGTCTATAATGTAGATCTACAATAGACTGTATGTCGGTGTCTATAATGTAGATCTACAATAGGCTGTATGTCGGTGTCTATAATGTAGATCTACAATAGGCTGTATGTCCGTGTCTATAATGTATCTACAATAGACTGTATGTCCGTGTCTATAATGTATCTACAATAGACTGTATGTCCGTGTCTATGATGTAGATCTACAATAGGCTGTATGTCGGTGTCTATAATGTAGATCTACAATAGGCTGTATGTCGGTGTCTATAATGTAGATCTACAATAGGCTGTATGTCCGTGTCTATAATGTATCTACAATAGACTGTATGTTCGTGTCTATGATGTAGATCTACAATAGGATGTATGTCGGTGTATATAATGTAGATCTACAATAGGCTGTATGTCGGTGTCTATAATGTAGATCTACAATAGACTGTATGTTCGTGTCTATGATGTAGATCTACAATAGACTGTATGTCGGTGTCTATAATGTAGATCTACAATAGACTGTATGTTCGTGTCTATGATGTAGATCTACAATAGGCTGTATGTCGGTGTCTATAATGTAGATCTACAATAGACTGTATGTTCGTGTCTATGATGTAGATCTACAATAGACTGTATGTCGGTGTCTATAATGTAGATCTACAATAGACTGTATGTCCGTGTCTATAATGTAGATCTACAATAGACTGTATGTTCGTGTCTATGATGTAGATCTACAATAGACTGTATGTCGGTGTCTATAATGTAGATCTACAATAGACTGTATGTCGGTGTCTATAATGTAGATCTACAATAGACTGTATGTCGGTGTCTATAATGTAGATCTACAATAGACTGTATGTCGGTGTATATAATGTAGATCTACAATAGACTGTATGTCGGTGTCTATAATGTATCTACAATAGGCTGTATATCCGTGTCTATAATGTAGATCTACAATAGGCTGTATGTTCGTGTCTATAATGTAGATCTACAATAGGCTGTATGTCCGTGCCTATGATGTAGATCTACAATAGGCTGTATGTCCGTGTCTATGATGTAGATCTACAATAGGCTGTATGTCCGTGTCTATGATGTAGATCTACAATAGGCTGTATGTCCGTGTCTATAATGTAGATCTACAATAGGCTGTATGTCCGTGTCTATAATGTAGATCTACAATAGGCTGTATGTCCGTGTCTATAATGTAGATCTACAATAGGCTGTATGTCCGTGTCTATAATGTAGATCTACAATAGGCTGTATGTCCGTGTCTATAATGTAGATCTACAATAGACTGTATGTCCGTGTCTATAATGTAGATCTACAATAGGCTGTATATCCGTGTCTATAATGTAGATCTACAATAGGCTGTATGTTCGTGTCTATGATGTAGATCTACAATAGGCTGTATGTCGGTGTCTATAATGTAGATCTACAATAGGCTGTATGTCTGTGTCTATAATGTAGATCTACAATAGACTGTATGTCCGTGTCTATAATGTAGATCTACAATAGGCTGTATGTCGGTGTCTATAATGTACATGTAGATAGATCTACAATAGGCTGTATGTTCGTGTCTATAATGTAGATCTACAATAGGCTGTATGTCGGTGTCTATAATGTAGATCTACAATAGGCTGTATGTCGGTGTCTATAATGTAGATCTACAATAGGCTGTATGTCGGTGTATATAATTTACATGTAGATAGATCTACAATAGGCTGTATGTCCGTGTCTATAATGTAGATCTACAATAGGCTGTATGTCCGTGTCTATAATGTAGATCTACAATAGACTGTATGTCCGTGTCTATAATGTAGATCTACAATAGGCTGTATGTCGGTGTCTATAATGTAGATCTACAATAGACTGTATGTCGGTGTCTATGATGTATCTACAATAGGCTGTATGTCCGTGTCTATAATGTAGATCTACAATAGACTGTATGTCGGTGTCTATAATGTATCTACAATAGACTGTATGTCCGTGTTTATAATGTAGATCTACAATAGGCTGTATATCGGTGTCTATAATGTAGATCTACAATAGGCTGTATGTCCGTGTCTATAATGTATCTACAATAGACTGTATGTCCGTGTCTATAATGTAGATCTACAATAGGCTGTATGTCCGTGTCTATAATGTAGATCTACAATAGGCTGTATGTCCGTGTCTATAATGTAGATCTACAATAGACTGTATGTCCGTGTCTATAATGTAGATCTACAATAGGCTGTATGTCCGTGTCTATAATGTAGATCTACAATAGACTGTATGTCCGTGTCTATAATGTAGATCTACAATAGACTGTATGTTCGTGTCCATAATGTAGATCTACAATAGGCTGTATGTCCGTGTCTATAATGTATCTACAATAGACTGTATGTCCGTGTCTATAATGTAGATCTACAATAGACTGTATATCGGTGTCTATAATGTATCTACAATTGGCTGTATGTCGGTGTCTATAATGTAGATCTTTAATAGACTTATGCCGGTGTTTACAATGTACATTCATAATGTAGATCTTCAATAGGTTGTATGTCTGTAGCATGACTTATAAGAATGAACGCAACATTAGCCACAATTACTACTGATAAACAAGATCTTTTTCTGCATCTTCTCTGGGATCGTATTGGGAACTTTTGGACTCCAGATAAAACGTTGCCGTAATAGATTTACCATTTTCCTCTGAAGCCTCAACTGTTAGCTCCGTTTTACCAAACAATAATTTCACCTCAATAACAATGTTTTCGCCTGGGGAAAAAAGTACTTCTATCGTTCCTAATTGGTTACAATACTGGTCGGTCGTATATCGGGGATTCTTTTCAAGGGATGTGACTACTCTCACCAGGACACTATTCGAGTTTTTGTACAGGGGAGAGTACTTTTGGGATTCAACTGCCTTTCCGATCGGAACTGTTTCCCCTACTTCCACGTGCTTGCTGAAGACGCCTCTGCAGAAATCTACTCCCCTCACAGTGATTTTGTTCTCGGCAGGATCGCCGGATTGGAATTTGCGCGCTACTGCTATTCCATAAGTATATCTTGATACGCGAGCTCTGATTACGGGAGGGCGTTGTCCAAACAGCACGGCACCTTTAACCACTGCCAGACCCGCGTCCTCGGGAATGATGACACGCTTGTCGGGAAAATTCTTCCTGATGGCGTTATGTATAAGGGCACACTCAGAGAAACCTCCGACCATCAGGAAAGTTGAGACGTTCCTACATGCCTCTTTTTTAAAAATATCCTTTATATAGCAAACTATGCTATCAGCTGACGGTGTGAAGAGACTTCTGAAAATATCCGGGTCTATTATAAGTTTGTTACCTCGCGACTTAATCTTTCCCTTAAAGTTGGTCTGTTCAATGTGTTCCTTTAAGGAGGTGCCGAATTCCTTCTCAAATATATCGAGCATCTGTTTAGGTATCATAAGGCTCACTGAGTTGTTACAATCATTTGAAATCGTCCTTTTTCTCATTTCGAACCACCGAAATAGTTCTAGCTCATCCTCTGTGTGTTTTATTTTATCCACGGCATACGTTCCGACGATCTGTACAAGAAGTTCAAGGAAGGATTTATCAACATTGGTCCCGCCAAAGGAACCTCCGCTCGCTTTGAACAATTCTTCTAGTACCCGATCTTTTACGTGTCTTTGGACGGTCACGTCGACAGTTTCACCTGTCAATATTAAAAACATATTACAGAAAACATTACATTAGAACGTATCCCTATGGGATAGTCACATATTGCGGACACATAATAGCGTCTGCTGGATATTTGATAATTTTAATTAAACCTCTTATCACCAACATGATTATGATAACGATGATAATACGAGATTTAGTATATTGACAAAACTGATTTACTCATTTGTAAAGCTTATGTTTAACTTTGATATTTTTTTGCTTGACAGAAGGAAGTTAAAATTGATGCTAGAATTAAACTTCATGGAAAGCACTACCTGTAATTGTCTCAATTTTGCACAGTACATACCACCAAGATCTATCACCATATACTCTGTCCCAATATCTAGTTCTTCCCTCAATGATGTCCTACAGAACAAAGCGGCAGCTTCCGGTTCTAGGGCGACTGTCAGATTGTCTTGTCTTATACCAGCCTGCAGTATCAACAAATGTTGGTTGATTGATCTAACTAAGAACTAATTGTACACATCATCAATATTTCGCAATTAAATATAATTTTTTTACAAGAAAAAAATTAGGATTTAGATAGTTAAAATAAAGAAAATCCCACAAATGGATTTAGACAAAAAAAATCTTGTATATAAATCCATACCAAAGCAAGAGGGAGGTTCAATAAAGAATATTTCAATTTCTACTCAAGTTGGACTCAATGAAACTACCAAACTTAATCTGTTTCATTTGCTCATGAATTTGACCAGATTAACATTGAACAGTGCGTATGAATACATGGTTAAAATCCTTCCGTGGAACTATTTCACTTTTTCTACATTGTTGTTATAAACATAGAACAATTATTAAAATTATCAAATTTATAATGTATTCCAGTATTTTACGAAAGACCAGATATGCTAGATACTTCTATTTTGACAAAATCATGCTGTTTTTAATCCTAAATTTGCGGACTATTTTACTCGACCGACTAGTCATGCACAATCCGGAACTCCTCGGGCTTTTCCCCCATTTGGACTTGCACAAGCTTCGAGACATTAATATGTAGGCCGACTTTCTTATAAAAAAAACAACTGAAATATAAGGATTGAATCTTGATTTGGTCGATTTCATGGGGTCATGAATTGAGTTGCTCTGGAGACAAATTCAACATGACCCCATGAAATCGACCAAATCAAGATTCAATCCTTAATAACTAAATGCAATTATATTGAAACTTCATTTGGATCAGGTCGTGCGATTAAAGATGGATTCCCGCATAGTTACGCTCAATTTTAGTTTAGCAAAAAAAATAGCAATGTATATCGCGCATGTGTGACGAAAAGGAAGCAATTTGGCTGTATTTCTATAAACGACTTCTTTTCTGAAACTAATAAATAGATATTTGTAATATTCGGCATATGACCTAGGTTGTAAGGATTCAAAATTGACATTTGTTAAAACAAATAACTGGCCTAGAAATAATCTAGGCATAAACAGTAACAATAACCTTTGGTGAATTAACCTAGTATAGGATATTCTTTCTTCACAGATATATAGTCCAGCTATAATATTTATAAATATTGACATGTGAATTATGAATTCCAAATTGTGTTGTGATTTTTTTTTTTTTTAATTCTGAGACTGATATGTTAACTCTATTGAGTGACGTCAGACGCTGAAAGGCGGACCTGACGCAATTGTGTTTTGATTTGAACGGGGCGTGGCTAAACACGATTGATCGTGGTTACATCGCAGATTAAAGCATGGTCTGTAGCCAATCAAAACATGCGTTGTCAACGAATCGTGTTAGAATGGTAAACACATGCTACCTTTTGCGCCGCCTTTCTCATGATTTCTTTTGCGATCTCATTCCATATAGCAGGAACAGTGAGTACCCAGTGGATGCTGCTGCTGTCACCTCCAGGGATTTCAAATGACCTTTCATCCGACAATCTATTCATTAGATCGTCCTTCAAGTACTTAATTACGTGTGCAAATATGTCCATTGCTGGCAGTTCCTTTTTGCCGGTTACATCCGGTATCATGTGGTCCTGACGTAGTGCCTGTTGGATGTTTTATACTCACATTATCATATATAGACGTTTAAATATTTCGCTGCAACAGATGAATGTATATAACCATATGACTCCTTCTTTAACAATGCCCGGTACTACTCTTGTTAATTTACTATTTCTAGGTAGTAACCGTCTTCCCCTCATTTTGGTATTTGCACGGCCCAGCCGATTTGATGATATATCGCCTACCTTCGAAAACACGTCACGATTAATATCATAGTAAATATTATACAAATTGGAGTATGTAACAATAGTTAGTACGTGTATTTCATGGTATCATTGGTAAATAATAGTTTTATTTTGCGATATAAAATTAGACGTGTCAGTTGTCAACGGCCCGTTCTAGTGAGGACGAGTTTCCTGGGTTTTAGCTTGATTTGTATGGCGAGATAAAGTTGATGATGGATAAGGCGCTTTCTCTTACGGAACGTGTCTGAAAGTTAATCTTTATTCTTCTTTCTTTCAAATGATTTTGGAGTTTTTTTGTTTTTTTTTGCACAGTGAAAATTTCTTAAGATTTAGCATACTAACAGACACCAAATATAATGGTGCTTGATTCCTTGATAAACTTCTGAAAATAAACACCGATTTTACGAACTACAAATGAAATGATTATGCATGTTTTTTATGCTAAATATTCCATGGAAGCACATTTACCTAGAATAATTCTAAACCTTGAGAGGTAAATGTATCTAATAATGATATCCCTATTTAACAATAAACTGTACACTACGTATTTTAAGTCACGTAGACTAACCAAACTTTAACAAATCGGTTAAGCAAATTAATTGATTTTTTGTTTATTTTTATTTCCAATGCTCAATATCATCCAGTATAAATCTTTATTCATTACTTCTATTTGTGAAATGATAGGCATAATTACAGGGGAATTATACCATTCTGAGTAAAGAGTGCAGACAAGGGAGGGAATCATGGTCAACAAAAGATCTTACTCGTAAAGACAGACCTACCATACTTTTCTGTAGACTCGTTTTGAATCTTTTGAAAAAGTACCAGTCCTCGTGTTCAGCATCCTCGACCAGTTCTGTGTACTGATCTTCGGCCTCGAAGCCAAATGAATGGAAAGTCTGATCTGGCTTCAGTAAAACACAAGTCGGGCCTTTTTCAGAGTGCATGTTCCCATACGGGCGGTTCACGTAGATTTGTCGAGGATTGTTCACATATTCGTGCCTAAAGGAGAAAGCATAATGCGAATAGGTAGTACCAATATCAATCGCAACCACGCATTCTCTGTCGTATCTCGATTCTCTGCCGTATCTCGACGCCATATCCTGCAAAATAAAGATTTAGAAATCAAAAGTAATCCTACTTATACATTGATGATACTTATAGGCCTTTGTTAGTGGTCCATGTCTTTAAATTATTAAACAGAACGTGGAGTGTGAAGTCATGCTGGATAAACTATGTACAATTGTTAAAGATTTGAGTTTTGAACACGTATTCATGTTTTCATGTTTTGTAAATTAGAATGTGTATTGTGATCGATTGACTTTGTATTGTTTATCAAGGAAATTCCAGATGGGGAATACCCTTTCGGTTGTATTTTTCACGTTTCTGATTGGCTGATAATTTTGGTAAGTGTTTTTTTTTTTAATAATGACCTTACCTGTACAACACTCTACTCTAGTACGGGACTACAACTCAAAGGACACACTGTATGTGCATTTCAAGGCATATCATTACAAATATTTAAGTCTGGTAAAGGTATACATGTAATTGGGCGACTCTTCACAGCTAGTAGATGTGTAATATATTTCGGCTTTAGACCTGGAAATTATTCTGGATATAGTGGTATTTTCCCATTAATTGTTGACACAATGCATGTTATAGTACCGTTATTTCTGTGTACAAAAATTAGTATTTCCTTCTGTCATGCACGCACGAACGCACACGTAACCAGAACCTTGGTGTTTCCTATCACATGTATCACCCCAAAACGTTATTCAACCACATATCAGGTATTTCATCAAACTAATAACTAGTTTTCTGAACCTAAATCTTCTTTTGATATCATAACCCTCGTTGGGTCTCTTTATTATTATTACATGTATTTCATTTTTTTTTCAGTAAACCAAAGTTGAAGCAGGTTCTGGTATAATACAGCTTATAAGCGTTGTAAAATATCATTTTACATGGATTATTTACAAGGACATCAATATGATGGATTGTCAGTCACGCGTCGAGAGGTATAAAAAAACGGAAAGCAGGCATTTACACAGACAGTCCTCTAGAATAACACGGTGTTGACATGCAAGTACAAACAATACAGACAAAACTGATAGAAATCGAGTTTCTTTAAATTGTTATATGATTAACAAGGATTATTATTGATTTCATAACTAGTTCATTGCAGCTTTACTAGTGCTGAAAATTGAAAATAAAGGGAAGTCAGAAGTTGCATGTTCTCATGGGAAAAAAGAAAATTCTGAAATCTTCTCCTACTTTCGTTTTCTATTATCCCACTATGACCAGCATTTCCATTCAAATTTTACTGAGGCATGTTGATTAAGTCAATATTTACATTGTTTAATGTGATTTAATGTATAGTTATCCCTGTATGTACGACAGCGAAATATACTAAAAATGTGATATCACTTTATAGCGTTATTGAAAGATACCAATGGATCTGGTTTATTTGTATAGCGGAAGTAAATGAAACATTTTACTTATTTATTTGTAAATGAGTTATTTACTTCTTACTAATAGAGTGATGCATGCGAAAATGAATGTAAACGATTCAAAGTTTATCAACTTAAACACATTTTATCAAGCGGATGGATATCACTTACCCCTGCTGTTTCGGTAAGCCAAATCTCTGTCACAGGTAAAAATAATTCTTGTGAGGCCCGCGACAGGGTACAGTATAATTAGAGCGTGTCAGTTTTATTTTTGTGAAATTTATCACACTGAATGTACTGGGATAGCCTGAGTAGCGCTTAATTGTAAAAGTAACCCCAACTTCAGTGAAATTGACTTGACTTAAGGGATCAACTTTTACTCTTAACATATACATGTACACAAATATTTCTGACGATATTCAGTTGATTGAAAGAAAATCTATAAACCCCCAACACACAATTATAGAAATTCTGTTTGGAAAAAAATGTATGAACAAATTATATAAAATGATATAAGCTATACATGGAACAAAGGAATACACACCTGAGAACAATCATATTGTGATTCAGTACAAATTGATATCTATTTCTTGACAAATATTCAGATATAATTTACATATGTTTGAATTGAATACTGAAAAATGTATAGTACATAATAATAATAGGTGCCCTATTCATATAAAGATATCTTTAAACGTTTATATATAAGAAAAAATTAATGTCTGTATTTGAAATAAAGATATATTTAATCAAATACATGTAGGGTTTTTTGCATGTTAATAGAAATGCCTATGTTTAATTTGAATATTTCTAAATAAATATGCAGGGCTGTATCAAATCATAAATGACTGTTGGTTATACTGTAGTGCTTCTGTATTGCTGTGACCATGTACACACGTGGTTTAAGGCCCATGTAGTTGTGTTTACAGCAGCAGCAAAGGCTGTTGTAGCCCCTCCTACTCCCTTATCGGCTTAATTGCTGACCACCCGGTTTTTTATGTAGGTCATCCCCGGCCTTTAAGTTTTCTGATGTGAATCACAGCTCACGTAATCAACAAATATATACTTGTACATATATGTAGCATAAAGGGCTACACAGCTTAATCAACCTATCATCTGCTGGTCTCCTTTTATGTATACATTTGTATGATGTTAATGTTCTTTCACATCATATGGATTTCGATATATCAATTTCTGATCGGATGCGATGAGTTCACTGCCCATTCTATTTTCATTTTGAATCTTGCTTTCTATCTCAATAAGTATTTGATATTTCAATCTTTGTCAAACACCGCCTCTGTCCCCACTCTGCCCCCACCCCAATCCCACCCCCTTACACCCCCTCTCCCTCCCAGCACTTATACGTACATGGCAATGTAAATAAGACAGCGACACCACGTGACTGTAGATGGGAATACCGGATATCAGCGATCCAGGTGGAACGTTGTACACACATATGTGTAGAGGTATGTACATGTATGTAAATGTATTTCGTGTGTGCACCGTCGGATACAATTTTAGTGTTTTCACTGCGAATTTATGTCTTTGCTTAATATGATATTTAAGTCAGTAGATCTTTTTCGAAAACGTTGCAGTTTAGACATTTCAAATTTTCCCAATAGAATTCCATGGAGAAAGTGAAAGTAGAATGAGAACACGTTTAGAAGAGTTTACCCTGTCCGACCTCGACCAAACGAACAAATGGAAATTTATCATAAAATGATTTCCTTGCATCAGTATTTTCTTCTCGTCAGGAATGATGAGATAATGTTTCGAGACAATGGAATTTAAATAGAACAGGTTCAAAAATGTATAGTCTATTTCTGAAAAGTTCTTCAGAAATCTCATAGATAATGCTATATAAATATATGGTATGTAATGTTCAAAACTAGTATAGTTGTACTGTACATCATGTATAATAACGTAGACGGTAATGGATTTGCTGTGTAAGGATATAGAACAGTCTCAATAATAAATAATAAATCTAAACATAAACCTATTTTCTTATTGTCTAGAAAACAAATCAAATTTGATTTAAAATAATAACCATCTGATTACAATGTTCCCTATTGATAAGCTAATGGTAGCTTGATATTAACCATGGTATCGTATTTAAACAAAATAATCTGCAGTACATAAAGCAAACAATGTTCCATTTACTTTCAGCTGATTTATATAGTGACATGTTTATGTTTTTTTTTACTAAACAATGATTTAATGCTTACATTTGTGTAGGAATTGGGGATGCTTGTTTACTTACATAGCTGCATTACGTTACGCAATGAATTAATCCCACCTCAAATATACTCAAATATGCGTCAATGTTTGTGTTTAAACCTTGTAAGTGGGTCTTATCATTTGCAAGGTTATTTTGCGTAATGTTGATCTCTGACCTAAACCTCATGTCACTGTAACGGAAATAATGACATGCGTTTTAAGACAAGTGGTTGGATTTTGAACAATAAAGGTATTCTTTTGAAGGTGGTCGGTTGGCACAGTGGTAGCACACTTGCCTTTGACGTAGGCTGCAGGGGTTCGATTCCCCATCGGACGGGAATAGTTATGCGTCATCTGTCCGAACACGTAGCATACTTGCCAACTTTTTAAAATTCTCATGGGGGAGAAAGTGCGTGAGCGACATTTTTGACTGGAAAACACATTTCACGCGTGCGACACATTTAGCAAACAAAAACTAAGGGGAGATAATTTGCTATTGGAAAATAAATTCCTTGCATGAACACTTAAGCTTCCTTCCCTCACTGAAAAAAAGGGGGAAAAAAATTATTTCAAGCTTGGCCAATGATCTTTTTTATTCAAGTTTGGAAAGATAATTATATAAGCAACAATTAAGTTACAAAAAAAAAACCTGCAAAATTACATCATTTTTAATTATTTCTGGAAATGATTTAACTCACTGTTCACTCTAAATAAAAGTATTTACTTAGATATGTTATGAAAACTATGTTGTAAGATAGATGTCAGTCAATTAAATGCAAATTATCACAATGATGTCACTTTCTATCAAGCTTTCTCTCCAGCAGTAAACTTCAAAAGAAAATACCTAAACTGTCACGATAAATATCTAGAGTACAATATAATATCTCAATGAAATTTCAAATGTTTCCGTTGGATTACAACAAAGACAACGATACAAAAAAAATAAAAAGGGCTGTACCAGCAGTTGTAATCAGTTAGGCTTAAAACTCAGTACTCAAAGTTTTAACATGACAGTATTTAGTTTAAGAAAGTGAGTATTTGTGGACATGTTTCTGTCTTTCAAAATGTGAATTGGGAAAGTTTCTGCCAAAATAAGTCTCTGCTAATAGTGACACAAAGTATGCTGATGCTACGGTGATTGAAACGACGTTACCTACCGGCAACCAGGCCTTCGGTCTAACGTTATATGGTCGTTATTGTGAATTTATTTCCTTGTGATAATTATCTAAAGATCATCCAATGTTTAAATGTATTTAACATTTCAATAAGCAATCTGTCAAATTTGATACTCCGTTGATAACATTGCCAGTGTTGTTTTCACTTCTTCTGTCCGAGATATACTGTCAAGTAGAGGTCGTTTATGCGCTTGACATCAAAGGCAGTATACGAAGCCATTTACAAGCGTTTAATCAACCATGACTGACCTGCTACAAAACCATCACCACGCGTCCTCAGCTTAATTGGTTTTAATTAATTGTTTATTTATCGGGGTATTGTCACCCTTGCAGTCAGTGAAGTGTCCGAATTTCGTTACGGTCTGTGAGCAGGTCAGTTAACTGACCAATGCCCCACATATATGTCTTTCACCAGCCAGCAAGCGTTACCTGTCATAGGCCTAAGTGAATCTAACAAGATGAATAGGGGCTCCATACGGGGTTATCAAGACATATTCTCCAAAATCGGGAGAATACACTATGTTTTATCTATACGATCGGGAGACGGGGCAGGGAGTCTGGAATCGGGAAATTCCCGACTAAATCGGGAAAGTTGGCAAGTATGACGTAGATTTGCCCCGAGTTCTCCGGTTTCCTCACACAGTGAGACCCTCGCAAGCTTCCATTTTGGCCATCAAGCGTGAAGCAAATAAGTTGGAAAACCTGTTTCGCAGTTTCTGTAAAAATAAACAAAGCTTACATTTAGGCATTCCTTTGTTGTTTGAAATAGAATATTTCAATATATAGTTCAACCAAACTAGTAATACATATGTACGTTACTTGTTCACCCGTTTAACAGTGGCCATGGCGAAATGTATTGGAACCGGAACCAAAGATAATGGGAAGGCCAGGAAACCTGAGCTAGTTGTAGCTTTGGATTTCGGCACAACTTACTCCGGATATGCCTACGCATTTCGGCAACAATTTGAGTCGAATAATTTGAATGTGACGCTGAACCCTGCATGGACAACATCCACGGATGGTCTGCTGTCTAAGAAGACCCCAACGTCACTCCTTCTCAACCCCCAGGGGCAGTTCTGTGCGTTCGGAACAAAAGCAGACGACAAGTTTGCAGAACTAGCAGGCGAGGACCAGCATCAGGACTGGTTCTACTTTCGGAGATTTAAGATGAAATTGCATTCTAAAAAGGTATGCCAAATATGTTCTTTTATTAGTCTCAATGAAATACCAATATATTACCATAATAGTATACAAAATATATACCCACACAAGAAATGTCAACGTTTTAAGAATGTATTAGATGACAGAATCATCAAAACAGTAGATAATATGGTGCATTTTTATTATGTATTTACAAATTATTTTGTATACACAGACAAAATTTCTTAAGGTAAAATTCATATTAATTTCATGTGAAAAGTTTCAGGTCAAATTAACATCAAAAGAGCGAAAAAATAAATCCATGTCAAGAAATTAACCTAAATCTGACTTGAAATTGACATGAACATGACCTGAAACCGATCTGAATTTTACCTGTAATTAACACAAACCTGACCTGAAATCGACCGGAAATTTGACCAATTCAGGCATATTCCTTGTCATTGACCTGAAATTTCTTCATGTGAAATTGACCTCATTTTCAGGCCATTTTCTGGTCTATATTTTTTCAGATCAAATTTGCCTCAAGATATTTTGCCTGTGTATAGACCAGTTGATATATAAAACATTCCCATTTATACTGTCCCATACCATTCTATACACAAACACGTAGCTAACATACACAAATGCATGTTATCTTCACAGGAGTTGAAGCGGGGTCTAAAGATGAAGGATGAGCTTGGGAAACCTATGTTAGCATCCACTGTATTTAGTTTAGCTATTCGGGGTCTAAAGGAGCACTGTCTTGACACTTTAAGGAGCCATGAATCTGTTGATCCGGCCTCATTTGATATTGTCTGGGTCCTCACTGTACCTGCTATATGGAGGGATTCAGCGAAACAGTTTATGCGCGAAGCGGCTGTGGAGGTAGGGCACTTTCCACGTGATGTGTATGGTTAGGTTGTTGCAGAAGCTGTCTGAGACATCGTGTTCTTAAAAATTGTTAGGGCATTATCTGTTTTTAAGGGTATTTTATGTACAAATTTGAACGGGGACTTAAAATGTCATGAACATAGAAATCTAACAAAATATCAATGAATGTCTATAATAAAGTTTGCTTCCTTTGACGATTTAAATAAATAAGCCATTGACCAATTCTGAAGGCCCTATTTAGAGGGCGAATTTACGAAAACAACGATACAAAAAAAAAAAAACGTTTTGTCTTTTATCCTATTCAATATTAATAGCCATCCAACTCCCGAGCTATTCTGCCTTTCCTTTATGTTAAACAGATCAGAAGTTATCATTCAAACCCAATATCCGTTGCTTTTGCAGGTCAAGTTGAATTTATCTTACTAAAAATAAATATTTTTTATATACATACCACTAATTATTGTTATCCTTTGACCCACAGGCTGGTATCGACGGCCGCAACCTCGTTTTGGCGCTGGAACCGGAAGCAGCATCATTGTATTGCCAGCTCCTTCCAATCAACAAACTTCACACTAATAAAGAGACTCGTTTCACTGTTTCCCGTCCAGGCACCACCTTCATGGTTGTTGATATGGGAGGTAAGTCTACTTGATCCTTCAAAGTATCAGAGTTGCTAAAATACACCATAATGCGCCACCTATCAATGCTTGATTTAATCACATATTTTGGTTTTCACAATATAGCATTATCAAAAACGTCTGAGGTAGCACACCACAGTAAGACAGCCTGGCCATGGGCAATTTTTTTGTTAAGCAAATAACTCCTGTATTATGATATGCATAAAAAATGAAAAAATAAATGTACACTATAATTGGTATATCCAGTATGAAGTAGTACATACAGGCTTCACATTTATTAAAACAAAAATCAATAAATTGGTTCCGGATTTTAAATATCCGGATTTTCCGAACGTGTGTTTACACAGGAAATTTAGTTTCGCCTACAGCGCAAAATGGAAGCCCACAGAAAAGGTAAGATAGCGGAAAAACTTAATTTACAACATATGTCCAAACAAGATTAATTCTGTCTTTGGGATAGAGATATTTAATTTTAAATAGGTTTCAGAAAAAAAATTGTGTAGAGAATTGTGCCATTTTGGGTCAAATATCATAATATTTTGCAATTTTTGAGAATTTTTTAAGCTGTTACCATGGTATTCACAGCTCTAAAAATCACAGAAAATATCAGTTTACTTATCCTTCAGAGCTCTATTAAAATTGCAAATGTTGTACAGATTTCAAATATATATACTTTATTAGAGGTTATATGTAAGGTTAACTGGCAATGTTTACATATCTAAAGCATGTGCCATATTTTTCAGAATTTGGCATTTTTACTGTACACTGCTACCTTATAAGGGCTGAAAAATGTTATTTTTTGGAAATTGTGCTTAATTATGCTTGATTAAGCTTCATTTTAGTTCATTATTGCTCAAAAATGCATAAAAACAATTTAAAACTTGTTTATTATCAGGCTTGTCATATTAGAGGAATCAAGGGAGGTAACTCGCATATTTACCCATTTTAAGGGTGGGTTAATTAAGCATAATGTTAATGAGTCAGTGTAAATTGAAAAGATATTCTATGTTTTATAACAAACCCAAAATAACTTATTGGGTATCTAACAAACCATATAGACTGAATTCTGGTTTGTTTTACCTGATTTATTACCCCGTATCCATGGAAACTATTACAGTAAGTGTTATTTTTTGAAATATTTGGTGAAACCATTATTTTCAATTTATTTATACATTGGTAAGCATGTAATTTCAATTGATGGAGTGTACGGTTGATACAATATTGTCAATTATTGTCACTTCCTTCGGTAAAGCAGAAAAAATAGCATTTTCCGCATAAAATGGGATCAGCGGACACTTTCATATGATCATTGGTACATATCTGAATTACCGGGGTGGAAACAGATGACTGTGATGTCATAGGCATGACATTTTGAAATCTTGGATGTCATGTCATGATTTATCAGTTAGAATATTGCATGTGTTGCTAAGCTGAGGTTTGGAAAGGAATTTGGTTATTTATTATGACACCATTGAGTATTTATGACGTCATAGATACCATCTGATGACGTCATAGTTACTGATGACGTCATGGTAACTATGACGTCATATTACAAGGCTAAATTTGATAGTTGTATAGTATTTTTTGCTTGATTACATGCACAGAGACTCAAAGTACCACATTCAACTCAAAACACAACTTTATTCAAGAGATATACAGAATTATGGGAGTTTTCATCTTTAAAATTACCTCCCCTTATTACTGGATTGGGAGAAAAAGTTGTCAAAATACACCTCTCAGGGAAATCAGCAATACTCGGTGACTATTAAAGATACACAGTAACCCGATATGTCATTTTGTTCGTCGGAACATATTCTAGACATTCATGGGGTTTTTAGTAAAATTAGAATTAACAAAAGTGATGTATAAGGTAGCACACCACAGTAAGACAGCCTGGCCATGGGCAATTTTTTTGTTAAGCAAATAACTCCTGTATTATGATATGTATAAAAAATGAAAAAATAAATGTACACTATAATTGGTATATCCAGTATGAAGTAGTACATACAGGCTTCACATTTATTAAAACAAAAATCAATAAATTGGTTCCGGATTTTAAATATCCGGATTTTCCGAACGTGTGTTTACACAGGAAATTTAGTTTGGCCTACAGCGCAAAATGGAAGCCCACAGAAAAGGTAAGATAGCGGAAAAACTTAATTTACAACATATGTCCAAACAAGATTAATTCTGTCTTTGGGATAGAGATATTTAATTTTAAATAGGTTTCAGAAAAAAAATTGTGTAGAGAATTGTGCCATTTTGGGTCAAATATCATAATATTTTGCAATTTTTGAGAATTTTTTAAGCTGTTACCATGGTATTCACAGCTCTAAAAATCACAGAAAATATCAGTTTACTTATCCTTCAGAGCTCTATTAAAATTGCAAATGTTGTACAGATTTCAAATATATATACTTTATTAGAGGTTATATGTAAGGTTAACTGGCAATGTTTACATATCTAAAGCATGTGCCATATTTTTCAGAATTTGGCATTTTTACTGTACACTGCTACCTTATAAGGGCTGAAAAATGTTATTTTTTGGAAATTGTGCTTAATTATGCTTGATTAAGCTTCATTTTAGTTCATTATTGCTCAAAAATGCATAAAAACAATTTAAAACTTGTTTATTATCAGGCTTGTCATATTAGAGGAATCAAGGGAGGTAACTCGCATATTTACCCATTTTAAGGGTGGGTTAATTAAGCATAATGTTAATGAGTCAGTGTAAATTGAAAAGATATTCTATGTTTTATAACAAACCCAAAATAACTTATTGGGTATCTAACAAACCATATAGACTGAATTCTGGTTTGTTTTACCTGATTTATTACCCCGTATCCATGGAAACTATTACAGTAAGTGTTATTTTTTGAAATATTTGGTGAAACCATTATTTTCAATTTATTTATACATTGGTAAGCATGTAATTTCAATTGATGGAGTGTACGGTTGATACAATATTGTCAATTATTGTCACTTCCTTCGGTAAAGCAGAAAAAATAGCATTTTCCGCATAAAATGGGATCAGCGGACACTTTCATATGATCATTGGTACATATCTGAATTACCGGGGTGGAAACAGATGACTGTGATGTCATAGGCATGACATTTTGAAATCTTGGATGTCATGTCATGATTTATCAGTTAGAATATTGCATGTGTTGCTAAGCTGAGGTTTGGAAAGGAATTTGGTTATTTATTATGACACCATTGAGTATTTATGACGTCATAGATACCATCTGATGACGTCATAGTTACTGATGACGTCATGGTAACTATGACGTCATATTACAAGGCTAAATTTGATAGTTGTATAGTATTTTTTGCTTGATTACATGCACAGAGACTCAAAGTAACACATTCAACTCAAAACACAACTTTATTCAAGAGATATACAGAATTATGGGAGTTTTCATCTTTAAAATTACCTCCCCTTATTACTGGATTGAGAGAAAAAGTTGTCAAAATACACCTCTCAGGGAAATCAGCAATACTCGGTGACTATTAAAGATACACAGTAACCCGATATGTCATTTTGTTCGTCGGAACATATTCTAGACATTCATGGGGTTTTTAGTAAAATTAGAATTAACAAAAGTGATGTATAATAAGGGCTGAAAAATGTTATTTTTTGGAAATTGTGCTTAATTATGCTTGATTAAGCTTCATTTTAGTTCATTATTGCTCAAAAATGCATAAAAACAATTTAAAACTTGTTTATTATCAGGCTTGTCATATTAGAGGAATCAAGGGAGGTAACTCGCATATTTACCCATTTTAAGGGTGGGTTAATTAAGCATAATGTTAATGAGTCAGTGTAAATTGAAAAGATATTCTATGTTTTATAACAAACCCAAAATAACTTATTGGGTATCTAACAAACCATATAGACTGAATTCTGGTTTGTTTTACCTGATTTATTACCCCGTATCCATGGAAACTATTACAGTAAGTGTTATTTTTTGAAATATTTGGTGAAACCATTATTTTCAATTTATTTATACATTGGTAAGCATGTAATTTCAATTGATGGAGTGTACGGTTGATACAATATTGTCAATTATTGTCACTTCCTTCGGTAAAGCAGAAAAAATAGCATTTTCCGCATAAAATGGGATCAGCGGACACTTTCATATGATCATTGGTACATATCTGAATTACCGGGGTGGAAACAGATGACTGTGATGTCATAGGCATGACATTTTGAAATCTTGGATGTCATGTCATGATTTATCAGTTAGAATATTGCATGTGTTGCTAAGCTGAGGTTTGGAAAGGAATTTGGTTATTTATTATGACACCATTGAGTATTTATGACGTCATAGATACCATCTGATGACGTCATAGTTACTGATGACGTCATGGTAACTATGACGTCATATTACAAGGCTAAATTTGATAGTTGTATAGTATTTTTTGCTTGATTACATGCACAGAGACTCAAAGTACCACATTCAACTCAAAACACAACTTTATTCAAGAGATATACAGAATTATGGGAGTTTTCATCTTTAAAATTACCTCCCCTTATTACTGGATTGGGAGAAAAAGTTGTCAAAATACACCTCTCAGGGAAATCAGCAATACTCGGTGACTATTAAAGATACACAGTAACCCGATATGTCATTTTGTTCGTCGGAACATATTCTAGACATTCATGGGGTTTTTAGTAAAATTAGAATTAACAAAAGTGATGTATAAGGTAGCACACCACAGTAAGACAGCCTGGCCATGGGCAATTTTTTTGTTAAGCAAATAACTCCTGTATTATGATATGTATAAAAAATGAAAAAATAAATGTACACTATAATTGGTATATCCAGTATGAAGTAGTACATACAGGCTTCACATTTATTAAAACAAAAATCAATAAATTGGTTCCGGGTTTCAAATATCCGGATTTTCCGAACGTGTGTTTACACAGGAAATTTAGTTTCGCCTACAGCGCAAAATGGAAGCCCACAGAAAAGGTAAGATAGCGGAAAAACTTAATTTACAACATATGTCCAAACCAGATTAATTCTGTCTTTGGGATAGAGATATTTAATTTTAAATAGGTTTCAGAAAAAAAATTGTGTAGAGAATTGTGCCATTTTGGGTCAAATATCATAATATTTTGCAATTTTTGAGAATTTTTTAAGCTGTTACCATGGTATTCACAGCTCTAAAAATCACAGAAAATATCAGTTTACTTATCCTTCAGAGCTCTATTAAAATTGCAAATGTTGTACAGATTTCAAATATATATACTTTATTAGAGGTTATATGTAAGGTTAACTGGCAATGTTTACATATCTAAAGCATGTGCCATATTTTACAGAATTTGGCATTTTTACTGTACACTGCTACCTTATAAGGGCTGAAAAATGTTATTTTTTTGAAATTGTGCTTAATTATGCTTGATTAAGCTTCATTTTAGTTCATTATTGCTCAAAAATGCATAAAAACAATTTAAAACTTGTTTATTATCAGGCTTGTCATATTAGAGGAATCAAGGGAGGTAACTCGCATATTTACCCATTTTAAGGGTGGGTTAATTAAGCATAATGTTAATGAGTCAGTGTAAATTGAAAAGATATTCTATGTTTTATAACAAACCCAAAATAACTTATTGGGTATCTAACAAACCATATAGACTGAATTCTGGTTTGTTTTACCTGATTTATTACCCCGTATCCATGGAAACTATTACAGTAAGTGTTATTTTTTGAAATATTTGGTGAAACCATTATTTTCAATTTATTTATACATTGGTAAGCATGTAATTTCAATTGATGGAGTGTACGGTTGATACAATATTGTCAATTATTGTCACTTCCTTCGGTAAAGCAGAAAAAATAGCATTTTCCGCATAAAATGGGATCAGCGGACACTTTCATATGATCATTGGTACATATCTGAATTACCGGGGTGGAAACAGATGACTGTGATGTCATAGGCATGACATTTTGAAATCTTGGATGTCATGTCATGATTTATCAGTTAGAATATTGCATGTGTTGCTAAGCTGAGGTTTGGAAAGGAATTTGGTTATTTATTATGACACCATTGAGTATTTATGACGTCATAGATACCATCTGATGACGTCATAGTTACCATGACGTCATCAGTAACTATGACGTCATATTACAAGGCTAAATTTGATAGTTGTATAGTATTTTTTGCTTGATTACATGCACAGAGACTCAAAGTACCACATTCAACTCAAAACACAACTTTATTCAAGAGATATACAGAATTATGGGAGTTTTCATCTTTAAAATTACCTCCCCTTATTACTGGATTGGGAGAAAAAGTTGTCAAAATACACCTCTCAGGGAAATCAGCAATACTCGGTGACTATTAAAGATTACACAGTAACCCGATATGTCAGTTTTGTTCGTCGGAACATATTCTAGACATTCATGGGGTTTTTAGTAAAATTAGAATTAACAAAAGTGATGTATAATAAGGGCTGAAAAATGTTATTTTTTGGAAATTGTGCTTAATTATGCTTGATTAAGCTTCATTTTAGTTCATTATTGCTCAAAAATGCATAAAAACAATTTAAAACTTGTTTATTATCAGGCTTGTCATATTAGAGGAATCAAGGGAGGTAACTCGCATATTTACCCATTTTAAGGGTGGATTAATTAAGCATAATGTTAATGAGTCAGTGTAAATTGAAAAGATATTCTATGTTTTATAACAAACCCAAAATAACTTATTGGGTATCTAACAAACCATATAGACTGAATTCTGGTTTGTTTTACCTGATTTATTACCCCGTATCCATGGAAACTATTCCAGTAAGTGTTATTTTTTGAAATATTTGGTGAAACCATTATTTTCAATTTATTTATACATTGGTAAGCATGTAATTTCAATTGATGGAGTGTACGGTTGATACAATATTGTCAATTATTGTCACTTCCTTCGGTAAAGCAGAAAAAATAGCATTTTCCGCATAAAATGGGATCAGCGGACACTTTCATATGATCATTGGTACATATCTGAATTACCGGGGTGGAAACAGATGACTGTGATGTCATAGGCATGACATTTTGAAATCTTGGATGTCATGTCATGATTTATCAGTTAGAATATTGCATGTGTTGCTAAGCTGAGGTTTGGAAAGGAATTTGGTTATTTATTATGACACCATTGAGTATTTATGACGTCATAGATACCATCTGATGACGTCATAGTTACTGATGACGTCATGGTAACTATGACGTCATATTACAAGGCTAAATTTGATAGTTGTATAGTATTTTTTGCTTGATTACATGCACAGAGACTCAAAGTACCACATTCAACTCAAAACACAACTTTATTCAAGAGATATACAGAATTATGGGAGTTTTCATCTTTAAAATTACCTCCCCTTATTACTGGATTGGGAGAAAAAGTTGTCAAAATACACCTCTCAGGGAAATCAGCAATACTCGGTGACTATTAAAGTTACACAGTAACCCGATATGTCGTTTTGTTCGTCGGAACATATTCTAGACATTCATGGGGTTTTTAGTAAAATTAGAGTTAACAAAAGTGATGTATAATAAGGGCTGAAAAATGTTATTTTTTGGAAATTGTGCTTAATTATGCTTGATTAAGCTTCATTTTAGTTCATTATTGCTCAAAAATGCATAAAAACAATTTAAAACTTGTTTATTATCAGGCTTGTCATATTAGAGGAATCAAGGGAGGTAACTCGCATATTTACCCATTTTAAGGGTGGATTAATTAAGCATAATGTTAATGAGTCAGTGTAAATTGAAAAGATATTCTATGTTTTATAACAAACCCAAAATAACTTATTGGGTATCTAACAAACCATATAGACTGAATTCTGGTTTGTTTTACCTGATTTATTACCCCGTATCCATGGAAACTATTCCAGTAAGTGTTATTTTTTGAAATATTTGGTGAAACCATTATTTTCAATTTATTTATACATTGGTAAGCATGTAATTTCAATTGATGGAGTGTACGGTTGATACAATATTGTCAATTATTGTCACTTCCTTCGGTAAAGCAGAAAAAATAGCATTTTCCGCATAAAATGGGATCAGCGGACACTTTCATATGATCATTGGTACATATCTGAATTACCGGGGTGGAAACAGATGACTGTGATGTCATAGGCATGACATTTTGAAATCTTGGATGTCATGTCATGATTTATCAGTTAGAATATTGCATGTGTTGCTAAGCTGAGGTTTGGAAAGGAATTTGGTTATTTATTATGACACCATTGAGTATTTATGACGTCATAGATACCATCTGATGACGTCATAGTTACTGATGACGTCATGGTAACTAAGACGTCATATTACAAGGCTAAATTTGATAGTTGTATAGTATTTTTTGCTTGATTACATGCACAGAGACTCAAAGTACCACATTCAACTCAAAACACAACTTTATTCAAGAGATATACAGAATTATGGGAGTTTTCATCTTTAAAATTACCTCCCCTTATTACTGGATTGGGAGAAAAAGTTGTCAAAATACACCTCTCAGGGAAATCAGCAATACTCGGTGACTATTAAAGTTACACAGTAACCCGATATGTCGTTTTGTTCGTCGGAACATATTCTAGACATTCATGGGGTTTTTAGTAAAATTAGAGTTAACAAAAGTGATGTATAAATAAGGGCTGAAAAATGTTATTTTTTGGAAATTGTGCTTAATTATGCTTGATTAAGCTTCATTTTAGTTCATTATTGCTCAAAAATGCATAAAAACAATTTAAAACTTGTTTATTATCAGGCTTGTCATATTAGAGGAATCAAGGGAGGTAACTCGCATATTTACCCATTTTAAGGGTGGATTAATTAAGCATAATGTTAATGAGTCAGTGTAAATTGAAAAGATATTCTATGTTTTATAACAAACCCAAAATAACTTATTGGGTATCTAACAAACCATATAGACTGAATTCTGGTTTGTTTTACCTGATTTATTACCCCGTATCCATGGAAACTATTCCAGTAAGTGTTATTTTTTGAAATATTTGGTGAAACCATTATTTTCAATTTATTTATACATTGGTAAGCATGTAATTTCAATTGATGGAGTGTACGGTTGATACAATATTGTCAATTATTGTCACTTCCTTCGGTAAAGCAGAAAAAATAGCATTTTCCGCATAAAATGGGATCAGCGGACACTTTCATATGATCATTGGTACATATCTGAATTACCGGGGTGGAAACAGATGACTGTGATGTCATAGGCATGACATTTTGAAATCTTGGATGTCATGTCATGATTTATCAGTTAGAATATTGCATGTGTTGCTAAGCTGAGGTTTGGAAAGGAATTTGGTTATTTATTATGACACCATTGAGTATTTATGACGTCATAGATACCATCTGATGACGTCATAGTTACTGATGACGTCATGGTAACTATGACGTCATATTACAAGGCTAAATTTGATAGTTGTATAGTATTTTTTGCTTGATTACATGCACAGAGACTCAAAGTACCACATTCAACTCAAAACACAACTTTATTCAAGAGATATACAGAATTATGGGAGTTTTCATCTTTAAAATTACCTCCCCTTATTACTGGATTGGGAGAAAAAGTTGTCAAAATACACCTCTCAGGGAAATCAGCAATACTCGGTGACTATTAAAGTTACACAGTAACCCGATATGTCGTTTTGTTCGTCGGAACATATTCTAGACATTCATGGGGTTTTTAGTAAAATTAGAGTTAACAAAAGTGATGTATAAATAAGGGACTGAAAAATGTTATTTTTTGGAAATTGTGCTTAATTATGCTTGATTAAGCTTCATTTTAGTTCATTATTGCTCAAAAATGCATAAAAACAATTTAAAACTTGTTTATTATCAGGCTTGTCATATTAGAGGAATCAAGGGAGGTAACTCGCATATTTACCCATTTTAAGGGTGGGTTAATTAAGCATAATGTTAATGAGTCAGTGTAAATTGAAAAGATATTCTATGTTTTATAACAAACCCAAAATAACTTATTGGGTATCTAACAAACCATATAGACTGAATTCTGGTTTGTTTTACCTGATTTATTACCCCGTATCCATGGAAACTATTACAGTAAGTGTTATTTTTTGAAATATTTGGTGAAACCATTATTTTCAATTTATTTATACATTGGTAAGCATGTAATTTCAATTGATGGAGTGTACGGTTGATACAATATTGTCAATTATTGTCACTTCCTTCGGTAAAGCAGAAAAAATAGCATTTTCCGCATAAAATGGGATCAGCGGACACTTTCATATGATCATTGGTACATATCTGAATTACCGGGGTGGAAACAGATGACTGTGATGTCATAGGCATGACATTTTGAAATCTTGGATGTCATGTCATGATTTATCAGTTAGAATATTGCATGTGTTGCTAAGCTGAGGTTTGGAAAGGAATTTGGTTATTTATTATGACACCATTGAGTATTTATGACGTCATAGATACCATCTGATGACGTCATAGTTACTGATGACGTCATGGTAACTATGACGTCATATTACAAGGCTAAATTTGATAGTTGTATAGTATTTTTTGCTTGATTACATGCACAGAGACTCAAAGTACCACATTCAACTCAAAACACAACTTTATTCAAGAGATATACAGAATTATGGGAGTTTTCATCTTTAAAATTACCTCCCCTTATTACTGGATTGGGAGAAAAAGTTGTCAAAATACACCTCTCAGGGAAATCAGCAATACTCGGTGACTATTAAAGATACACAGTAACCCGATATGTCATTTTGTTCGTCGGAACATATTCTAGACATTCATGGGGTTTTTAGTAAAATTAGAATTAACGAAAGTGATGTATTATAAGGGCTGAAAAATGTTATTTTTTGGAAATTGTGCTTAATTATGCTTGATTAAGCTTCATTTTAGTTCATTATTGCTCAAAAATGCATAAAAACAATTTAAAACTTATTTATTATCAGGCTTGTCATATTAGAGGAATCAAGGGAGGTAACTCGCATATTTACCCATTTTAAGGGTGGGTTAATTAAGCATAATGTTAATGAGTCAGTGTAAATTGAAAAGATATTCTATGTTTTATAACAAACCCAAAATAACTTATTGGGTATCTAACAAACCATATAGACTGAATTCTGGTTTGTTTTACCTGATTTATTACCCCGTATCCATGGAAACTATTACAGTAAGTGTTATTTTTTGAAATATTTGGTGAAACCATTATTTTCAATTTATTTATACATTGGTAAGCATGTAATTTCAATTGATGGAGTGTACGGTTGATACAATATTGTCAATTATTGTCACTTCCTTCGGTAAAGCAGAAAAAATAGCATTTTCCGCATAAAATGGGATCAGCGGACACTTTCATATGATCATTGGTACATATCTGAATTACCGGGGTGGAAACAGATGACTGTGATGTCATAGGCATGACATTTTGAAATCTTGGATGTCATGTCATGATTTATCAGTTAGAATATTGCATGTGTTGCTAAGCTGAGGTTTGGAAAGGAATTTGGTTATTTATTATGACCCCATTGAGTATTTATGACGTCATATATACCATCTGATGACGTCATAGTTACTGATGACGTCATGGTAACTATGACGTCATATTACAAGGCTAAATTTGATAGTTGTATAGTATTTTTTGCTTGATTACATGCACAGAGACTCAAAGTACCACATTCAACTCAAAACACAACTTTATTCAAGAGATATACAGAATTATGGGAGTTTTCATCTTTAAAATTACCTCCCCTTATTACTGGATTGGGAGAAAAAGTTGTCAAAATACACCTCTCAGGGAAATCAGCAATACTCGGTGACTATTAAAGATACACAGTAACCCGATATGTCATTTTGTTCGTCGGAACATATTCTAGACATTCATGGGGTTTTTAGTAAAATTAGAATTAACAAAAGTGATGTATTATAAGGGCTGAAAAATGTTATTTTTTGGAAATTGTGCTTAATTATGCTTGATTAAGCTTCATTTTAGTTCATTATTGCTCAAAAATGCATAAAAACAATTTAAAACTTGTTTATTATCAGGCTTGTCATATTAGAGGAATCAAGGGAGGTAACTCGCATATTTACCCATTTTAAGGGTGGGTTAATTAAGCATAATGTTAATGAGTCAGTGTAAATTGAAAAGATATTCTATGTTTTATAACAAACCCAAAATAACTTATTGGGTATCTAACAAACCATATAGACTGAATTCTGGTTTGTTTTACCTGATTTATTACCCCGTATCCATGGAAACTATTACAGTAAGTGTTATTTTTTGAAATATTTGGTGAAACCATTATTTTCAATTTATTTATACATTGGTAAGCATGTAATTTCAATTGATGGAGTGTACGGTTGATACAATATTGTCAATTATTGTCACTTCCTTCGGTAAAGCAGAAAAAATAGCATTTTCCGCATAAAATGGGATCAGCGGACACTTTCATATGATCATTGGTACATATCTGAATTACCGGGGTGGAAACAGATGACTGTGATGTCATAGGCATGACATTTTGAAATCTTGGATGTCATGTCATGATTTATCAGTTAGAATATTGCATGTGTTGCTAAGCTGAGGTTTGGAAAGGAATTTGGTTATTTATTATGACCCCATTGAGTATTTATGACGTCATAGATACCATCTGATGACGTCATAGTTACTGATGACGTCATGGTAACGATGACGTCATATTACAAGGCTAAATTTGATAGTTGTATAGTATTTTTTGCTTGATTACATGCACAGAGACTCAAAGTACCACATTCAACTCAAAACACAACTTTATTCAAGAGATATACAGAATTATGGGAGTTTTCATCTTTAAAATTACCTCCCCTTATTACTGGATTGGGAGAAAAAGTTGTCAAAATACACCTCTCAGGGAAATCAGCAATACTCGGTGACTATTAAAGATACACAGTAACCCGATATGTCATTTTGTTCGTCGGAACATATTCTAGACATTCATGGGGTTTTTAGTAAAATTAGAATTAACAAAAGTGATGTATAAGGTAGCACACCACAGTAAGACAGCCTGGCCATGGGCAATTTTTTTGTTAAGCAAATAACTCCTGTATTATGATATGCATAAAAAATGAAAAAATAAATGTACACTATAATTGGTATGAAGTAGTACATACAGGCTTCACATTTATTAAAACAAAAATCAATAAATTGGTTCCGGATTTTAAATATCCGGATTTTCCGAACGTGTGTTTACACAGGAAATTTAGTTTCGCCTACAGCGCAAAATGGAAGCCCACAGAAAAGGTAAGATAGCGGAAAAACTTAATTTACAACATATGTCCAAACAAGATTAATTCTGTCTTTTGGATAGAGATATTTAATTTTAAATAGGTTTCAGAAAAAAAATTGTGTAGAGAATTGTGCCATTTTGGGTCAAATATCATAATATTTTGCAATTTTTGAGAATTTTTTAAGCTGTTACCATGGTATTCACAGCTCTAAAAATCACAGAAAATATCAGTTTACTTATCCTTCAGAGCTCTATTAAAATTGCAAATGTTGTACAGATTTCAAATATATATACTTTATTAGAGGTTATATGTAAGGTTAACTGGCAATGTTTACATATCTAAAGCATGTGCCATATTTTTCAGAATTTGGCATTTTTACTGTACACTGCTACCTTATAAGGGCTGAAAAATGTTATTTTTTGGAAATTGTGCTTAATTATGCTTGATTAAGCTTCATTTTAGTTCATTATTGCTCAAAAATGCATAAAAACAATTTAAAACTTGTTTATTATCAGGCTTGTCATATTAGAGGAATCAAGGGAGGTAACTCGCATATTTACCCATTTTAAGGGTGGGTTAATTAAGCATAATGTTAATGAGTCAGTGTAAATTGAAAAGATATTCTATGTTTTATAACAAACCCAAAATAACTTATTGGGTATCTAACAAACCATATAGACTGAATTCTGGTTTGTTTTACCTGATTTATTACCCCGTATCCATGGAAACTATTACAGTAAGTGTTATTTTTTGAAATATTTGGTGAAACCATTATTTTCAATTTATTTATACATTGGTAAGCATGTAATTTCAATTGATGGAGTGTACGGTTGATACAATATTGTCAATTATTGTCACTTCCTTCGGTAAAGCAGAAAAAATAGCATTTTCCGCATAAAATGGGATCAGCGGACACTTTCATATGATCATTGGTACATATCTGAATTACCGGGGTGGAAACAGATGACTGTGATGTCATAGGCATGACATTTTGAAATCTTGGATGTCATGTCATGATTTATCAGTTAGAATATTGCATGTGTTGCTAAGCTGAGGTTTGGAAAGGAATTTGGTTATTTATTATGACCCCATTGAGTATTTATGACGTCATAGATACCATCTGATGACGTCATAGTTACTGATGACGTCATAGTTACTGATGACGTCATGGTAACTATGACGTCATATTACAAGGCTAAATTTGATAGTTGTATAGTATTTTTTGCTTGATTACATGCACAGAGACTCAAAGTACCACATTCAACTCAAAACACAACTTTATTCAAGAGATATACAGAATTATGGGAGTTTTCATCTTTAAAATTACCTCCCCTTATTACTGGATTGGGAGAAAAAGTTGTCAAAATACACCTCTCAGGGAAATCAGCAATACTCGGTGACTATTAAAGATACACATTAACCCGATATGTCATTTTGTTCGTCGGAACATATTCTAGACATTCATGGGGTTTTTAGTAAAATTAGAATTAACAAAAGTGATGTATAAGGTAGCACACCACAGTAAGACAGCCTGGCCATGGGCAATTTTTTTGTTAAGCAAATAACTCCTGTATTATGATATGCATAAAAAATGAAAAAATAAATGTACACTATAATTGGTATATCCAGTATGAAGTAGTACATACAGGCTTCACATTTATTAAAACAAAAATCAATAAATTGGTTCCGGATTTTAAATATCCGGATTTTCCGAACGTGTGTTTACACAGGAAATTTAGTTTCGCCTACAGCGCAAAATGGAAGCCCACAGAAAAGGTAAGATAGCGGAAAAACTTAATTTACAACATATGTCCAAACAAGATTAATTCTGTCTTTGGGATAGAGATATTTAATTTTAAATAGGTTTCAGAAAAAAAATTGTGTAGAGAATTGTGCCATTTTGGGTCAAATATCATAATATTTTGCAATTTTTGAGAATTTTTTAAGCTGTTACCATGGTATTCACAGCTCTAAAAATCACAGAAAATATCAGTTTACTTATCCTTCAGAGCTCTATTAAAATTGCAAATGTTGTACAGATTTCAAATATATATACTTTATTAGAGGTTATATGTAAGGTTAACTGGCAATGTTTACATATCTAAAGCATGTGCCATATTTTTCAGAATTTGGCATTTTTACTGTACACTGCTACCTGAGGTAAATTATAATACACTAAGTACGCAATTGATAAGTAAAATATTTTCTTTTTATTTGATGGTTCTCTTCCGTTGTGAGTGTTGGGTATCATGCTACAGGAATTTCAGTGTGATCACACTATTAAAACGTCTGTCGGTGGATCTGTGGATACTACCATAATCAGACATTAGCTGTTAGGATGGTATTAAACCATATAAAACCATTTAGTGGTTACCTTCGTCAATGTACAGCTAACGTTAATTTACAATTTTTGAATTTATACATATTTTCATTTTTAAATACCGTGTTACAGGTGGGACTGCTGATATCACAGTTCAACGACGCGAAAACGACGGCAGTCTTTGTGAGCTGTACGCAGCAACAGGAGGGCCTTGGGGCGGCGTTGGAGTCGATCGTCAATTCATGATTTTCATAACAAAGTTGATGGGACCGGATGTTATGTCACGATTCTCGAAAGAACATTCTGAGGACCTGATGGACATGTACAGATGTCTAGAAACCTGTAAGCGTACTATCCGCCCAGAAAGTACAGGAAATATTACAATAGATATCCCCGGTACTCTAACTGATATTTACAAAGACGTCTTTAAAGAACCATTCGGTTCAAGCTTTCCTGAAGAATTTGAAAATAAGATAAAATTTAATCATGGTAAACTGAAAATAGATGCTCAAATAATGAAAGACTGTTTTACCACTATCACTGACGAAATCAAAAATCACATAAAAACAATTTTATCAGAACCCAGCTGCTCAGGAATCAAAACAATCCTGCTGGTTGGCGGGTTTGCCGAGTCGGAAATGGTATCCTCTACTATGGTCACTGAGTTTACTGACTGCCGGATTGTAATTCCACAGGACTCGGAGACCGTCGTTCTTAGTGGTGCAGTGATATATGGCCACTCTCCAGGAAGCATCTCCACCCGTGTCGTTAGATACACCTATGGTGTTAGTTATATGCTTGACTTCGAATCTGGTAAACACCCAGAAAATAAAAAGGTAGAAAAAGAAGGCAGGCCTTCAATCTGTAAAGACTTATTTGAGATTTTTGTGCAAATGGGTTCACCTATCAAAACAGGAGAGGTGATATCAAAAGTGTATAGTCCTGCTCGAAAGGAATCCAAAATAATGGTTATAAAAGTATATGCTTCCAGTAAAAAGAACCCAGAGTTTGTGACAGACGAAGGTTGTTGGAAGCTTGGAAAGCTAGTGGTGGACCTACCTGATTCAGAAAATAGTTCCGAACTGGAGATACATGAACGCATGGTGTTCGGTGAGACAGAACTTAGAGTTGAGGCAGTGGAACCCGTTTCCGGAAAAACGTTTTCGGCGCGGTTTGACTTTCTTTGAGTCGTCATCGTGACGCATATCCTGCAGCTAATTTCGAAAGCATGTAAGCCCTTCATCAAATACTCTCGGTCACATCCTGTAAACAGTACATGTTTCAATATGAGACTAAGACTTTCCTGTGAGTTACACAAGTTATATTGGTACGCCGCATACCATGATGACGAATGATGGCGTGACCTGTGTAAATGAAAACGTGTGTAAACTGTATTTTCTAGATCTAAAGAAAAAGCATGTAACTGTAACTGGTGGCCCCTGGTAACTAACAAAAAGTTTCCTACCAGGTTCAATATATTAAAGCTCGGTGTAGCTTCCATACAGGGTTTATGATAGTCAGAGGGCCACATTTTATGAAGTTTGTTTTTTTCTAAAGATTTTTGTTTTGTCCCGCATGCAACGAAAAAAATCGTGCAGGCGAGACAGTGACAGCGACGACGAGGTCACCGTCAACATTCACTTCAAGATTTTTTTTGTTGATGGCCATTTCTCAAAGCGTGTGTCACTGGCGCATGCGATTTTAATGCAAAAAAAAAAAAAAAAAAAAGAAGAAAAAGAAAAAAAACGAAAAGAATAGAAAAAATGGTAGGAAAAAAGAAAAATTATAATTAAACAAACATGGTATGGCATGACTTTAACCAAACTTGGTAAAGAGCTACATGGGGATCATATAATCCAATTAGTCTAGATATTAGGGATGCCGGGAAACTTGCTTTCTGTTAACTTTTGTTCCGTGTTATATAAAATGTTGTCGGGTTGTAGTACTGACATCGAAACACCCTACAACTCCCATCCAATTTTTTGAATCTATGCTCTTGTTATGCAAGTTTAGGATATTCACTTAAATTTTGTATCAATATGTATCAATACGAAATTGAATTATGATTGTGAGAATCTTAATTGCTTCTCTGAATGACCTACGAGTTAGTTTATAGTCAAATTGGAACAGATGCATTTTCTCCACCTTTAAGAAGATGACAACTTTGTGTAAATATGTAATACTCAGATGTCCATGAATATTTATGATAATCGTAATTTGCTCCTTGTTATTTCTGTATGTACAATATATACCATAACTACCATAATACTCAATCATACAATATATCATTGTCGTAATGATTCTAATTCATATATAGTAAAATGTGTTACATAATGAAAATGAAAATGATTTGGCATGTTTTATGTCTAATGATATTATCATGTGTACAAAAGTATTGACTAAATTGATGAATATTTATGTAGATGATGTCATAAACATATGCGATAAGTAACACTACTGTAACGTCATTAATAAATGAAGTTACACAATTATTTCAGTAGTGAAAAACATAACAATGAAGTCGATTTTTTCCCCTTATGAACTGGAAAATTAATTGAAGATTTTTCAAAAAATAATCATGAGTTATGTCTTGTATTGGTGTCAGTGCTGTATGGAATTTGGTATACTCAAAAATACTTAAAATACAAGAGATCCTTAGTCTCAGGAAATGCTCGCCTTTTGACAGTTTTATGTCCCTTGTTTTGGAAGAAAATGGCGAAGGTTAAAAGGTTGCGAATAGGTCCTGATCTTTATATAACCTTCATTGTTTCCTTGTAATAAGGCGTGTATCTTAACCCTAACCCTAATCCATGTTCTGAGCAATAAATGTGCATCCGGGCTTTAATGTACTTTTGTTTTCTTCTTGGTAAATAACAACGTTAGAAAAGTTAGATAAAATTTACTTTTGGTCTTTTATCAATCATTTTCTTTTATCTAAATCTGAAAGATTTCACAGTATACACCTGTTATAGATGCAGTATGAATTTTACGTAAAGTGTACCAAATGTTTCTTCCGATTTAGCAGAATGCAGTGTCTAATAATGTGCATTCTTATCACATAATCTAGCAAAGAACATGAGTCTTTGTAAACAAGCAATGTGCATCAACTATAAATCCCTTGATTGCCCCTTAAAGAGTTCTTAGAACTGCGAGACCTTAAGTTATAAAACACGTTTAGGCTATATATGGTGTTAACCTGTGACACACTCCGTCGTCAATACCTGGAATTCTTACAAGCTTGGCTGCACAGGATATAAACACTGCATACATATACATACCAATACACACATGTGAATCTAGACTAGCCGTCCTACACATTCGCAATTTTCGTGAATACAAGGACCTTTCTATGTAAAAGTATCATATTGCTATTTATATAATGCATTGCAAAATACGTTGCCTGTTTATGTATGATGGCTCGGTATAACTCACTTCGCACTTGATCAATTGAGATAATAGAAACATGTGTTATGTGGCCTTCCAAGGGAGATAATAAACATTTGACAAACGGTCTTCAGGTTCAGATATAGCTTGTACAGTATGTTTGAGGGTAAAGTATGGTTTTATATGAGATGGTTTTAGGTGGTCCCTAAGGTATGTTTGACTGTAGAAACTTTCAAATTATCCAGATAGGACGCTGGCATTTTTTGTTTTTTGTTTGTTTGCTTATGCTTTTCTCAGTATCTTTCATCATATGATAGTGCATTATTGTCGATTTCGCCCCTGTGTATCGACAGCGATATTATTAATAGTAAAATATGTATGAGGGAAGATATTACAGCTTGTATGTATGTATGTAATGCTTTTTCGAAAATGCTCAATAACTCCGATCAATGAAAAGAATAAACGTGAAAAAATTATAATCCGAGAAATACAGCAAATCTATTGTAAATACTTGACGTTTTGTTTATTTACATCTACTGAATATATTTCACTTCTTGACATGTCGTGTTATCGTTTGAAAATGAGTTGTTGTTCATTCTGTCGTCTTCCGTGATATATATGTCTGCGTTGATGGTGTAGTATGCCGCGATCTTCTGAGTTGATACTACAATTGTATTATTGTACAATTTTGTTGTGAAATCATACTTATGTTTATCCTAATGTCTAAATTGAAATCATGTTTCTAAACAGAGAGAAAAATGTATAATCTGAATTGTTATCTTCGCTAGACAAATGTGACTATTGAAATAGAATAAGAACCAAAATATGCTTGTTGTCTTCATTCTACTGTATTAAGTATTCCTCATACTGTTTCGCATAATCTAGATACGTTAAGTTCTGAAATCTTTTTACATAAACATATGTAAACTGCGTCTGATAGTGATCAGTTGGCACCATCAACTATATATGTATACTTATTTGATTATGCAGAATGGACTTAGACCGTTGATACCAAAGTCCCAGCATATTTTGTACGGTGTATAGAAGGTCTTATTGTCCATATGAGGGAAAGCAATAGATTATAAATATGATGTATATACAGTTTATAAGTGTTTACATGTATCTGTATATATCCCAGAGCCTTCCCTAATATACCTATGCACAATGAGATCCTTCCATACACGATACAAGATACAGAGATTATTTTCCAGCCCACATGGGGGCAGAATCAAATAATGTACATAATATAAGTGATACAGTGGTAACACACTTGCATTTCACCTAGGAGACTAGCGTTTTCATTCCCCGATCGGACGTGAAAGGGTATGGGGTCACATGGCCGACCAAGTGGGTTTTGTCCCGGCACTCCGATTTCCGCCAACAATTAGACCCCTCGCATGCTGTCATCCGGTTCAACAAGTGTGATTATTGTAAGTTGATATAATATTTTTTGCAACTGTTGTGAAATAAATAAAGTCTTAAAAGGTTGATATTTATTTTACAGATTCTACTAGGATTAGAATTTGGATTGACTGTGGATGAATACAACGTATTAATTAATTATATAACCTTTCAGCGGGATTGTACTCAGCACTATGTTATATATAGTGTAAGCAATAAAACCATAATGTGCTTGTACTGGAACCAATTGTGTCGAATAAACTCATGACCGTAATTAATGAGGTTAATTCATATTGATACCTCTAATTCAACCTCCACTTATTTGCTAAGGTAAATGTATAGGTAAACAATCACAAAATTTGTGTGAAATTATAAAGTTTTAACAGTTAGATAACCAAATATATCGATCAGAGCTATCGATGGCATCGAAAAGTTGACATAACTTCATTTAAAACATCCACTTTTGGATTATCAATTGGAGGAGAGTACTTATTTATTAAAGGGGGGAAGAGACTAGGGCATATAAGTGTATATTCATATTCCCTATAGTGCCGTACCTTATTTACACAACGAGACCCTTCTATGTATCGATTCACAATAGAATATGTGTAAAATTACCGGGCTTCCACCTTGACACGAATACACCTGTTAATATGCCGTAATTTCTGTTTGAACGGAATTTATTGATTTTTTCGGTATTGGTTTAAGACCAATCAATACAATAAAGTAACTTTAAGACAGGGCAATGATACGGGGTATATGTCTTAACAAAGATCACGATAATAAGAGCAAAAATTTTAAAAAGTATTTTAATTGCGACGCATTTTATGTATAAACGCTTTAAGTTAGTTCCATTTGTTCCTTTTTCGTATTCATAACTATCATTTACATTATTGTAATAAGTTCCTCAGTTCTACAGCCTGTAACTTGTTGGAGAGAAATTGTCACAGTGTTACTTTTGGAGGTTTTTCGTCCTCGCTCAAGCCAGATCATTTTATATAAATAGTATTGTACTTAACTCCTTTTAGTTATTGGCATAACTTAGCAAGTCTATTAATAACCCTCTATGTTGTCAGTTTGATTCCTAATATATATTGTATTAATTGATATGGGACCTTACTGATATGAATATTGTCGTTTATTATATATACAAAGTACATGTAATTACAATGTACATGCACAGAATTAAAAAAAAAATGCTTTAATTTCCAATTGTCGCATTCACCAAACGTTGGTGAATAGGTCACACGTATACGTATGGTCAATAGATATGCCAGCAATATTCAGCAACATAAACAACAGTTCTAGACATTATCATGATATATCACAGCAAATATTGTAGATAGCACTAGTAAATATGGCGTGAATTGTAGATGGTTTTGTTTCGGTGATTTTTATGATCATTTTCTGACCTGCACTTTCGGAATGTATGTGTAGTGCTATCTTACACCCATTACGCTGCGCAACACATTGTTTCATAGTTTATGGATGTTCTGTCATAATAAAGTTTAAATCACGGAATCCAATGTTTTTTGTTTCGTCATGTATTAAAAGCATGTGTCAATGATCAAGAAAATCAAACGTTGCCAAAAGAGGTCTACCATTTTCTTCTGAAGCTTCTACAGTGAGCTCGGTGTCGCCAAAAGTCATTTTGACTTCAATAGTGGTGTTTTCGTCAGAACCCGGGGACAACGGTACATCGATCTTTCCTAAGTAGTCACATGAAGGGTCGGTAGTGTATCTAGGGTTTTCCTCAGAAGAGGTGAAAATCTTTACCACCACACTTTTTGAGTCTGCGTAAAGGGGAGTGTACGTCTGAGTCTCAAGCGCCTCTCCGACCGGGATAGTCTGATTAACCTCCACGTGTTTGGAGAACACATTACTGCATTTATCAATACCTCTCACGTTGAATCGCTTCTGATCCGGATCACCTGGCTGAAATCTGCGCGATATTGATATTCCATAAGTGAATTTGGATTTCCGGGAAACGATAGTAAGTGGGTTGTGTCCAAAAAGTACGGCGCCTTTTACGACTGCAAGACCCGCGTCCTCGGGAATGATGACACGCTTGTCGGGGAAATTCTTCCTGATGGCGTCCTGTATAAGGACACACTCAGAAAAACCTCCGACCATCAGGAGAGTTGAGACGTTCCTGCATGCCTCTTTCTTTAAAAGATCCCTAACATGTTCAACTATGCTACTAGCTGACAGAGTGAAGAGTTCTCTGATAATATCAGGGTCTACTTTAAGTTTGTCGCCAGTCCAATTCATTTTCCCCTTGAAGTTGGTCTGTTTGATGGTTTCCTTAAGAGAAGCGCCGAATTCCTCCTCAAATGATTCGCTAAGTTGAAAAGGTATCCGTAGCGTCACCTTGTTGCCAAAGTCAGTTGTTATCGTTCTCTTCTTTGTTTCGAACTCCCGAAACAGTTCCAACTCGTCGCCTGTGTGTTTGGTTTTAAAAGTCTTCATTACATTTGTTCCGACAACCTTCATTAAAAGCTCGAAAAAGGATTCATCGACCTTGGTCCCGCCCCAGGCGCCACCACTCGCTTTGAATATCTCCTCAAGGTTTCCATCTCCCAAAACTCTTTGGACGGTCACGTCAACGGTTCCACCTATTAATAGTAAATATACACTATATAGAACATCTTTGTCGAGGACTACAAACGTTACTAAGAAATCACAAGATATCGATTGTTGTTATACTTCAATGTTTATCATTTTCCTATAACAATATTTAGTATTCTAGTATGATGATTTGCTATAAAAAAAACTTTTCAATCTGATTAAAATCAGCCGTTACATGTCTTCCGTTTACTACGTACTACGCCTGAACATCTGAAGGTGTTCCGATCAGGGTCACGTTGATTATATTACTTTTCGATTGGCAAATCAGATTGCCGCTTGCACAATCTATCCAGCGCGTCGATATTCCTCGTGGCGGTACGCTCAGCCCAGATAAGATCCGAGAGAAATAGAACAGAGCTCAGCGATGCAAAACAATATGGCGGCGACACACGCAGACGGAACAACGTCCGTTCAAACGTTTTATCTTTTGTTGTTAAACAAAATACATCCAAAGGCTTTGGAAAGTTCATCTCTGATCGGCTAATATGTATTGAGCATTTATTGTCGAGGGGTTCACATGCAACAGCTGAATTTAATCTGATTTATAATTTTTACAACATCAAACATCCTTTGGTCGGATATAGATCGAACCACCGCAAATGAAATGGTCGTGAAAGTATTGAAAAGTAGCACGTTTTCGACTATGTTCCTGAAGGTGTTTTTGTACCCTTACAACAGTTTCCAAGAATATGCTGCAAGCTCCTACAGATAAAGACAAGCTGTTAGATACATAAAAGAATTAAATTTCTTGCCTTGGCTACATCAGATATATTGTACATACCTCCAAGATCTAACACCATATACTCTGTCCCTGCTTTAAACATTCCCAGACTTTTATCCGATCCACTGTCTAGTTTTTCCACTGGAAGCATTTTGCAGTAGAGAGCTGCAGCTTCCGGTTCCAGGGCTATAGACAGATTGTGTTCACATATACCAGCCTGTTATACCAAATAAAGATGATTAATTGATCTAAAAGTGATCACGCACCGCACATATATCAAATGGGGTGTAGTTGACCTCAAATATATATGGCAATGTCAAACAAAAATCGAATTAAGAATTTTCAGGACTTAATACTAAAAAAACTTGATTTATTTTGTGAGTTTAACTGCCTTATTAACGTTCAGATTATTACTTTTACTACTCGGGGAAAAAAATACATATTTTCCAATGAGTTTAATTTTGACGACCTAAACTTTATTTAGACGCAGGAATACCCCTTTAACCGATCGCTGATAGGTCAATCATAGCGTACCTGTCGTGCTGCCTCTCGCATGAACTGTTTGGCGCTGTCGTTCCAAATAGCAGGAACAGTAAGTACCCAATGAACGTATCGTCCATCAGAAATCGCCTCGTAGATTCCCTTCGATTTTGTATGTTTGATTAAATGGTCTCTCAGGAACTTTATACCGTGTGCGAATATGTCCCTGGCAGGAAGCTCCTTTTCGCCACTAATATCTTGTATCATATGGTCCCGCCGCAGTTTCTGTTGGGTAGAAGTAAATAATATCATATGATACAGCACAAACATTCAAATAAAACAGCAACAGACACACTTTCTTTATCTCTTTGAAGGATTTTCGAGACGTTGAGGGATAAGCGACAATTTCAGTACAATGTCAAATGTCAGATTAATTATCATTACAAGTAATCCGCATACAACATACATGTAAAGAGAGTAAAACTGATCAAAAAGCCGTTATTTATTACATTTTTACCAGTGAAATATCAAAAATTATTCATTCTATAAAGTGATATTTTTCACTAGTGAAAAATATCACTTTTGGCTGATTTGACCAATCAAATCAATGATTAGAAAATAGCAAAATAATTGACCAATCAGAAAGCCCGACATATATGTCAGCACCTGGACAGGGGAAACTACTTTTTATGTTTACATTAGGCCTAGTTAGCATACGGGGTAGGGTTTTCGTTGATACAAAATGTAATAAACAGAATATCTAACAGTGTCTTCAGTAAAACCAAATATATTTCACTCGTGTTGCTAATATTTTGATATTTTTCACTCGTGCTGCGCACTCGTGAAAATATCAAAATATTAGCCCACTCGTGAAATATATTTGGTATTACTGAAGACACTGTTAGATATCCTCTATATCTTTCACTGACATTTTCAGTTATAAAGATTCGTCGCATTATACTATATAGCAGAGCTAATGCAGTGAAAACGTTTGAGAGAAACTTCTTTTTTCATTATCTGCCAATAAAGTAATTTTATAATTTGCTGTTATTTCATCTTTTGTCTATGTCAATATCATATATCCACAGGCGTCCGCTTCTGGTTAGAATGAATAGAAAACATATTTGACCCTACTAAAACTATATCAACTGCTAGTACATATGTAGATAGGCAGTAGGAGTGGGCTAACACTTTTGGCCCCGGATATGACGCGACAGATGGCGTCACTGGTCAAGATAAAGTATGCAGTTAAAAGTGAAACAAAGTTCAGATTTAATGCAAGCTGAAAAAGTGGATGTATCTTTTCAAATGACATATAAATGAAAATTATATTCCTGATACAAATGCAGTCCTACTATCACCAAAAATGATTCAAACTGATATAATCGTGTTATCCGCCTGTGATATACATGTACCTTAGTGAAATATTACTCCTATACACAAATAGCAGAATAAGAAAATATGATATGTTGATTTACCATGTTGTTATGTAACGTCATTTTGAAGCGTTTGAAAAAGTACCAATCCTCATGTTCATCATCCTGAAACAGTTCCGTGTATTTGTCTTCAGCCTCGTAGCCGAATGAATGGAACGTTTGATCAGGCTGCAGTAACACACATGTCGGGACTTTTAGAGAGAACAAGTTCCGGTGCCCCGCTATCCAAGTTTGATTTGTGTTTATCTTGCTGGGGTCCTTCATGTAATCATGCCGAAACGAGAAAGCGTAACCAGAATAGGTTGTTCCAAAATCAATGGCGGCCACGAATAACCTTTCGGATTCACCGGAGGCCTGTTTGGCGTATTTTGAAGCCATTCTGTAGTACAACTATTGGATTAAAAAAAATGCAATTAGTACATACACATTAAAAGTACCCCATTGATAGACATTACCCTCACATTCATTGATGTTTTATTGGTAATTGTGCTCGGTAGTGAATCTCGCTCATTCAGGCTACCAGGTTACAAGGCCGATTTCATTTTCTTCGTGTTCTTCTGGTTCTTCTGGCACAACACATACATGTATATACCGTATATACAGTATAATATTGGGGTGGAAGGAGAGTAGGAACAAGTTAAATGCGAAATGGAACATATTTAGACCAGAGAGATGAGAAAAAGTATGGTCTGTGTCTCTTCGTCGGTAATGGTAGAATATCTGTTTGAATATCTGTTCACAGTCCCGGAAGAAGGGAGAATGTTAGTAGTGCATATTTGACAGTAGGTATATATTGCATGACGTATGGAAGGTCTAGCGGGATTTGAGAGAAAGCATCCTGGTCTAAACATATATACTAATCATTGTCTTCTCCTCTATCACAATAACACCTTTCCATACTGTGGGTTGAATACTAGTAAGAATGTTTCTGTCCCAGGATGGGATAAGGTCATGCCATCTGTCCCAGTTTGGAGAGGAGTGGCATGTAGTTCGTGGTGGAGTGAATGGGTGATGTGTCAGACCAGCAGTTATCTAACATGTGGGAAAAGGACCAGAAAATAATAATGTCTTTCTGGCTACCAGCCATCTAACCTGGGGATTGGGAGAATTTGCGTATTTCTGACAACCAACTGTCTAATAGCATCTTTCTAGGTACCAACCGTCTAACCTGAGTATTTGGGAGATTTTTGTCTGTCTGAATATCAACAATTTAACTTAGGAATGTGAAGAAGATATTACGTCTTTTGTCTGATAGCCACCTAACCTGAGGCCCGGCTTATCTGCCATGTTAGGGGATAGAGAGAAAAAATTACGTCTTTCTGACTAAACCTGCCATCTACAATGTAGACTAGGGATGGACAGAAGCTCTTGCTGACTATCAGCAGGTATATAATCCGGGTTCTGATTATGGTTATAAGTTCCATTGATGCCGTATTTGTCTTGCATAACATTGAGAGAAGTAGTAATTATAATATCTGTCTGACTATCTGGAAAAGTAAACCATGTCTGTCGTTCAACAGTCATGAGCAATAATGTGGGAGGAGTCCAGCTTTTTGTTTTCTAATTAGACTTCATGTAAATATTTTTTTATTGCACGATGGGTGAAGTAAATGTAAAATGCATGCATTAGTACACGTACATGTACCTAATAAGTTTTCCCCCAAATATTGATGGAGCACACAAGAAACAAATAAAGTAGTATCCCTAATTACATATATAAGTTATTAATTGTACAATGTTGTACAATGTTTATCACCATGAATTAATCATATACATGTACAATGTCCAGTATAAATAATATATATATATATATATTTCTTTTTTAAAGTGTGTTTATCTATCTGCCACCAATGACACATACAAATACTCCTTTTTCCAACACACAATAACACAATGGAACCTCCTCCCGGTGGCAGCAGTACAATGCACTACACTAGAGATCTTCAAGGCACATATACACAATGCAGCCTTTGATGATCTCAAACACACACCGTAAACGCACCCTCATAATGTTTTTATCTTATAGTTTCCACTAAAAAAATATTAAAAAAAAACCTCTCACTGTACCCAAATCCACGCACTTTTTTACTTCTTTTAAAAGCATACAGCGATCCTTCCTGTGACCGTAATCGTCATTTTTGACGGAGGTTTAATAATCAAAGAAGAAGAAGATATTACTTCTTTGACCCATATTTCTTTTTTATATATACATTTGCATATGCTACGTTAACATTACTTAAGTGGTTATTTTCTGGTGTCTTTCGCTCTATTACTCTATTTCACACATTTTTGTTGATTATATAATGCCCATTCCACACCTTTATGTAATTTCATCTCTCCCCAAATTTTCAGACCCTCCAAGAAGGTCCCCGTGATTTCGTGTACGCCGCACCCGGTCCCGGACCCGATCCCCGTACCAGGAATATTGATATTAATTTCTTTCTCGACAACGACTTAATGAATAAATCTCATGTTTTTCTTGTAAATCCAGATTTATATTTCCAAAATCTGACATTTAAAATGAAATGGCAGTAATACCTACAATTTTAGTTATCGTCGATTTACATTTTTCAGGGTGTGATTTTGTGTACGCCGCACTCAACCGTGAAAAATACGGTTTTTGGCTGTTTATTCGTAAACAAGGGTTAATGTTTATGATATTTTCGATTCCATACTTCAAGTAAACCTAGTTGTTGATACAAATATAAGTTTTAATTACAAATAATACTCATTTTATTTCAAATCTTGCCTTTTTTGAGATCGCGGCGATGATCACGGGAGTTTTTGTTTACGCCCGGTCCCGTACCAAGGGCAGACTACTCCCGATCCACCGTGCTAGGACTACTGGTTTATAATTTTTTATGAGTAGCGTGTATTGTGTAATACCAGATATTATACATGACTTTTATTCTAGATACATTAGTAATCAATTAGATCGGACGATTTTTAGTGATGTTAGTGAAAGATTCCGCGAAAATTACAAAAGTGAAAAAGTAAAAAAAAAACACTTAATATTGTGTATAATACGAATATTTATGAATAGTTATGCACCAAGTGCAATCTGCATGGTATCTATACAAATACAAGCATATCAATCTTTGATTGAAGTATACAAAATGATCAGTGGAATATAGTACGACATTGATTTAATTTGCTGAACTGTGTTTAATTCACAATTATATATTATGTACTCATTAAATTTATTAGATTTGTATTTTTGGGTTAATAAGGGTGGTCATGGAATTCCTAAAGCAAATCCAAAAATGCGGAAACGTACTTATTACATAAGTGAAGGGAAGGGCGATACTAAAGGTTCCAAAAACTTTCAGCGTAGAATGTATATGACGAAGAAGGGGACTGTTACTTACAGGTTTATTCAGTACATAGGTGATGAGACTATTTTTGTCCCTAGGGTCCACGGGAATGGCATAGATGGGAATGATTATAGGAGGACTTTTCCATCCGTTTTAAAGCAGGTTAAATCAGTTAGTTCTAGTGATAGTAATCCGTCATCGTTTAAGAGGAATCAAACAGAGAAACAAGTTAAGGGTAGCTTACAGGGTAGGGCTAATCTTAGGTCCCCTTCTCAAGTTAGGTATGCATGGTTTCATAATAGATGTGTCAGTGATAAGTCAGGTTTACATTTTTCAAGAGTAGTCTGCCCTTGGTACGGGACCGGGCGTAAACAAAAACTCCCGTGATCATCGCCGCGATCTCAAAAAAGGCAAGATTTGAAATAAAATAAGTATTATTTGTAATTAAAACTTATATTTGTATCAACAACTAGGTTTACTTGAAGTATGGAATCGAAAATATCATAAACATTAACCCTTGTTTACGAATAAACAGCCAAAAACCGTAATTTTTCACGGTTGAGTGCGGCGTACACAAAATCACACCCTGAAAAATGTAAATCGACGATTACTAAAATTGTTTGTATAACTTCCATTTCATTTGAGATGTCAGATTTTGGAAATATAAATCTGGATTTACAAGAAAAACATGAGATTTATTCATTAAGTCGTTGTTGAGAAAAAAAATAACATCAATATTCCTGGTACGGGGATCGGGTCCGGGACCGGGTGCGGCGTACACGAAATCACGGGGACCCTCCAAGAACCCCTTCCGTTTTGACAATAACCGCTCCCCCGTATACCGGAAGTAATATTAGATTCCTGTCGCTGGGGAACCGGTGAGTTAAGAAACCTTCCTACTGCCTATAAAGTCACCTTAACTAATCATATCATGTCACTGAAACACTAAAGTTGCAATGTGAAGTGATATCAGAAACGCAAAAGGAGTGTTTTAAAAACCCCGGGTTTTACGACGAAAGACCGGGAGAGTCCAAGGATCATTTGTAAAGAGGTCCCATGGGTTTCACCTTTTTTTTTCCCCGGTAAAAAAAAAAAACAAAAGATTTTTACAAAATGCCAAAAAAATTTTTTTTTAAAACTAAAAATAATTCCCCCCAAGGCACAAAAATTTAAAAAACAAAGCAGCTTTGATGATTAAAACCCAAAACCCCGTAAACGACCTCATAATGTTTTTTATCTTAATTTTTCCACAAAAAAAAATTTTAAAAAAAAAAAACCTTCACTGCCCCAAATCCAGCACTTTTTACTTTTAAAAGCATACAGCGCCTTCCGGACCGTAATCGTCATTTTTGACGGGGGTTTTTAATAATAAAAGAAGGAAGAAAACTTTTTGACCCATATTTTTTTTTTAAAATACCTTTTGATATCTACTTTAACCCTATTAAATTTGGTTATTTTCTGGTGTCTTTCGCTCTATTACTCTATTTCACACATTTTTGTTGATTATATAATGCCCATTCCACACCTTTATGTAATTTCATCTCTCCCCAAATTTTCAGACCCTCCAAGAAGGTCCCCGTGATTTCGTGTACGCCGCACCCGGTCCCGGACCCGATCCCCGTACCAGGAATATTGATATTAATTTCTTTCTCGACAACGACTTAATGAATAAATCTCATGTTTTTCTTGTAAATCCAGATTTATATTTCCAAAATCTGACATTTAAAATGAAATGGCAGTAATACCTACAATTTTAGTTATCGTCGATTTACATTTTTCAGGGTGTGATTTTGTGTACGCCGCACTCAACCGTGAAAAATACGGTTTTTGGCTGTTTATTCGTAAACAAGGGTTAATGTTTATGATATTTTCGATTCCATACTTCAAGTAAACCTAGTTGTTGATACAAATATAAGTTTTAATTACAAATAATACTCATTTTATTTCAAATCTTGCCTTTTTTGAGATCGCGGCGATGATCACGGGAGTTTTTGTTTACGCCCGGTCCCGTACCAAGGGCAGACTACTCCCGATCCACCGTGCTAGGACTACTGGTTTATAATTTTTTATGAGTAGCGTGTATTGTGTAATACCAGATATTATACATGACTTTTATTCTAGATACATTAGTAATCAATTAGATCGGACGATTTTTAGTGATGTTAGTGAAAGATTCCGCGAAAATTACAAAAGTGAAAAAGTAAAAAAAAAACACTTAATATTGTGTATAATACGAATATTTATGAATAGTTATGCACCAAGTGCAATCTGCATGGTATCTATACAAATACAAGCATATCAATCTTTGATTGAAGTATACAAAATGATCAGTGGAATATAGTACGACATTGATTTAATTTGCTGAACTGTGTTTAATTCACAATTATATATTATGTACTCATTAAATTTATTAGATTTGTATTTTTGGGTTAATAAGGGTGGTCATGGAATTCCTAAAGCAAATCCAAAAATGCGGAAACGTACTTATTACATAAGTGAAGGGAAGGGCGATACTAAAGGTTCCAAAAACTTTCAGCGTAGAATGTATATGACGAAGAAGGGGACTGTTACTTACAGGTTTATTCAGTACATAGGTGATGAGACTATTTTTGTCCCTAGGGTCCACGGGAATGGCATAGATGGGAATGATTATAGGAGGACTTTTCCATCCGTTTTAAAGCAGGTTAAATCAGTTAGTTCTAGTGATAGTAATCCGTCATCGTTTAAGAGGAATCAAACAGAGAAACAAGTTAAGGGTAGCTTACAGGGTAGGGCTAATCTTAGGTCCCCTTCTCAAGTTAGGTATGCATGGTTTCATAATAGATGTGTCAGTGATAAGTCAGGTTTACATTTTTCAAGAGTAGTCTGCCCTTGGTACGGGACCGGGCGTAAACAAAAACTCCCGTGATCATCGCCGCGATCTCAAAAAAGGCAAGATTTGAAATAAAATAAGTATTATTTGTAATTAAAACTTATGACCCTCCAAGAACCCCTTCCGTTTTGACAATAACCGCTCCCCCGTATACCGGAAGTAATATTAGATTCCTGTCGCTGGGGAACCGGTGAGTTAAGAAACCTTCCTACTGCCTATAAAGTCACCTTAACTAATCATATCATGTCACTGAAACACTAAAGTTGCAATGTGAAGTGATATCAGAAACGAAAGTAGTTTAACGGAAAGACCGGGAGTCCAAACGTGACATTAATGTAAAAGAGGATCCCCATGGGGTTTTCACAGACGCAGATATAACTGGTAAGTCCAATCTTTTAAGTTGTTATTGTTCTTATGTCCATATTATCCATTCTATTAGGACTCCATTGGTTCTGTATTATATAAGAGGTTTGCTTTAAAATCGGTTGATGTTGCATTTGCATATAGAGAATAGATTAAACAAGAAAAACGTTTTCTACTTTCGTTTTCTACTGCCTTGAGCAAGACAGGTGAAACCTTTTTATTACAATTTACAACCATTGGTTAAGGTTTAAGGTTTGTATCGATTTCATAAGGTTTAATTAGAAATATTGTATCATTATATATCTTTGACATTGCTCTATTAATACTGAAAGTGTGTTTTAATGAAGTTCTTCAGCGACAGTATTCACCTTCCTGGTCAGATATTATATTCTACAGTAGAAACGTATTTCGATATAAATGCGTTTTGGTTTTTTTTAAAGAAACATTCAATAAGACCATTGGTAATTATTTCGAATTGAGCCATTCTTTAAGAATTTAAAGGCGGTCCTGAGATATGTAAAACTTACCTGGTTGTTTCGGTGTATTCCACCTCGGCAGGTGCTACTTTTCTAGTGAGGCCCTCGACAGGGTACAACCACTACGTTAATGTACTAAGGAAGGCGTGTCTATACAACTTGCGTTGTGGTCATGAATATGATCACATTACCCATACTGCACACTAAGTAACTTTCTGTTATAAAGTATTGAGTTTATTTGTTCATATTGAAATAATTAAATACAGCACAGCCTGTATACATTGCAGTCAACTTTTAATTTCCAGATTGAACCACCCAGGTACAAATCTTCATTCGTCTGTAAATGATAACAACAATGGCAGGAAAACAGGTATTATAAACTCTAGAAAAAATGAAAGGTTTTATGATTATTTGTTTTTTTTTTCTCTGAATGCCATATGGGGAAAATGATAATAAAATAATGATATTAATTAAAAAAAAAAAATCAAACATAAATGATTAGAAATTTGATTTCCTAGATACATGTGTACATGTATCCTTGCATGAGATTGGGAAATTGTTTTTATATGAAAATTTGTGAATTTTGTTATATTTTGTTTCTCATGTATCATTCAATATGTAATGTTTATGCATTTAATATGTAAATATATAATTTTGCTAATGTGGATAATAAAATACTGACTTGCTAAAAGACTTCCATGTACATGTAGATGACCGTGATGGTGACAGTAATTATAGTTGCTTCGTATTTAAAATACATTGTAGAATGGTTGATGGCAACAATATTAATGGTTGTAGAAATTTCACATGATTTTTACTTCCAGCATTTCAGCAAAACTACCCACACTCCTTTACCTAAAATTGACTCAGAATTGGAGCAGTATGCCGGGGAAAATGTTCAAGCTCTTCTAAAAAAGCATGCAGGATCAGGACCCTCAGAAACACTACAGAATGCCTATCAGGAATATATAGACCTGTTGCGGAGTTATAAGGAGTTAAGTGAAAAGCACAAGAAAGAGGTAAGTATAATGACTAAAATATATACCTGTTATCCTCCCGATCAAAGACTGGAAGGGGATATTGTGCTAGTGCTGTCTGTCCTTCATTCTGTCCATCATTCTGTCCATCATTCTGTCCATCCATCGATCTTTAAAACCATTTATAGACAATTTCTCATTTTCACTTTGCAATCAGACCCTGACATAACACACTGCTCCCTTACTGAGAGTGCATTGCTTGCTTGAGAACTCTTTTCTTGTCAAAAGGTTCAAGGTCAGGGTCACAGTTACACAATGACATATATAGAATTGATTTCTCGACAATAATTCCACTTCAAATGTTCCAAGTGAATGGACCTGTCAGTCTCAATCTTAACACATTGCATCCTTATTTTGAGTACATGTACATATGTATTTCATTAGCCTGGGATTACTTTTAGGGTCAAAAGGTCATAATCCCTCATTACTACAGATAGAAAATTAGTCTCTACTAAATGAAAAGGTTGAAATTTACATGTTAATGTCATAATTACTCAAAATGACAAAACATATCCTGAAAATGAATCAAACACGTATATCAGCATTATTCAGTGAGACCTTGTATACCGAACCTTTTTGTAATGGAATGGTTTAATTGATGTGTCATTCTCTTGTGATTGAGCGATTGATTAATTAAGCAAAGTACACTGTTAATAATTATATATTAATTGCTTTAGTCAATGGCAAGTAAACATGACTTGGGGACAGACTAAATGTAAATGATTTGAATGTAATCCTACTCTGAACAGTATAAAACTAATCTAAATGTTTTCTATTTTAGGCAGCCTCCCTGTTAAATACCCAAATACGAGGAACGATAACTCTAAGTGATAAAACGATTGCGGATTACAAGACTCGGACAAATTCCTCTATTGTAAAGTTAATGAAAAATGACAAAGAAGACAGCAAAGCTATACAGGAGCTACATACTCTTATATCAGCACACTTGAAACTGAAACAGGTATGTCAATTTATGTTACAGAAATTACTATTACTTTTAGGGTGATGTAAATAAACTGATGAATTTCAATTTTAACTCCAAAATAACAATGATGAATTAATCATATCTGAACCACATTTCATACAATTATGATACAATTTCTCTAGCATCACTTTCATTTCCATGTAGTTTTTAATCTACATAAGCTGTATGATTAGAAAATAGTTATGTGTAATTTAATAAGGGAAATGGCCTAAATAACTTGTGCCCAAACCATTGCTATGAAAGCCAATGAAGTTTGTTCAAATCAAAATCAGATCAGATTCAATGTTTTTTTTATGTAAGGTCAAAAGTGTTAGTAAATCAAAAGGAAAAAGGCATAATCTTAACAATATATGCAGAGGTGGAAGGCAAGGCTGCCCACTTCCATGCCAGAGGTTAATCTAGACAAATTTTACTAACAAATTAGGTAGTATTCCCCACTGTTGGTGTTTTCCCCATCGAATATAAACATGAATTCCCCATGAACAAAAAAAAATCCCCAAAACAGGGAAAAACTCTCCAAAAGCAGCAGATATCCCCCAAATTTTGATGAAATGTGTAAGAATTATAGCAAAAAACTGCAGTAAAATGTTACATTTTAAAGAATAATTCAAGACAATGCAGTCCTTCATTTCCCCAAAATATCATGATGGGTGTACATTGCATATGTTATTCCTAATCCTAGATTAACCCCTACATACTTACTTCTTGTTTTTGCAGTAGAAATAAAGGTGGAACAAATAAAGAACAAACCTCTTGTAGATTTTATAGTAATTAAGGAGTAGAACAGTTGCCTTAACTCAGTCATCATTATTTAGGTCAAAGGTGAAAGTAAAGCAAAAGAAGACAGACCAAATTTTAGCCGTGTTCGTTCTAGAGAAGATGGCTTAAGAGGGGCCTCCAATCCTCCCAAATCTGACACAGCTATGGAGACTGATGACAAAAGGTAAATATTATCTATAATAACGGAGACCAACAGGTAAATAATATCTATCATAACGGAGACCAAAAGGTAAATAATATCTGTCATAACGGAGACCAAATGGTAAATATTATCTATTATAACGGAGACCAACAGGTAAATAGTATTTATTATAACGGAGACCAAAAGGTAAATAGTATTTATTATAACGGAGACCAAAAGGTAAATATTATCTATTATAACGGAGACCAACAGGTAAATAGTATTTATTATAACGGAGACCAACAGGTAAATAATATTTATTATAACGGAGACCAAAAGGTAAATAGTATTTATTATAACGGAGACCAAAAGGTAAATAGTATCTTTTATAACGGAGACCAAATGGTAAATAGTATTTATTATAACGGAGACCAAAAGGTAAATAGTATCTATTATAACGGAGACCAAAAGGTAAATAGTATCATACTATTATAATGGAGACCAACAGGTATTTATTATAACGGAGACCAACAGGTAAATAGTATTTATTATAACGGAGACCAAAAGGTAAATAGTATTTATTATAACGGAGACCAAAAGGTAAATAATATCTATTATAACGGAGACCAAATGGTAAATATTATCTATTATAACGGAGACCAACAGGTAAATAGTATTTATTATAACGGAGACCAAAAGGTAAATAGTATCTATTATAACGGCCGAGACCAACAGGTAAATAGTATTTATTATAACGGAGACCAAATGGTAAATATTATCTATTATAACGGAGACCAACAGGTAAATAATATTTATTATAACGGAGACCAAAAGGTAAATAGTATCTATTATAACGGAGACCAACAGGTAAATAGTATTTATTATAACGGAGACAAGTCTCTTGTATTTCATTCCCTTCATTCATTTTGCTTTAACAAGATTCTTGAAAAGGCACTTGTACAAATTGGAGTTGTCCTATTAAAGAAAGTTGTCATATTATGTATTGAAGGAAGTTGTCATGTTACCTATTGTAGGGAGTTGTCATGTTACCTATTGTAGGGAGTTGTCATGTTACCTATTGTAGGGAGTTGTCATGTTACCTATTGTAGGGAGTTTTCATGTTACCTATTGTAGGGAGTTGTCATATCACCTATTGTAGGGAGTTGTCATATCACCTATGTAAGGGAGTTGTCATAGTACCTATCGTAGGGAGTTGTCATGTTACCTATTGTAGGGAGTTGTCATATCACCTATGTAAAGGAGTTGTCATATCACCTATGTAAGGAAGTTGTCATATCACCTATTGTAGGGAGTTGTCATGTTACCTATTGTAGGGAGTTGTCATATCACCTATGTAAAGGAGTTGTCATATCACCTATGTAAGGGAGATGTCATATCACCTATGTAAGGGAGTTGTCATACCTATGTAAGGGAGTTGTCATATCACCTATGTAAGGGAGTTGTCATATCACCTATGTAAGGGAGTTGTCATATCACCTATGTAAGGGAGTTGTCATATCACCTATGTAAGGGAGTTGTCATGTTACCTATTGTAGGGAGTTGTCATATCACCTATATGTAAGGGAGTTGTCATATCACCTATGTAAGGGAGTTGTCATATCACCTATGTAAGGGAGTTGTCATATCACCTATATGTAAGGGAGTTGTCATATCACCTATGTAAGGGAGTTGTCATATCACCTATGTAAGGGAGTTGTCATATCACCTATGTAAGGGAGTTGTCATATCACCTATGTAAGGGAGTTGTCATATCACCTATATGTAAGGGAGTTGTCATACCTATGTAAGGGAGTTGTCATACCTATGTAAGGGAGTTGTCATATCACCTATTGTAGGGAGTTGTCATATCACCTATTGTAGGGAGTTGTCATATCACCTATGTAAGGGAGTTGTCATATTACCTATATGTAAGGGAGTTGTCATATCACCTATGTAAGGGAGATGTCATATCACCTATGTAAGGGAGTTGTCATATCACCTATGTAAGGGAGTTGTCATATCACCTATGTAAGGGAGTTGTCATATCACCTATGTAAGGGAGTTGTCATACCTATGTAAGGGAGTTGTCATATCACCTATGTAAGGGAGTTGTCATATCACCTATGTAAGGGAGTTGTCATATCACCTATGTAAGGGAGTTGTCATATCACATATTGTAGGGAGTTGTCATATCACCTATGTAAGGGAGTTGTCATATTACCTATGTAAGGGAGTTGTCATATCACCTATGTAAGGGAGATGTCATATCACCTATGTAAGGGAGTTGTCATATCACCTATGTAAGGGAGTTGTCATACCTATGTAAGGGAGTTGTCATATCACCTATTGTAGGGAGTTGTCATATCACCTATTGTAGGGAGTTGTCATATCACCTATGTAAGGGAGTTGTCATATTACCTATATGTAAGGGAGTTGTCATATCACCTATGTAAGGGAGATGTCATATCACCTATGTAAGGGAGTTGTCATATCACCTATGTAAGGGAGTTGTCATATCACCTATGTAAGGGAGTTGTCATATCACCTATGTAAGGGAGTTGTCATACCTATGTAAGGGAGTTGTCATACCTATGTAAGGGAGTTGTCATATCACCTATTGTAGGGAGTTGTCATATCACCTATGTAAGGGAGTTGTCATATCACTTATGTAAGGAAGTGGTCATATCACCTATATGTAAGGGAGTTGTCATACCTATGTAAGGGAGTTGTCATACCTATGTAAGGGAGTTGTCATATCACCTATGTAAGGGAGTTGTCATATCACCTATGTAAGGGAGTTGTCATATCACCTATGTAAAGGAGGTGTCATACCTATTAATGGGGGAGCTGGTGTACATATTAAGTTGATATTAATACCACCATTGTGTAATTTATACTGACACACTTTACACTCACGTACATCCCTGTCATAACTTTCAATCTAGCGAAAAGAAGAAGGAACTGCCATTGCCTCAGTCGCTGACGACTTCTGTGCTACAGGGTCGGCCAATGGCACATTTGCCTATGATAGAATACCAGCAGTTGGTACGGAGGCTAGAGAGCCAACAGAGAGATATCGAAGAGATGACCACCAGGTTTGACACCCTCCTGTTTCTGTTACTAGATTAACTCCTGTTGTAAATTAATTTCAAATAAGTTTTGATTACCGGTGTAGTATGATATTTTGACCCCCATGGTAAATTGACCCCCCCCCATGGTAAAGTGACCCCCATACTAGAGTCACTATAACATGATTTTCATATATTATTGAACATATTTTGATTAAAGCACAATTATATCATTATAAACAGTACAAATTTCGATGGGTAGGTTGACTATAGAGTGAAATATAGGTGAATAGTTGATGGAGAACATCAATGGAGAAATAAAGCTTTTTTATCATTAATTTTGGTAATGGTAACAAAGTGACTTATTTTCACAAAATCTTTATCAGTATACATCAATTATTCTATAAATTTCAACAACAACAAAATTGCATGGACTGGGATAACTGATTTTAATATCAGTCATTTTAGCAGTAGGGTGAGGGGGTGGGGGGGGGGGGGGGGGGGTGTCACTTTACCATAGCTATGGTAAAGTGACCCTCCCCCTCCCCCTCATTATAATATACATAAAAAAATAAAGAAAATTGGTCTTGGGGTAGGTGATTTTGATGTGAGTTATGTAGAGAGGTTGGGGGGAGAGGAGTCACTTTACAATGATCATAGTGAAAGTATTTTACAATTTTTTTGTGGATTTAATTTTTTTTCACTAAATATTTTTCAATAAACCTCAATTTATTAATCTATACATTTAAAAAAAAATGAATTGAATCGTGATCAGCGAGTCATGTAATGGGGGGGAGGGGGTCACTTTACCTTTACCATGGTTTGGTGAAAAAGATCAAAGTATTGTAAAGGTACAGTATTGGAAGTGAAAATATGTTAAATGATATATGAAAAGACAAGTTAGGGTAATTTTTTTTTTGGAAGGGGGGGGGGGGGGGGGTCATTTTATTATGAAGGGGGTCATTTTACCATATTATTTTGACCCCGGGGTCATTTCACCATGATTCAAAATACCATGCTACACCGGTATTGTACTTGTGGAAATTTATGCCATAGAGAAATTTACGCTTAATACATGAAGGCCATTCAGTCGCAAATATTTTCTCCATCTACTTAATAAATATACGCTATCATTTTGTGATGAATGTGGTATTCATGTAACAGGTTTAAAAGAGAAAAAAAAACTGTCAATATATGCATACTAAAGCAAAACATATCACCTACCAGACCCTGCTGAAAATAGTAAAAGTGACTTTGACCCAAAGTTCCTGAAAATTTAATTGTCCGAGATTTCATTGTCCTTTGTATTTGTGTGAAGTTTGATCAAAATTCCTCAAGGAGTGAAGCCGCTAGAGTGTTGACAAGTGGCATTACATACTTATTATACATATACATATTTACAAGATGGACAGAGAGGAAAACTATAGTCGAGTCCCCAAATTTATTGTTATTTGTAATTTAGAGAAGTTTCTTAATTACTCCCGTGATTCCTCCAAGATTGGGGTTTTATAAGAAGAGTAGAATACATTATTATAAGCCTTTCAATATTAAATGAAGAAATATGAAAATTAGATTATGAAGTACCCCTTAGTTTTAATGCTGTTCAGCTGATCGACACATATTGGACGGTAGGGACACATCAAATATTCCTGAATTTTTTTATGAATAACCTACCACCAAAACAGTTATAGATGTTTTCTCTAAGTAAAAACATTTCACATGCCAGAAAGCTGCCTTTTAAATTGTTTTGATATGTTTTTATTTCTATGTGTTTTTAATATTCCCTCTGTCTTATTAGTACTTGTATTATTTTGTTGATGATAATATTTTTACAGATTGAGCCGCTTTGCCAGTAACCAAGTGACCCAGGGCAATCCTAACATAGCCGATCTGAGTGACAAAAATCGTCCAACTAAAATTGGCGAGAAGTTTGGGGAGCTGTACGATAATGAATGGTCGGAAGCATATGAAGCTTTTAAAGAAAAAATGGAAATAGTAAACGATGAGGACGAACCAAAAGTAATTGAGCAGCTTCTAAGGGTTGTACATGTAAGTCATGAAAACATCAATTCACACAAATTCCAAACTAATGATCCATTCATATAATACATATAATATCTATGGAAGGTGAGTAAGGGATATGTGCTAATTCCCTGTGGTTCAATATAAATTACTTGGATATGAAACATATTGTGGATTATGTGAGGAAAATATACCCCAATTTTTTAAGTCAGGCAAATTTTTTTTTTTTTTTTTTTTAGGGTATGCCAAATTTCACGTTTTCTTTACAAATTCACATGTTTTATTTTTAGTGTGTTTGATTTTTAGCGTTTTTAGCTCACCTGGACCGAAGGTCCGGTGAGCTTATGCCATGGTGTGGCGTCCGTCGTCCGTCGTCCGTCCGTCCGTCAACATTTGCTTCAAATCGCTACTAGTCATAAAGTTCTTATTGGATTTTGACCAAATTTGGTCAGAAACATCCTTGGCGGATGGGGATCAGATTTTGCATAAATGATGACTCTGACCCCCAAGGGGCCTGAGGGGAGGGGCCCAATAGAGGAAATTGAGGCAATTCCTTTAAATCGCTACTAGTCATAAAGTTATGAATGGATTTGAACCCACTTTGGTCAGAAACATCATTGGGGGAAGGGGAACAGATTTTGCATAAATGGTGACTCTGACCCCCAAGGGGCCAAAGGGGCGGGGCCTAATGGGGAAATAGAGGCAATTCCTTTAAATTGCTACTTGTCATAAAGTTATGAAAGGATTTGAACCCAATTTGGTCAGAAACATCATTGGGGGAAGGGAAACAGATTTTGCATAAATGGTGACTCTGACCCTCAAGGGGCCAAAGGGGGGGGCCTAATAGGGAAATAGAGGTAATTCCTTCAAATCGCTACTAATCATAAAGTTATCAATGGATTTGAACTCAATTTGGTCAGAAACATTCTTATGTGAAGGGGAACAGGTTTTGCATAAATGGTGACTCTGACCCCCAAGGGGCCAAAGGGGCAGGGCCTAATAGGGAAAGAGAGGTAATTCCTTCAAATCGCTACTAGTCATAAAGTTATGAATGGATTTTAACCCAATTTGGTCAGAAATATTCTTGTGGGAAGGGGAACAGATTTTGCATAAATGATGACTCTGACCCCCAAGGGGCCTGAGGGGAGGGGCCCAATAGAGGAAATTGAGGCAATTCCTTTAAATCGCTACTAGTCATAAAGTTATGAATGGATTTGAACCCACTTTGGTCAGAAACATCATTGGGGGAAGGGGAACAGATTTTGCATAAATGGTGACTCTGACCCCCAAGGGGCCAAAGGGGCGGGGCCTAATGGGGAAATAGAGGCAATTCCTTTAAATTGCTACTTGTCATAAAGTTATGAAAGGATTTGAACCCAATTTGGTCAGAAACATCATTGGGGGAAGGGAAACAGATTTTGCATAAATGGTGACTCTGACCCTCAAGGGGCCAAAGGGGGGGGGGGCCTAATAGGGAAATAGAGGTAATTCCTTCAAATCGCTACTAATCATAAAGTTATCAATGGATTTGAACTCAATTTGGTCAGAAACATTCTTATGTGAAGGGGAACAGGTTTTGCATAAATGGTGACTCTGACCCCCAAGGGGCCAAAGGGGCAGGGCCTAATAGGGAAAGAGAGGTAATTCCTTCAAATCGCTACTAGTCATAAAGTTATGAATGGATTTTAACCCAATTTGGTCAGAAATATTCTTGTGGGAAGGGGAACAGATTTTGCATAAATGATGACTCTGACCCCCGAGGGGCCAAAGGGGCGGGGCCCCATAGGGGAAATAAAGGTAATTCCTTTAAATTGCTACTAGTCATATTAGTCAAGTTATAAATGCATGTTGTAAACTCAGAGAGTCTGGACTTCATTATTTCATTAAAGCAGTTGGGATCCCCACACTATAACCATATATATCATTGTTTGAGGTTAACAAACAAAAGGAATTGAACATGAACATTATTTTGACATTTGGTCAAATCCAACCAGGTGAGCGATACAGGCCCCATGGGCCTCTTGTTACAGTTAGCTATAGATTTTATCATATATATCTTTCATATACAACAGAAACAAACAATTACTAAGCAATTATATTGATTGATACAATATAAATCTCAAGTTACATATGCTGGGTGTGCACAGGGCCTACTGTACTAACCGTACTAGTAACATCTCAAGAACTTGCTTTGTTTGCCCTTTGTAACAATACCAAATCTTAGCATAGCTGTCTTGACACTTTCTAAGCAAAGCTGGATCGATAGTTGTGATTTCAAATATACAAGATATAACCAGCTATGAACACCATTCTTATTGATGATAATGATCCACAGTCAGCTGAGCACACCTGTATATATTTACACACCTATGTATACATTATGCAGGTAATCCGCACTAATACCGCCGTAACAGTCAAATGAGATAACACCTACTGTACAACAACATCAATTTTAGCGATATTTTGTTATTCGCGATGGAGTAAGGTCGCTAAATTAGCGAAAATTAGACACTCGCTAAAAACAACCGATATACAGTATTTATTCTGAAAATTTATGAGTGGTTGAATATTAAATTGTTTTGGAATAATCTCTCTTGTTAGGATATTTGTCCGTTTTGAATATTCTTGATCAATAAGATGTCTTGAACTGTCAAAAATTTATGTGTTAAATTCAATTGTATTTGTATAGAATAAGAAGAAAAATATTGATAATTTCTTTATTTCTCACTAAAGGACATGTTTAAGGATAGAGTAACCTTGCATAATGTTCTTTATACACAGAGCAATGCTTTCTGTTTGTTCAAATCAGTGACCTTGACCTACTTTCAAGGTCAAAGCGGTCAATGTCTTAGACTATTTAAATTACTTCCTAATCACCAAGAGGCTCAAATTCATGATTAAGGGCAACATTCTTGAAGAAAGGGCTACAAAGATTGTTTAAATGAATAACCTTGAAATATGTTCAATGTCACAGGGGTTAAAAAGTGTCACAATATTCAAACAATTTCTTCTCAATATGCTCATAATATTTAACAAGTAGCATGCTGGGTGTATTGGCTACATGGTGTGTTTAGATTAATGACTTCCAAGGTCACATGGGTTAAATGTGTCAAAATCTTTAAACAGCTTGATTTCAGTAACCAATAGGCCTGCATGGTGTCATATTTGATTAGTATCATCCTGGGATGAAGAGCTACAAAGTTTGATCGAATCAATGACCTAGACCTACTTTCAAGTTCACCTGGGTCAAATTGCTAGAATATTTATTCATGCTGGGATAAAATGCTCTGAAGTTTGTTTAAAATTGATGACATTGACCCACTTTCGAGCTCAATTAAGTTACAATCTTTAAAAAAACATATTCTCGTTATGTAAGAGACCCAGAGTCATGGTAATATTCTAGCAGCATGATGGGATGAAAGGCTACAGAATGTGTTCAAATGGATAACCTTGATGTATATACTCTCAAGGTCACAAAGGTCAAAATGTGTTGAAATCTTTCCAACAACCTCTCAATAACAAAGAGGTACAGGGTCATGATACTTGCACAGTGGCATGCTTTGCTAACAGATTGAAATGTGTGTCCATTAGGCCCATGGGCCTCTTGTTTAAGCCAATTTACTTTTATCACTCTTTCTGTGAGGGGAAACTAGAGTACCCAGAGAAAACTTATGTGTCAGGGAGGTGACTGTACCTTTTCATATCCGATCTCGGAATCAACCCCCTATATGTTAAAGGCGAATATATATATTACCACTTTGTGACCTGACCACCAAACAAATGATAACATTGAGGGTCCTGTCTTTGTTATTTCAGTCAGCTCAAATGTTTTGTGCGGATGTGTCCAATGATCAACTAAATCAACTAAAGAAAAACTTAAAACAGCCAATACTGGAGGTGTCCTTCACATCATCTGGAGGAAAACAGGTGAGAACAAAAGCTGTCAACATAGAATTGATACTTTTTCCAAGCTGATATTGTCAAATAACAATCTAAAGTACTTGAAAAGGGTCCAAATCTTTTATATCTGTTTCGTTTTGGTCACATAAAAGTACTTTTTAAGTGATAAATTTCCTAAATTATTTGAAAAAATGTTGAATTGAACACTACATTCTACTATTCCTAAGTAAGACCATTTTTTAAGCGATTTCAAAGACAAAATCTGACATCAAATAAAATGTATTATTCATCAAATTCAGAGTTCAAATTCTACAGTTAGAATATAAAGTAATGTAGGACAACCTTGTAAAGTTAAGATCAATATGATGATCGAGTTGAATATCAGTGTCCTTGAACACCCTACATGAATTTCTATGAATTTTTATCTTGTCAGAGAGAGACAAAATCAGTTCCAGAGGACAAAGGTCTTGAAACAAGCGCAGAAAAATATGCAAAGAATTTTCGGAAAGAATGTGCACTTAGATGCATACCAGCTGTCATTCAGGTAAATATAAATTCACATTTTCGATAATTACTGTAAATGTGGTTATTTTTGCGGGAAGCTAGCTAGTTTTTGCGATTTTCATATGTAAGCTATACGTGTAGGGTTTTTTTTCACGATGGATCCTCCATTGTTTGTAGTTCGAGATTACGCTTGCATGCAAGCTATACACGTAGGGGTATGCCAAATTAATATCAAAATGATAAGCTTGGGGGGAAATTTTCACGATCAAAAGGACTCAGCCTAATTTGCATAATTTCTGTCCTCGCGTAAATTTCAACGTTTACAGTATAGGAGACAGGACATTGGCCAAGATATAATTCATAAACTGGACATGACAGCAACAATTGTTACTATCAGTTTTTTTGGGTCACCTGAGACAAAGCCAGTCTCAGGTGACCTATTCTAATCGCCTTTTGTCCGTCGTCGTTCGTCGTGCGGTGTGCGTCGTCCGTCGTGCGTCCGTAAATAATTTACATTTTCAACTTCTTCTCCAAACCCACGGAGCCAAATTCAATGAAATTTGGCAGGGAACTTCTACGGCTAAAGGTCAACTAAAATTGTAAATTATATGGTCCCCATCCCCCAGGGGCCTGAGGGGCGGTGCCAAAAAGGGTCAAATTGACTTAAACTTCAAAAATCTTCTTCTCTACTCTCAGATATGGTGGAAGCAAACACTCTTCATAGATGGGAGGGCCTTAAGGTGCTTTACAAAAATTGTGAATTTCTTGACCCTGGGGTCTCACGTTTGCCCCTGGGGAGGGGGTAAACTTTACTATAGTTTATATAGGGAAATTACATTTTTGACTATTATTTGTTGGATTTATATTGGAATTAATTCTAACTTAATTGGTTCAAATTATCCACATTGGATGACAGTTTGATGGTATACAAATGTTGGCCCTGGGTGACCCCCAGGGGCTGATGGGTGGGACCAAAAAGGGTCAAAATTGGCTGAAATTTCAAAAATCTTCTTCTCTACTCTCAGATATATTAGAATCAAATACTCTTCATAGATGGAAGGGCCTTAAGGTGCTTTACCAAAATTGTGAATTTCATGACCCTAGGGTCTAACGTTTGCCCCTGGGGAGGGGGTAAACTTTACTATACATGTAGTTTATATAGGGAAATTACACTTTTGACTATTATTTGTTGGATTTATATTGGAATTAATTCTAATTTGGTTCAAATTATCAGCATAGGATGACAGTTTGATGGTATGTACATGTTGGCCCTGACTGATCCCTTAGACTGATGGGTCAGGCCAAAAAGTGTCAATTAAATTTACTGAAATATTTCAAATCTCAGGTGACCGTTAAGGCCCATCGGCCTCTTGTTTCTTTAGTAGAGCATGTATGATATTTACCCTGATACTTGTATATAGTAGTTTTTATTATATAACGTACGGTAGTAGCGCAAACGAAAAAGGAAGACAACTTTTTTATTTCAAACGAGACGCCTCATGCAATGTGGTATGAAAGTGTAGTTAAACTGATGTCCATTGTGTAAAATCTCTGTTCCAGTTGTACAAGTCCACACAAGGCCAACATTTTTCCTGGGCCAGATCACCCCACGCTGATGCAATCCACAAGTATGTGGATCGTTGTATCGAACTGATCTGGTTGATGAGTGTACAAGACCCACCGATGTACCTGGTGTCGGCGGAGAAAGGTGACAAAGTGAGGACAGACTTGTTTACTTACTATGGCAGCAAGGGCAAGGTTGTGGAGAGCACTGTATGGCCTGCAGTCCTCCTGCATTCGAACGGTCCCATCATCAGCAAAGGATACATTATTCCCATGGCCAAGTGATGCGGCGCCATACCTGCTTTAACCAGAGACGTGTATCACATCTGATATACACGTCTGTGCTTTAACCACATACTTACATATGGCACCAAAATCTAATCCTAGTCTGTTTTCTAATGCATTTAAAATCATTTTGTACTTGATGTCAAAATTAAGCACTTGTACATTCTTGGACAATTCAATTAATACATTGTCTATACATGTATATATATCAAAGTAACCATGTTGCATGCTCCTGGATACATTTCTTGACCATAAGTAGTTATCACCTATTATGTAATATATTTTCAGAATGACGTTGATTGATGTTATTTTAAGTTTATTCTTTGTTGTAAGTGCTATGTATCGTATTAAATAATTTTCATAGATGGAACCCCTCCATCTCCTTTTTCTAATAACACCTTTTTAGTCTTGCGAGTAAGCTTTTATTTGAAAACCGAACCGTGTATTTGTCATTACAGAAGTAATGCAATGGTTCGGGTATTGAGTATTTTAGAAGGTAAGGTATATTTTTTAACAAGGAGTTGGCATTGTAGGTAATAAATAATTATCAAAAGAAAAATTATTACTTTGGTGTAAAATACAAAAACAATAAAATATATTTCAAATATTAATCATACTTTTGTTTCGTTTTATGAATATTAATTCTAGCTACACGGAAAGGTGTGATGGAAATTACAATCAAAATCAGATTTCTCATTACACTACGTTAAGGAGTAAAGTAAATCAATTTTAGATTAGCATTCTGGAGACCTTTTCTGATACTTTTATTGGGATAATACATTTTCAAAAGGGGCGGAGTGGTTAAAGTGTCCCGACACTTAATCACTAGCCCTCCACCTCTGGGTTGCGAATTCAAAACCCACGTTGGGCAGTTGCCAGGTACTGACCGGTAGGTCTGTGGTTTTTCTCAGGATACTCCGGCTTTCCACCATCTCCAAAACCTGGCACGTCCTTAAATGACCCTGGATGTTAAAAGGACGCTAAACAAAAACCAAACCAAACATTTTCAAAATTTTAAGAAACCATAAAAAAAGCGATATGACACTGTATACAGACATCGTAAATCAAAACAAACTTAGCGGATGATAAAACAAAACTCGAGAACATCACAACAGCTGATATGCAAGGACTCGGTAAATGCTTATCTAACGCAATCGGGAGTTCAAACAAAAACGGATTACAACAAATTTCAAGAAAACTTAAAACAAATATAGCTTTAAATGGACGTTCATAAAAAAACATTTATAGAAATAAGTGTAAAAGTTAAACGTTATAGAAATAAGTGTAAAAGTTATAGCAAAGAGTGTAAAAGTTATAGAAAAAAAAGCGTAAAAGTTATAGAAATAAGTGTAAAAGTTAAAGAAATAAGTAAAAGTTATGGAGATAAGTATAAAAGTCATAGAAATAAGTGTAAAAATTATTGGAATAAGTGTAAATGTTATAGAAATAAGTGTAAAAGTTAAACGTTATAGAAATAAGTGTAAAAGTTATAGCAATGAGCGTAAAAGTTATAGAAATAAGTGTAAAAGTTATGGAGATAAGTATAAAAGTCATAGAAATAAGTGTAAAAGTTATTGGAATAAGTGTAAAAGTTATCGAAATAAGTGTAAAAGTTAAACGTTATAGCCATAAGTGTAAAAGTTATAGCAATGAGTGTAAAAGTTATAGAAAAAAAGCGTAAAAGTTATAGAAATAAGTGTAAAAGTTATGGAGATAAGTATAAAAGTCATAGAAATAAGTGTAAAAGTTATTGGAATAAGTGTAAAAGTTATCGAAATAAGTGTAAAAGTTAAACGTTATAGCAATAAGTGTAAAAGTTATAGCAATGAGTGTAAAAGTTATAGAAAAAAAAGCGTAAAAGTTATAGAAATAAGTGTAAAAGTTATGGAGATAAGTATGAAAGTCATAGAAAAAAGTGTGAAAGTTACATGTATTTGAATAAGTGTAAAAGTTATAGAAATAAGTGTAAAAGAGACATAAATTATGACCATGTTTTCCGGAGAGTAAGCGTCCATAGTACATACACAAGACGTTGCTTTATCCAACTATTAAGCTTAGACAGAATATTGAGATGGACTAATGTCAAAAACGCGTTCATTTAAACACGAGTCCCTAATTTGCTATCATATCAACATTTTTTAGATAAAAACTGCAAATGTTATTAATGGTATTTCTGTGTTGATTATTGCTTCCATTGTACGTGATTGTCTTGACAAAAATGCCGTCAAAGTTACTAATATACGAGGATTGCCTTTGAATGTCTGAAAAATTTTGTAAATAATCAGTTGCCAATCAAAGAATCTTGTAATTTTAATTTCGACCATATCATTATATGGGAAGTCGCGGGCGATAAGAGTAAAAAGTGAGGTACTCTTATGTATGTACTATTCGACTGTGTCCTTGTCTATTGTTGAACTAGTGAAAACAACTACCTCTAATGCCTATTCAAACATGACATTGGCTATTGTACTAATCTACGGCTACAGGTTATCACATTTAACACTAGAAAGGTATGGTTTCATAAATGTCTGTCAATGCATTCATGCTGTTTTCAAGAAATGATTTATAAATGCCCCTATTAACAAAAAAAAAAAAAAAAAGTGGTCGATTTTCATCTTATTGTGAGTTTGGTAGTGGAGCTATGAACATGTCAGACAGCAGTATTGAGGAAATACTTAGTATTCATACATTTCTGCAGAATACTCCAGATTTTAATATGAAAAGTGATTTATTTTCGGATATATTCAGTGATTGTAAAAGCGTATAAAGTGACGATTAGCTTACGAAAGTAACTGACAGGAAAGTGATGAAAGAAAGAGGAGGAAACAATATCAGTTAAGATGATTAATCTTAGAAATAAAAAAAAATGTATTCGTTCTGATGACCCGGATATAACCGTAATTTTTTTTTGTCGGATTCTAGTGTAATGTGATACTGATCTTGAAGTGATATAAAGTTGTTTGTGAAATTTGAATTTAAAGTGGATTTAAAATATTGATATTGAATCATTGTTTAAACAACAATGTGTCATCATGTTATTTTATTTCTGCTATCACATTTTTACAGGAAGTTGTTCTCTACCTTTCACTGTAGATAAGTTCATAAGGGTCTGTAGATTAGTCAGAATTAATCTTCGCCTCTATGTTAACTAATATACAGGTAACCCACGACAATAGTCCAAATAAAGTACTGGCAACAACTAAAGATGACATCAAAGCCATGTTTTTATATATAAACCAGTCAATCTAGCCATTAAAATGGCTGAACCTAAAACTAATTGCAACAGAAGCAGACAAGTGTTTTTTCTGGTACATTGATATGAAGTTAGTTATGTGTTAAAGTTCCCCAAAATTCCCAAAAGGGGAAAGTGATCAATGATTGGCTTTTCCAAGACCTTTCCATAATAAGGTATCGTCTGCAAACAACTTAACACAACAATGTATGTCTTTGTCAGACAGCATATTTATGAACACCCTTGTATGTTAGTGATAAATGTACAGGAAATTGCCCCCAAAAAAATCCCCATTTTACTACACATGGAAGGAGTTCACGTGTTTGGCTGACCGTGTATGCCTTGAGAGTGACAATGTGTGGTCAGTTAAAAAATCCGCTTGGAACCCACAAAGCCACGTGCAACTGTACACAGGACCAGAACGAAGCCGACGCCAGGTTATACAGAGTATATTTACTAGTGCAAAGAAGGAAGGAAATTAGACAGAGTCCGGTTTAGACAGGCTCCACTGTATCTCGAAAAGTAAGCAAAATGTATGAATAGAAAGTAAAGCGAAATAGTTGTATTCCAGTTTTTGGCCGTGGCGCCATAACATTTGTAGGAAAAACATCTTTCTTAATTCATTAATGTATGACTTAAACATACAAATGGATATTAATTGTATACTGTGTATATTTGTCGAGGCTGAATCACATGGGTTTTATAATTAGACGCACATTGAGAACAATCATGGCGTCACGGACACCGTTTTAATGCAAAGCATTTCCAGAAATACATGTTTCAAGTTTTAGTGAATTAGTATCACTCGGAAATCCGACAAAAGCTTTATTGAAATTTAAAGGACTTTCGCCGCAGTATAATGCGAGATCGTCGTGAAAAACTTCCGTGTTTCATGAAATATATGACATGTTTAACCCTTTTGTTAAAGGGAACGATGACAAATAATAGAAATAAATACAACAAAGTTATCAATGAATGTTAACTTCTTTATAAATAACTTGTTTCTTATAAAATAAAAGTTGTTCGCAAATTTTAGTTAATATGGTTGTAGATATAGAAGCTGACAATTAATTGTTTCTTTTCCCGAGATAGGATACATATACATGTATGACTCGCTTTGCCGAATGTTTTATAATAAGAAAACACGCAGGTTTAAAATGTTAGCTTATTACCATAACAATAGTGGTTGGTGACCCGGAATGTCGAATTTATGTCCAATAATGTTATAACGAAGTCATTGAAAGGAGTTTCTTCAAACGTTTTGTCAACATGCTTAATTAATCTCTTCTCGCTTTGTCATATTCCAATCAATAATGAATTGATATGCTTCAGGAATAAATATCTTGTGGTTAGCTTGATCAGAATCCTGTCAGTGAATGCTGTCAACGATTATTTTTACTATTGTATAAAGCGTCCTCTCACGGTACACATATGTGTAGCTGACGACCCATGTGTTTACCATGTAAAAGGATGACCTACTTAATCGTCCAGCTGTGATATCGACCAACTGACGTAAAGTCCATGCACATTTACCTTCCGTGTTGGAAGTAATGGATTAGACAGGTCTGAAGTTTTCCTGATACAAGAAATATTTGCTGAGCATTGTGTTCCTGTCATAAACAACAGGTAAAAAGTTCATACAACATGTCTTTCTAATTACATATGGAGTAATCTGAGTCTTATTTCAGGTACAAAACAATCTGTACGTTTGGGCTATATTAGGGTATAGAGAATCGAAAGTCACTACAAAATCATAATTTTTTTACGAGATTTTTAAAGTTGTTTCATAACGCTATGATAATTATCACTTTTGTATCACACTATTAACAAAAAAATCATATCTAAGTTTAAAGTGCAATATTTAGAAAATTTCTACTTTCGTTTTACAAGATTAATTTATGCATACCATTGACGGCAAATGCACGATTTTATATCGGTTACCAGTCTGATCCTTAGTTTATTTGTTTAGTGCCCAAGATCTGTTTAACTCTGAACTGTATGCATGTTAAGACAAATTTCCATTTTATATAGCGTCCAGCTTTATCTGAAAGTCTTAAACTTATTTAACTCGGTTTAAATATCTGCATGGTAATACGATATGGCATTTAATCGAAGGATTTGATCTATATTATATGTGTCAACCCTTACCGTCTATAATCAAATATACGCAATATGGTCACATGAATCTGCTCTGCCCCCGCCTTGTTTTGTCTATTTTATATTCCACATGTCTGATCCGATTTAATTGTGTGTAAACTATTGTTGTTCTATCTCCAATTGTTTTTAATATTTTATTTTGGCTTTATTCTGCATCTAATGTCGCTATTGAGAATTACGTTATGACTCCAATGCATCATATCGACATGTTATTATATCATAAATATATGAATTAAATCAATTAGTTTATTAGGTCAAACTATCTAATTTGGTAATGTCACTTTTGTACTCACCCTGGTGGCCTTTGTATGCATTTGCAGCGATTCGGTAGATGCAGGTACGCCATGTGGCTTTAAGTGTTTTTATATTGAAATAACTTAATGGAATATCAATTCAAATATTGAAAGTATAATTGATGATTTATAAATTTTCTATTCCTCTCAATTTACCTCAGAAATGTGTAGCAAGAAGGGAAGTATGGATATCACAAAAAGTTCTCCACCTCCGCCTAAAACGAGTGTGTCACCAACTCCAAGCAAGAAAAAGCAAGATACATCTTCAGCTGGTGACCAAACAAGGATTCCTCCGTCGGATAAAGGCACTGTACCGCAATATGCATCAGCCAAAGCTGAACAACAACAAAAGGTCGGTGAAAATCATCCGCCAAGCCAATCAAACGCAAACGCCAAGAAGAATGTACCTCCATCAAATGATGAACAGGAGACAAAATCGCCAAAACAAGCAAGTGATGGCAAACCAGCTGGTATGGCAACATCTCCTGTGGCAGAAACACAGAAACCATCCACTCCTGAAAGTGAGAAAGGGCGTGACAGCCAACTCAAGCCGAAAGATTTAAAATTAATTAAAACTAGCACTGGTATTATGGATGCACTCGGCGTGGCAGGTGGTAAAGATGTTGAAAATGCCCGAAAGGAGTACCAGACAATTCTTCTGTATCAGAAAACGTTGGAAGCTCAAATGCCATCTGAGGTAATTCAAAGGGAAAAAAAAATCTCCCATTTTCAGATTTGATAAATAAATGTATTAACGTATGAATAAATGATCGTAAAATCGAAAGTTTTTTTTTACATTTGCATATCAGCTGAAAAAATACATTAACTGTTTTCTGAATACTGTAAACGTAACAAATTGTCTCAAGTTTCCGTTTTATGTTTCAAGTCCTGTTCAGCAAATCATAACTCGTGATGTAATGACAACAAATTTTATAACATACCAGTGAAACAATTCATTTAATCTTTTTACAGGAAATACAACAATGGCAGGAAAACATCGATAAGATGAGAAAAGAATGTCAGAATGTCAGACGAGGAGCTTCGAATGATCCCTTACATAAATATCTAACAGAATTACGTAAAAAACATCCAGAGAAAAGCTCAAAAGGATTGGAAGAATACGAATTAAGAAAAAAGTTGTTTGAAAGTTTTCATGTGAGTAACTATCACTTTTCCTATTATTTTTTTTCTGTGGTCGGGTGGCACACTGGTAACTTACTTGCCTTTCACCTAGGTGTCCGGGGTTCGGCTCTCCGATTGGACGTGAAAAGGTATGGGGTCACCTGCCCGACCACGTGGGTTTTCCATCGGTACTCCAGTTTCCACCAACCGTAAGATCCCTCGCGCGGTCCCATCCGGGCCAACAAGAGTGAATGATATAAGTAGTTGTCACCTAAATAAAGTTAAAATTTACATTCCTATTAATTTTTAAATTAACATTTGACTAATTGTTCACGAAACTGATTTCTTTAAAGATATTGGCATGTATAAACAAATATTGTTACATTTTGATATCAGGGACCTTTCTTATTTACATATTGACCATTATTATAAGTTTACATTGCTAGTTCGTCATATCGATACAGGCACGTTGTTGACATATGAACTTATCAAAATCAGTGTTGTTCTAAGATCTGGGTGTGACTGACCTCTTGATAGTGAACGTGTTTTAAAACCTACTGTTTGTACTTTATTTCCGTTATCAAGATTTACCAGAAAAAAAAAACTTTAAATCTGTGAATTATACATGTAGTTGTGCTTGATATGTACATCAATATATGTGTAACATGTGCTAGAAATAATCCGTGTTACAGAGTAAACAACCGGAAAAATACATGACGCGTGTTGATGTCCAACCTCAAACAGAGGAGAAGGGTCAAAAAGAGGATAAGAAAGAGGAGGAAGCAAAACAGGACGTCGTTCCACCCACTAACGGACCGGACCAGACAGATTCTGACGGGCAAAGGAAAGATAATGGTAATTTCATGATTATGATACCTGAAGGATATGAGATTATTCAAGGAAAGGACTTGGAAAAGATGAAATACGAACTCACAAATCAGAGAGAAAGCATAGAAGAGCTAACAAGCAGGTATTTATAACTTTTCAACACTCTATTTCTCATTTTGAAAACCGTTATTTGACCTGGAAGTTCAGAGGTTGTCGATCAAGCAAAATACACATACTTTCTCAGAACATCCTGTCTTATTGGGCATGAACATTTTCAAAGTCTGTATTTATAATTTTTCTTCGTATTTATCTCCTCTTGTTAATTTTGATTTAGAATTAGAGTTTATACGTCAATACCACCAGAACACCTTTAAAATGAGATGTACATATGGTTTGCAATATGTGTATGTTGTGGTAGACGGATGTGTGTACTTCAATGGATGACAAATTTAAATATGATCAATATATTAAGTAAAACAGACTAAAAGTGAGGAACTAACCTTGTGTTCAATATATAAATTCATCATCTGTGTTGATCTGACCAGACTGAGTGCTATTGCCAGTAACAAGCTGAAGGAGGGGAACCCTAACATTGCTGACTTGAGCGACAAAAACCGTCCGACGAAACTCGGCGAACACTTCGCCTCCTTGTATGACGATGAGTGGTCAGAGGCTTTGGAAGAACTGAGCAAAGACAAGAAGGAGGGGGAGGAGGAGGAGGAGGAGGACGACGACGAAGAAGATATAAAATCTATTGAAAAACTATTGGATGTGGTCAAGGTTTGTGTGACATTTTCACACTATAATTATTCAAATATAGCAAACCGATATATCTGCATTGGCCAGGTATAAACCAAGATGTTTTTGTTGGTTTGATTTCAATTCATTGTTTGATAGTTTACCTGTTTTTTCGTTTTTAGTATGCGTACAAGTTCTGTGGAGAAAAAGCCGATGAACAGTTACAGAAAATTGCCATGGGTATGAAGGACGCCGTATATCTTGCACCGCCAATTGTAGAGGAGGTCGTAACGAAAGACTCCAAATCAAAACCCCTAGCAAAATCAGAAAATACTGCAGATACTAAAATGGAATCTAAAAAGGAAGCTTTGGCTGGTTCCGGTACTGCAACAAATTCGACCCAAGGAGCAGCAAAGGGTCGAGCTGGGGCAGCCAGTCAATCTGGACAAACACATGGAGCAGGTGGTGGCCAAACTTCACGAAAACCCGGAGAAGTCATCGGTCAGCCTGGGAAAAAACCTGGAGGAGCTAAACCTGTCAACATATCCGGATCACCAAGTTCAACACCACCTGGTACTCCGCCTATCGGAACCAAGGAACAGGTATATAAATTATATATAAGTACTCCCTTTTCAAAGAACTTGCAAAGATTACATTATATTCGCATAGTTTTATATCAATTTCAAAAACAACGAAAGCTATTTACGGAATTTTAATGCCTTTATCATAATCTTATTAAGAGTGATGCTAGTTCATTGTTTTATATGAATCAGACGTGTTTAATGCTTGTTGCTGTGCCTGGTTTTAACGATTTTGAGTTAAAATTACTGTTTCGTTTTTATATGTTTTCCGTATTGTATTACACCAGAAGGAGGCACCGGAAGTAGTCAAGAAAAAGACTGAAATGTCAGAGACGTGGTCAGTGGCTTTACGATTTGCACGTACCTTTCGGAAGGAAACAGCAATGACCGCCGTCAAACAAATCAAACAAGTAAACAATTCATTTTAACTTATATAAATATATCAACAGATGAGATATGTGAATGTTTCCTGGGGTCATCGTATCACAGGTTAGGATTATCTTACAGAGAGATAGAATAAAATAGAACAAAGAAATAGTTATAGAAGTTATATTAAACAAATAATATATTCGTTTCTTTATAAACACATTTTTCGCTAATTGATGCCCATTGTAGGTGAGAAGTGCAGTACATTTAGATTTTGATTTTGATTTTCAAAAAAAAAAAAAAAAAAAAAAAAAAATGTATTAATTTTAGAAATATTGATAGACTTTCATAAAGAGCATAAACAGTTTACTGACATGGTATATTTGTTTCTTTAACTGCATATGGATATTACAGGATTTGTATATTACCGTTCTAATTGCTTTTATTGAATTGCGATGTTTCAGCTTTTCAAAGCATACTATATCAACACGGTGAAAAGGGACTCGGCAAAGCAACTTCCGGCCGCTATGGAGAAATATATTGACCACTGTGTGGAGTTGACATGGCTGATGGCTGTACAAGATCCCCCTATGGAGATTAAGTGGGTTAATCCCGGTGAGAGAAGTGATACTAACTATTTCAAGTTCTACCAGTCCAAGGGTAAGACGGTGAAGCAGTGCGTCTGGCCTGCCGTGTTCTTGAGTGCCAATGGTGGTATCGTCAGCAAGGGCTATATCATTGGAATGACTCCTCCCTCTTCGGACAAACAAAAAGCAAAGTCAATGACCCCTCCCTCTCCGGACAAACAAAAAGCAAAGTAGAAAACTTGTTATTTTCGTTTGACTTATTTGTGATGCTACGAATTAAATGCCTCCAATCAAATGATTAAACACATTCAGCGGATAAAATTTGCTGTAAATGTGATGTCCATCAACATGCATAAAATGTTATATATACACACACAATGGAGTGACGTTTGACGAAAAATAGTGCAAATCCATTCACTTTAAATGAAATGGTATCTGTTTTGTTGACTCATGCCTTGTTTTTGTTATATTTTGTTTTTAATTTTCAAATATGATTTGAATATAATGGTTTTTTTAGAGCAAAGCTTAGAGGGCTAAATTATTAGTACAAATGTAAAGTGATAATTTTGTTTCTGTGTATTTCAATAAATCAAATTCCTATCCAACTCTAGTGCAATGTACATTGTGATAAAATGCGGGGAGAACTCTCAAGTCATTTTTACTTGTTAACTAACACGTGCACGTGCACCTCATTTTAAGTCAGATTCATAAAACGAAAGCAAAATACGGGAAAACTATAGATGTATATGAAGAAACATGAGAAAGTAGCATGATGTTAAGACCTGGTGATCTGGAATGGTAAGCGTCTTTTGTTGATTTATCGACGACACCCGCCATGCAAAATGGTATTACGTCTGTAGCGGATGTAGATGTCAGACAAAAGACAACACCGCTGGTGAATTCTCAAATATTTTGAAGATGATTTTAATTATATTTCGTTTGTATTTAATGTAATTTGTCTAATAATTGTGAGTTGCTTGCATGTGATGCGAGAGTAGAGATTATATATTTTTCTATCAATGTCCTACCACTCCCGATGATCTTCTATGTCTGTTTCTTGTGCTTGTCTCAATATGAATATACATGTGTTTAAGGATGATATAATCACGCGATACCAAAGATATTTCTCGTACTGTTATTCTAAAAGACGACCTTACACGCGTTTTGGTCATTGCGACATTTTCTGTCATTTCTGCTCACCAGAAATCGCTTTTCGGAGTGAGGTTTGTTACCATTCACAGCAAAGACATATAATATAGTGTTTTAAAATTTAGTGTAACTTGGACCATTTTTCATTATTGTCAATCTCTATCAAGTTTCCATATGCATTTTCGAGATTATTTTCTTGGTATTTATCATTGTCGATTTTTAATTTTGAAACTTTGAATTCATTTTTGCCGAATAAATTATCTTAGTTTTGTGTTTAGGTCACCTGAGACAAAGTCTCAAGTGACCTATTCTAATCGCCTTTTGTCCGTCGTCGTGCGTCGTGCATCCGTAAACAATTTACATTTTTGACTTCTTCTCCAAAACCCCTAAACCAAATCCAATGAAATTTATCAGGAAACTTCTATGGCTAAAGGTCAACCAAACAAATTGATTAAAACTTCCAAAATCTTCTTCTCTACTCTCAGATATGGTGGAATCAAACACTCTTCATAGGGTTTATTTCTATTGGAATTCATTCTAATTTGGTAAACATTATCAGCATGGGATGACAATTTGATGGCATGCACATGTTGGCCCTGACTGACCCCCGGGGCTGATGGGAGGGGCTAAAAAGGGCCAAATTGACTGAAACTTCCTAAATCTTCTTCTCTTCTCTCAGATATGGTGGCATCAAACACTCTTCATAGATGGAAGGGTCTTATAGTGCTTTACCAAAATTGTGAATTTGCTGACCCTGGGGTCTCAAGTTTGCCCCTTGGGAGGGGGTAAACTTTACTATAGTTTATATACGGAAATCACATTTTTGACTATAATTTGTTTGATTTCTATTGGAATTCATTCAAACTTGGTTTACATTATCAGCTTGTAACGGCAGTTTGATGGTATATACATGTTGGCCCTAACTGACCCCCAGTGGCTGATGGGCGGGGCTAAAAAGGGTCAAATTGACTGAAATTTCAAAAATCTTCTTCTCAAGACCCAATAAGGTGGAATCAAATACTCTTTATAGATGGAAGGGTCTTAAGGTGCTTTTCTAAAATTATGAATTTCATGACCCTGGGGTCACACATTTGCCCCTGGGGAGGGGGTAAATTGTTTTATAGTTTCTGTTGGTAAATCATATTTTTGACTCTGATTTGTTTTATTTCTATTTGAATTCATTCTAATTTGGTAAACATTATCAGCATGGGATGACAATTTGATGGCATGCACATGTTGGCCCTGACTGACCCCAAGGGGCTGATGGGCGGGACTAAAAAGGGTCATATTGACTGAAATTTCAAACATCTTCTCAAGACCCAAATAAGGTAGAATCAAATACTCTTCATAGGTGGAAGGGTCTTATGTTGCTTTACTAAATTTATAAATTTCATGACACTGGGCTCACAAGTTTGCCCCTGTGGAGGGGGTAAATTTGACTATAGTTTATATATGGAGATCACATTTTTGACTATGATTTGTTTGATTTCTTTTGGAATTCATTCTAACTTTGTTAACATTATCAGCATTGGATTACAGCTTAATGGTATACACAAGTTGGCCCTGACTGACCCCTAAGGGTTGATTGGCGGGGCCAAAAAGGGTCAATTAAATTAACTGAAATATTTCAAATCTCAGGTGACCGTTAAGGCCCATGGGCCTCTTGTTTTGTTTTGTTGCTGCTTTGCTACCTTAACAGATTGGTTTTATTAGTTGATTTTGCATATATTTCTTTTCAAAATACAACAAAAATTCTTGTGATATATATATATGTACATATATTTTACATTTTCATAACCAGAGGATTGTATAAATGGATAAACTATTTAATAAATAACTGTTCTGTTGATTTCATTAAAACATTATTTTAGGAATAATAATAATAATAATAATAAAAACTTTAGCGATGTTTCGTTTGTTTTGTTTTTGTTTACAAACTAGTGATACCCCTCGGAGTTTCTGTACACAATGCACACTATTTATTTAAGGTCATGATATAAAACTATTTTGGATTTGTGTAATATAACGACATGCTATACAATTTACACACACTGGAATTTCCATTAAGTACTTGTGCCTGCTGCAGCTTTCTTGACAAACTCGTCTCAAATATTCCATGTCGGTAGTAGTTGCGAAATTCACAAGATGAAATACTATACATGCATTTCAATTCTACGGCTAAAAAGGAAAATAGGTACGTTGTGAGTTCAAGCAAATTATGTCAAATGATTCATTTTCCCATCTTGAAACATGTTATACACTTGTAATGAAGATATACGTGGATGACAGGCAGGCCATCTAATTGGGATTTTTTACGTAGAAGTAACAATTACAAAGCTGATGTAAACATCTAAATCAAATATCATTGCTGTATATATGTACCACTCAACATCAGTATGTCGACATATATCCTATTTTCCACCATTACGATACATGTTGTATCAACATAAATCAAATGATTGTCTTTGAATTGGCAACTGTTCATTTTACGCTCATTGTACTCAGCGTACAAGTTAAGTGAGAGATATATGAAAATTGAAGTCCAATTTGATAAAAAGAGCTTGCGACAGGTAGTTTCTCGGGTGTAGATAAGACGTAAACAAGTTTTACTAGCAATTTTGATTAAGTTTCAAATACTTGAGAAATATTAAGCTTTATTCGCAATCTATATTCAGTTTAGAATATTTGACAAATATTAAGCAGACTAATTCAAATTAATTGCCAATTTCTGTAACAAGACCTTGTGTTAAAGAAATCGTCTGATTAAAAAAAAAAAAAAAAAAAAAAATTTGTAAAGAAGACATTTCTGTAAATCAGGTAGGAGCCATATAACAACATATTCTATATATATCTGATCCGCGGAAATTAAGAAAATGTGTTGTATATTGGAAAGGACCTATCTAGCATTGATGAAAAATCACAGTAATGGCGGTAGAACGATCAATGTTAAAGAGAATAAGAATGAACAGCGATTGAAAAACACGTACAAAATAATATCCACACAGCAGTATTGTTAGTGAATATATATTTGTTAATTGTTACATTGGAATGGATATATGATAAAATGATTCGTTTTTGTTTTGTAAATGTAATATCCTCTTTATACATATTTCACTCTAGGTCAATCTCCCAATGCACATATGTAAGCGGTAACAAACAGATCGAACGATTACAATCATCGAAAATTCCCGGTACGTAATCGGTAAAACGCTTCTGGGAAACAACCTTCAGACATAAGCAGACGTGCTCATGTGTTAGTGCACACAAACAGTTGTGTATACACATATTGTCGAGTGACACAAATTGGACACATACAAACGTGCAGAATAGCGCTACCACTTAGAAGGTAAGCAAACCGTCAGTGCACCAACAATATGCTCGATATACATTGATGGTGATATGAAGTAAAACTCCAATAAATGTTTAGGTGAACTGTAAGTCATATTGTATTATCATTTGTTGTAGTGTTACACCAGGAAGTTAAATGCAGAAGGTATATGATAAGATGAATTGGGGCTATCAAGGGATATTCGTCTAACAAATACAACATAAATACTATGGAAATTAATTTTAAGATATATCAATACAAATATCTTATAATGATGCATTTTCACTATATTTAAACTAAAATAAATTATGGATGGTACGCGGAAAACGGGGGTTGTGTAAAATCATTTTAAGTGCTACAAATGATCCAATTAAAAATTCAACACTCAAAAATGTCATTTAGTTGAATAGTAAACATTTTACTATGGGTTACCATTTTCCGTTTGATGTGGTCATATTTTATTTTTGTATAGCTGGATATAAAACGGAACTAGTATTGCCTTCCTATGGATCATATCGGAAGAGGACAGATTACAAATTTAACTGATTTTCTTCATCGATTGTCTGATTGCGTCAAAAACGGACGTAGCAATAACACCATCAACAAGACGCAATGTCAAGCAATAAAGGAAAATCTGAACAGAATGGTAACAAAAACAGGTGCAGACACAAACGAAGTAAGTACATATGTAAGTCTAATACGAGTAATATCCCTTTCATGACTGAGCAATAACGATAAAAAGGATGGTTACGGACGAACTGCAAACGACGGACGAACCAACGACAGGCGGACCATGGATCACGGACGAAAAGTGATTTGAATAGCCCCCCCCCCCCCCCCCCCCCTTCTGTTGATGGTGAACTAAAACGTTCTCACTGCTAAATTTAAATTCCAGTTTTAATTAGTCTCTGTTGTTAACATCTAATTTGTCACACAGAAACAGAAAATTGATTGATGGATAGAATAATCTCAAAATTTGACTAGTCACTACATTACAGCTGTGTTTAGAACATAATATATATCCAAATACACCATATTTGCATTCACAATGTAGTATGTGGATATAAAATCCGTCAGTTACATGTATTTGTAACGTAATCGAATACATTTTTACCTGCAATCCGAAATGATCAGATGGTACACGAAATGCATGCTTATAATGTACTCAATATACAATGTATCTGTATAATTTACTATTTTAAAGTAACGAATGTGAAAATAGAGTTTAAAATAACTATCTCAATGATACACGGGCTGCATTTGTATTTCAGTCAGCGTTTATATAAAATACTAAAATACATAAACAGATTTAAGATCCTATCTATATTATTCACAAACTTGTTGTGTTTATATCAGTGTTTTTTTTTGTTTTTTTTTTGTTTTTTTGTTTTTTTTTAGGTTTTTTTTTAATATTTTGTGTTTGACATTGAAGGTGTCCACTATTAGATTAGTTTTAAATCATGCTGAGAATGGAAGATTGGAAAACCTGACAACCGAAAATATAGAGAAAGCACTGGATGAAAATAGATGTCTCATGTCTTACTCTACACACGGGGTAGGTTATGAAGTCATACACATTGATAATAGAAGCATCGTATGGTTTTGTATTATTTGTTTGCACCTATGTCTGGAATCCACATATCGATTTTCAATAAATCATCCGAACTCTTATTATTCCCATAAGCGTCTCATCGCACGATAACAAGTTTACTTATTTTCTATAGTAACACATATCTAAACATTTGAATAACTGCATATCTGCACTTATCATTTTCAAAATAGCATTTATGTTATCAACAGAGGAAATTTATAAAAGTGTCGTCTTTTAAGCCGATTACTTAACGATAGAGATCAAATAACCAAAGTCATATATATTTTCCATCAGTCGAGAAAACATTGTAGAAATCCTGCAGCATGCCCATTTGAGAATTTGTCAATGGCTTACAGTAATTTTTCATTTTCTATAGTGAAGACACTTATATAAAGTCATAACAATAACGGCAGCAGAGCACGGATAAGGTTGCTCAAAACAAGCGTAATTCTACTAACCGAGCGAGTTTATCTAAAACATACTATTAAGTTACTGTATAACAATGTATTTGGTATTTAAGTGTAATCTGGATGTCTTGAAATATAACATAATAGCAGAAGAAAAAAATATATATGATGATGATAATAATCCAGCAAATCATTATAAGCTTACCTCTACTAAGTAAGTGAAAATCATGTTTTTGAATGTGTATAAAAATAAGAAATGAGTAATTATCAATTTAAATAACTTTTGTTCAATAGTATACCTCGTGTTCTTCCTATAGAAGCATGAAAGAGACAACCGTAAACAACAAAGTATTACGACAGGTCAACAACATGTTGTCCCTACCATGACAAATGAACAAGAACATCAACAAAGGCAACAACAGTACAACCACCAACGACAAGAACAACAACAGGAAATGATGAAAAGGGACCGCCATGAGGACCACATGATGGGAAGGTCTGTAAACAGGGGAAAACCAGACCATTACATGGAGAAGGAAGAAATGGCAAGGGAGATATACGAATTAAAAATGAGGTAAAAGCATTATGAATCATTTCGGGAAGTTAATAAATGTAAGTGAAAAACAATCAAACAATATAAGGACCGTAGTGCTAGGTAATACTTTCTTTGACAGATAATATTGCCCGTACAGTATGATTTTTTTGCTATTTTGCTGAATTAACCACCTTCAATTAAAAGAAAAAAGTATTCTTGTTCCTTAAATATATATATTAAAATTCGTAAATACTATTGTTGTTCGTCCACTCAATACAATTCCAATGTCTTGCTATATAGGCTCAGCAGTATGGCTGGCGACAAGCTTAAGGATGGAAACCCCTCTTTGGCAGACCTAAACGACCCAAACAGACCAACTAGTATTGCCGAACAATATCGCGAACTGTACGATAACGGTTGGACGAACGCGCTAGAGGAACTAACAAAAGACAAAATTACAGACAAACAGGCGATTTTGGAGCTTGGGAACATCCTCCAGGTAGATTGGAACAAAATGATCAACTCCCGAATTGTTTAGTTTTTTTGTTGTTTTTTTTTTAAATTATTTTTCTTTTAATATTAACAAATGTGTTACTCTAAAGGCACATGTTTTCTTCAGTAAGCCTATATGTGAGATGAGAAATAATTATTAAGATATTGTTATAAGTACTTGTATTCTATTTTATTTGTATGATCGGTGTATTTTCTGTAATGGATTTTTTTTTTTCTCATCAGCAATCATATGAAATGACAAGGCGTCTTTCTAATGAATCAACAAATGCCATGACAGATGTGATCAAAGCAAGTTTATCTAATATTGGTAACCAACACCAAATTACACGGGTAAATATCTTGGCTATTTTCGTGAACATTGTTATAAACATATTTTACCTCTAGGCACGGTCACTGATTAAGGCCATACAAAGATTTTTCTCTATGTAAGTAACCTAGGGTCCTATCTTAATATCCCTAGGTCATACCTTAGTAATTTAAGGTCCTATTTTTGTAACAAAGGACCCTTATATGGATTCAGATATATCAGGGACCTAACTTAGTATCTAAGACCCTAATATACAGGTAGCTATATGAGGGCCCTAACTTAGTATAAAATACCATAATGTACAGGTAGCTATCTGAGAGTCCTAACTTAGTATTTTAAGACGCTTATGTATAGGTAGCTATTCGAGGGCCCTAACTTAGTATTTTAAGACGCTTATGTATAGGTAGCTATCCGAGGGCCCTAACTTAGTATTTTAATACCCTAATGTATAGGTAGCTATTCGAGGGACCTAACTTGGTATCTAAGACCATAATGTACAGGTAGCTATCTGAGAGCCCTAACTTAGTATTTTAATACCCTAATGTTTAGGTAGCTATTCGAGGGACCTAACTTAGTATCTAAGACCCTAATATACAGGTAGCTATCTGAGGGCCCTAACTTAGTATAAAATACCATAATGTACAGGTAGCTATCTGAGGGCCCTAACTTAGTATTTTAAGACGCGTATGTATAGGTAGCTATTCGAGGGACCTAGCTTGGTATCTAAGACCCTTATGTATAGGTAGCTATTCGAGGGACCTAACTTGGTATCTAAGACCCTAATATTCAGGCAGCTAGCTGAGGGCCCTAACTTAGTATAAAATAATATAATGTACAGGTAGCTATCTTTAAGTCCCTAACTTAGTATCCAAGACCCTAATATATACTGGCAGCTATCTGATGGCGCTTATTTAGTATCTAAAACTCTAACATACATGCAGCTATTTTAGAACCTCAACGTTCTATATGGGATCCTTATATAAATGTAGATGCGGATAGCTGATGACCCCATAGATATCTAGAACACTGACATACGTGTAGCTATCTTAGTCTGATCCGTCTTAGTACCTAGGTCTCTTACATACATGCACTATCTGAGTGTCCCAAACTTGATATTCAAGACCTTTATGAACATGCGGCTATGTTGGGGCCGTGCTTAATACCTAAGACCCTAATTAAGCTATCCTAGGAAACTGTCTGAGAAACTGAATGCTTCAACAGAGCTATCCTAGGTCCATAGGGAAGCCATGTTGGGATCCTTGATTCCTCGAAGAAAAGTATATTAGGGGCAAAGGTTACTAAATATTGGCATTAAGATAGATGTTCTAGTATCCTAGGTTACTAAGATAAGACAGCTAACATTAACAGTCTATGGGTAATGAGTAATAAGGTACGGATAATCATAAATATATAGACGCTCCAAGTATAATATGACTTTTCTGCGCAAAGCTACACATACCAAACATTTAACTGCATGAGCATTAAACTGAAATGATACCGGATTATTAAAACTTACTTAAGGTATAAGTTAGTTTATCTTGCTATAGGTCGGAATCTGGTGTATAAAAATACATTTGGTTATTTGCACTTAACCATGAGCGGATTTCAAAGAAAAATTGTACGCTTTAATAATGTATGTAAAAGCTAAATTTTAACGTTTTATAATATCATTTTGTAGCATTTGATAAATACAGGAAATATAATTCCGTCCGACAACTTGTTTTAACTTCCGCTATACTTGGAATACGACACATAAGTTCAAATTTAACTGTTTATTATCTCTATTTTCTAGAGTAAACATTTTTTCAATTTGAGGTTATTTTTAGTATATAAATATAATATCCTTCTTTGTTGACACCAACCTCACTCATATCCTAATGCTACTTGTCATCAATATCTTATGAATGATATCACTTTCTTTTTGTATTGATCAGTGTAAATTTAAGTCACTGCAGTGTTACTACGGTTTACATATAATATATTCATACTGTATCAGTATGCCCAAATACTGATACAGTATTTAACATTTTTATTTGACTGTCTGTCTGTGACGAAACGTGTCTTGTAGACTAGCGGAAGTGGAAAAGAGACCACCAGGTCAATTACTGGACATGTCATGGCGATTAAAAGGGAAAATGTGGAAATGTCCATACCATCTGTTCAGGTAATTTGATAAAGACATACGTGAATATATCCAATAAGTAAAACATAAGAAAGTTTGAAGAACACGGAGTCCGTACAAAGCATTACCTATGGCAAGGAAAGTTGTCGTCTATTTACAAAGAAATATTAATCCAGAATTTGATTAAATTATCATTTTATCTTTCAAAAGATAAAAAAAATATATATCGTGTCTGTCTGTCTGTCTGTCTGTCTGTCTGTCTGTCAAATGCAAATAATCAATAGTTTAAAATATTTATTTTAGAAGAACACGTTCAGAAGAAAAAAAAGAAACAATGTATATTGATTTATTGGCACTTTTAATATCAACATAAGTATGGATGATGACAGTGACCTTGACCCTGACCCAAAAAACTTGGAATTTATTTTGTATTTACATGTACTCATACTGTAGTTACATACCACTTTTCACAAACATACCTTGAAGCATGGCTGAGAAAAGTGCGGAAAAAAATGAATAAACGGATTGACAGACGGACAGACAGATGGACGATGAGGAAATATATCGTTCTCTCGTTTTCACCGGTAGGGGACAAATAATATACAAAATATGACATCTATCTATTGCAGAACCACTGCATGGAGCAGCTTCATGTAAACCGACGCCAGAGGTTTCCTACATACGTAGACGGCTACGCAAAGCAATGTGCCCGTCTAACCTGGTTGATGAACATACAAGATCCTCCTTTGGTTCTAAAGTGGGCCAAAGAGGGAGAGCGATTCGATTCGCAGTACTTCAATGAGTTTACGAGATCGGGTACTATAGTGGAATTCACTTCATGGCCAGCCCTTTTGATCCATGAAAATGGCGCAATACTTGCAAAAGGCACTGTGCAACCGAGAAAAAAGTAACAATATACTAGCAGCCAGGATTTAAGACAGAAATGATGTTATGACGCACTTTTTTATGTAAAGCTATTTTTTTTTTTATTTTTGGTACATATAACTTATTTTTTTAACTAATGCCTACGGTACACATGTTTTCACAATGTGTACATTCGAAGCCTTACCTAATTATTCTGCGACTCAATTATATGACAAAACATTAATTCGTCCATAACGGCGGTTGAGACGGTTTATATTGTCCGAATTTGTGTCAGTGCTTGCTTTGTCCGCCAACAACATTTGTCTATAATATATATATATATATACGTATATATGCGCCGGCTAGCAGGTTGAAGTACAATATCATGGTTATCAAGTGGTAGTGTACTAGATTTACCGCACACTGCCATTAACTAGACATGTTTTGTTTTTAATTTTTGCTTTGCCAAATAAATATACGAAAACATACACGATGTTATCATTTCTAAGAAAGCCACATGCCTATCAAGAAAAAATAACAATACATTAGTTTTAACCGAAAGGGGACCTCTATTGTATTATATTGTCAGTGAGAAGTTCCGGTGTTCGAACTAAGTTTAATTCTAATCAATAAAACATACTTTAGTTGGTCTTAGAATTTCAATTATCAATTTATGTGCATGATTAAGTCAACGACAATTACATGTAATAATAAAGAAATGAACAAGATATATATGTGAAAAAAGAAGAAAAAAAAAAAACCTTCGATGAAATATCTCTGGGAAAATCTTTTTCGTTTCAATGATAATGGTTACAATATATCTTGATCGTTTCTTTCTAAACATACAAACGAATTACTCAAAGGGCGATAACCGTTACACTGGACAAGTCACCAAATGCTATTTTACTAAATAATGCACCCCTAGGTTTCGGAAGGTTTTTTGTGATACTACGAAATAAACACAGCTTCGCTACTATGTCTGACTATGCATAAACGAAATATTTGTCATCATTTCGTAAGAGTAAAAATGAAATGTTCATCTTATGTACAACAGAAATTCTAGCTTACGTGAATAAATCATTATTTGTGTTCTTGCCATTTAGACAATTTTTTTCTCATAGTTCAAACTCTATATTAATGCACCGGGACACTTCAGTCACAAATGGTTGTTGTATTCATCTTAAATGTCTCTTATTCCCTGTGATACGTGATGACGTATTCCGGGTAGCATTGTTCAGCTGTATATACGACGAACTCCCGAAAGAGCCAATGCCCATCTCCAACGACGGAATCAAAATGGCCATGACCGCTTGTGCAGTTGTCCCGAAGACAGCCGGTATTCCGGCACGGAGGCCGACGGTACTTCGTTGGGTTGTGGTCCTTACACACGAACATATTTCCCAGCAACATACGCACAAGCAGCATTTTCTTGGAGCCTGGAGACCTCTGTTGCTTATTATCTAAAACAGGTAATGTTTATATATAATTTCTTAAAACCCAAATACCATTTTACTGAGAATGCTAATGAACGGGGATATACTGGTCACAAAATGTCATATATAACATATATTTTCAAAAGGGTTGAACAAAAAAAAAAAAAAAAAACCAGAGAGACAGAGACAGAGAGAGACAGAGAGACAGAGAGAGAGGTGAATAGGACATCTACAACTATAAATGTGTTATAATTTATTTTTCTCGTCAACTCTATTAACAGAAAGCACAACAGAATTCATACTACATATCATTCTGTTTAGGAAAAATTACACTTACGCATTATGAAGGTACTAGTCTTACCTGTGTATTGGTCCGCTTTCGTAGAGGATTCAGCACCATATATACCCATACCAAACATCGCTTTCTCATTACTCATCCTGCAGTCTAACCCCTGCTGAAGCACAGTCTGCAAGACATCGGGCTTGGTGCCGTGGAACATATAGTGCTCATTGATCTCCGGAAATACATCCTCATGAAGTACAGACACATCTTTGGGTGACGTAGCTATAGGTCCTTTGGTTTGAATATTGATGTCTTCTAGTGATTTCAGGACCTTTGACCCTTCTTCTGCCAACATTCGGAAATGTTCGTGACGCTTAGTAGCATATCTACTATACATGTCGATGTTTTCGATTCGCTCTATCTTGTCAACTTTTATCCGTCTGTGACTGAGATTAATGGCGTCACGTCCTTGCCCTACAAGCTTTTCATTCCAGGTGCTCCTGATCAGACCGCTGATTGCTTTTTTGAAAGCGGGAGCATCCACCGGGACCAAAGCCACTCGCTTTGCTGCCCTGTTGGTTTTGGAGAGAACTGTGAGAGGAGTATTGGCCTTAAAATGGGACCAGTACGGAGGACTGATTGGGCTGTCGTGTGCCAGGGTGTACCAGGTCGACGGAGAACACTTTAAAGACTTTCCGATTTTAGCTGAAATTCCATTTGACAACGCATCCCTCAGGTGTTTGACGACTTTTGACACTTGTGACACCTCACCCTTCAGTAGAACCTTGGATCCAGATTGATCTGAAAAGTAAAAACTCATGTATACTTATATTTGATCAACCCTATCGGTCCATTTAGTTTAATAGAGGGGGCCGCGGTGGCCGAGTGGTTAAGGTGTCCCGACACATTAACACTAGCCCTCCACATCTGGGTTACGAGTTCCAAACCTACGTGGGGGAGTTGCCAGGTACTGACCGTAGGCCAGTTCTTTGAAGGTTTATGTTGTAAATGTAAAATAGTAATTATATAAATGTCCGTTTATGCGTGCGTGTGTGTTGACGCCTATTGATATACCCATACCCGCAAGTCAAGTATATGTAACGTACCGAACTCCATCTTCATAGGCATCTTCGTGTGTTCATCTGCAATCTCATACAGCTTTGTCTTCGTCCGTATGGAGATGTTGGAATGAATAGTAACATTATCGGCGAAAAGAAATTCATGTTTTATTGCGCTGGTCAGTTCCTTAGATAGCCGTTTGACCTTTCGACTGCCGCATGATAATTCTATCGAACATCCAACAGTTTCTTTTGAGCTTTGCATTGGACTAGTTGTTGCTTTCGTCTTCTGTATCTTCTGTGATGGCGTACATTTGCAATCTGTTTCAATATGAATACATAATGTCATAAAAAAGGTCGTTTGCAATACTATATTTTCATTCTTTAAACACATACAACATACGTACAATAACAAAAGTGTGAGATCAGAAATACATGAGATCACTCTGTTTTCACAATAGTAGAAAATATCAATTGTCGAGAATCAATACTGTAGTTATTAAACTAGAAAACAATTTGATGGACAAGACCCTAGTTGGTGATAAATGGAAATGTTGCATTAACCACCAATAGCTTTAACGATTTTCACTTAAACTGGTTGTAATTTTTAAAAATATGTTTTTCTTCCATTGATTTAAGTCTACTGTGTTACAAGAACTTACTTATTTCCTCTGCCAATTTGCCATAGGTTTTGTCGTCGAACGCTACGATCGTCACTTCCTGTCAATAGAAAATTTATAATAAGACTTACATGTTGTAAATGTTGACCATTTTAACAAAATGATTATACAAAACAGATCATGAAATTTTTTAAAGTAACATGGTTCGACCCTCCTTGCTCTTGTCGGTTTTTGTGTGTCTTGTAGCTGATAATGGATGGCATGCAATAGGCCGTTGTTTGCTGTTTAGTAAGATAGTTACAAACTACTGTAAAGAGAACCCGGCTGAAAATGACCCTGACAGTTAGTTATAATTTTGTATATTACACTGAACCTAGTTAAATAGTCAGTTATTTATTAAAGATCACCATGATATAATAAACCGTAACGTAAAAAAGTAAGAGTTGTTTCCCTGGGCAGCTCAAAAAACGAACCATCATATAAAATACAGTGTATATAAAAAACAACTAAACAAATAAACAGGAATTTGATATTTCATTAAATGTTGTGAATATCTTACGATGTATTTATCGTAATATGGTTATGTAGAATATGTCAGCAAAATGGGCTTAACTATTTCCAATATGACTTTCAGTGTAGACAAAGTCTGTGCGATGATGAACCATAACGATTCGCTACATTATTACTTCAATGCAACCTGTTTGAATTCCGACTTCACCAGACCATATTTTACCTGTTTGTATCCAGGTCACAACCCCATTCCCACATAACCATACACACACACTCGCACCCCGACACGCACGTCCACCCCCTAACACCCAATATACACTGTCTTTACATAAAATGCACCTTGAAATTATTTCTGGGGTCATTTAAGACTTTTGCCGTGGTATCCACAGTTACCGCGACAGCCACATGGAGAGGGTACTGAAGCATTTGCCCACTGCCCATTACGGGCAGGACGATAGACTCAAATCCTAGCTTTGCTGCCTTTTGAAAGACCGATTCCAAGACACACGAAAAGTTCTGAAAGTAGAATTGTTTTCACAGTATAACATAAACAACTTAACTCATGACAAAATCAAAAGTAAATCAATACATTGGGCAAATCAAGACTAATACATGAAGTGTATGGCATGCAATAGGCCATAAATAGTAAATAGATTGTCATTTATTTAATGATTTTAATTTTTCAATTACACTTGCCGTGTAATGTTCAAAATTTTCTTCAAAATGGAGGCAAGATATTGACAAAAAATAAATGACAACCTCCAACCCTCAAGGTTCTATTAAACATATGAGGAGAGATAACTATCTTGCCTGCCTTCTTGTATAATCTATACAAAGAGGTGCTTGTCACGAACGACTCATTCAATGTAGCATAGTTTCAAAACGTTTATGTGATTGTAAAAAAGTGATCCTGATCTTGACTACCTGACGACAATGTATTTTAAATAACAACTTGCATTTCAAGGAAGAAATATATTCTGCTTAAGTTTCAAATATACATCAACTATATGAATAGGATATGGTTAAAAAGCTAAAGGCTGTATCAAGTTTACTTGGTTAGCATCTGCAAAATAAAAAAAAGAAAAGAAAACAAAAATTGTTCGTGGCTGCGAGAGTTGTACAATTACTGACGATTCCTATAATAAGTTGTTCGCCAGATAAAGGCAATACTTAGATTAAATCATTAGTCCGGCAGACGACGTTGCAAAATGTTTAATTTGGTAGGTTGTTTACGTATGATAGTCCAAACGGCAATACTGAGAGGCCAAATGTGTGAGGCCAATCATAAAACAAAAAATAGAAAGTCGTACCTGGTTTGATATTAGTTTTCGCTGTGACGCTACACCTGGTAATACTTATATATAAATAAAAACATACCTGGTCCGACGACGAATCCTGTCGCTGTTTCAGAACGACAGTAATGAGGTTTTTACAGGACAGTTTCCCGCCACCACAAACAATGGTTCCTTTACCGTTGTACGCTTGCATTGCGGGATGATACGACTGAAAAACGAACATATAATTTTCACCATCAATGTGATCATATATCATAAATTGACTAAGATCACATCTATTTGTTTAAATATTCCTGTTTTCATACAATTCCAATTTTATATAAAAAAAATTGCTTTAGAGATGAAATAAACAGACAGATATCGTTTGTTTCATAATATTGCGAAACATTAATCTTCTTTACTTCTTACGTTTTGAGATAAAAAAAATTGAAATACAAAAGATATGATCCCTTTTTTGATTTCCGAGAACAAAATGCACATTTTATTTCTTACGTTTGGAGAATAAACACGATATTTCGACAATAAAATGTAAAAAAAAAAGTAAGAAAAAAAAAAAAAATGAATATATAAATAAATGAAAAATAAATCGGCCATAGTTAAATTACCTGTACGAGTTCATTCCCTCCTCTCTTGGCGTATGCTCGAGATATCATTCCTTCCTGTAGCAAGAGATTCTCTCCCACCACATTCACCAGAACGTCCGCCTGGCGATATAAATGGGTGCGTGACGTAAAACAGTGTAGTATTTGCTTGTGCATTTCTTAACGAGCATGTGTGCAAAATACGCAACCGGAACTGAAGTAGTCCCAAAGAAGTGAACAATATAATATTCAACATATCAAAACGTTATTGAACTTGTCAGAATGATGCCAATCTCACAGATGACTGAAAGAACAGCTGGATACATTAGTAAATCATTTCTTGTTTAGTACAATATCACAACAACAATATGCGTTATGTATGGAAGATAATGCTGTACAGAGTGTACACTTTCTCTACCTGATAATAGTTGTCAGAAGAAAACTTGTAAATTGTGTAACAATATATAGGTCACGCGAATCATGTCGATCATTTGTTGAAAAAAAAAAACAGAAAATAGCAACATGAAGCCGAAACCTCAATTCAAACTCAAAAGCGAATGCACAAACAAAAATATGCACCTGCTTTGAGACCCTTAAAAAGTACAAGGAGAATAAGACAATGACTTCCGTAACGATACGCGTCTGCGCAATCGACTTGTGAGCATTATAATGCAAAAACAGCAATTGCCTACCTTTTCTCGAGTAACGTCCCCTTTCTTGAACGACAGTTTGGTACCATTGATGTTGGTGGAATCTGATCTGTCTGTCCTACCTGGGCTTGATCCCAGACGTTTACCAGACGTGCAATGAGGAATTGTGACAGTGTCATTGTCAAAAATTGCTAGGGACATGGTTGGATCCAGTAATCCGAGCATTAGGAGGGATGGGTCATTCCTGGAAAGTATCGCATTGTGGGCCCCTCCTGGTGACAGTTTGACCTTACCGTCACGTCTAGATTTTCTGTCCGCAGCACCACTTAAAAACCAATAACAAAATTAAATTCACAATTGTTGTAAAAGGCAGAAACAGTACTGAACACCACGCGGGAGACCGGTCTCATATCTTATTCAGAGTACTTCCGGCGTGCCTAAAGACACAACGTCTGAGATCTAATAGAAACGCAAGTTTTCAATAGTTGCAATAGCTTAATCCTGTACAGACTGACTTATGGACTGTAACAGATAACGCCATCTTAGGTTCCTCAGGAGAAATGACAAAAATCTTCATAAGAACGTTTTACCTGGTACAACAACAATTGTGTTACGCCATTTTTGCATTTGAATAACATTGGGTAATAATATATCACCATATGATTGAAGAACTCTCGAAATTGGTTACATGTATGCGTATTGTATTAGAGGGTAGATATCCTGTAAGTTGACTTTCAAAATATCTACGCTAAAAAGGACACTGTATATAATACATTTGAGTATCCAGGCGTTACGGGTTGAAACCGTCGTATTCAAGCTTACACAAAAATGTCATCATTGCACAATGACATTATTATGATATGGCATGATTCTTGCCTTTCCTGTACACTGTAGAAAACTTACCAATACTTCTTATCTGACGCACTACCAGTTCGTGTCTGCTTACTAGCCTTCTTCTTAAATTTGATGTTGATTTTGCAGCCCTTATCTCTTTGAAACTTGTCCAAAAATGTTTTGCCATGCGAAGATTCCAGACACACAGATACTATCTTTTCTTCTTCGTCTGCAGAGAAAAGTGGTAAAATTGGATCAACATAAGACTCGTATAAACAAAATAACACACAGCCGTGTAAACAGCTAAACCATTCGTTTGAAAATTCGTGAAGTATCAGACAAAGGAATTTACCCGTCATTCTGAGATGAATATTGACTTACCGTCGTCACAGATTGTTGACGTACTGATTTCCTTTGTTTCCTCTTCGCCGTCATTTAGGTAATCTTGTGGATAGCCGTCGTCTAATTGAGCTCCTGCGTCAGGCCCGTGAAAGCAAGTTCGGCTTCCTGGGCTGTAATCTCTTCTGTATTTCGAGGAATTAAGACTTTGACCTATTTGTTCATTTTCCGGTGAAGGACATTCAGGTAAATATGAACCAGTTCCCTCTTCATCATCAGAGATTGAAAACCGGCGGTCACGTCTTCCATTCACGGGGGAATATGGATCATCAAGCTCCTCTTCCCAAGGCAGAGGATCAAAATGCATGTCGGGATATGGTCGGTGGCTGCGTTCTGAAGAACCTGGAAAGTCATCATATAGGAATGGTGGTTGGAATTCGGAGTGAGACCTTATATCGTCCTGATGAGGTTCCCAATTTTCATCTTCCATCTCCGGATATGGTTTTTGAGAGTCATCAAAATTAAGGTTCTCTGCAAGCGTATCATGGAAACATGGGAAGTAGGGATGAAAGTGCACAGATTTGCCGGATATCCTATGTGTTCGCGAAAATACCCGGCGTAATACTGAAACATATGGAAAGTGTGGCGTGAAACACGGCAAGCTATACGACTACCTCATGTTACTGTTATCTACTTCACAACAGATGTAAAAAAAAAAAAAAAAAAAAAAATATATCAACTAGACTCATCACTCTCGTTGGCCTAGATTCAAAATCGGAGAAAATCCATGTGGTCGGACAGATATGGCTCCATATACCTTTTCATGTCCGATCGGGGAATCGAACCCTGGTCAGCTAGGTAAAAGGCTTTGGAGTTACCACTGCCCAATCCGACCACCTCGAACATCTATATATAGTAGCAATGGAATCATGCAACACAATTGGCCTATAAATCTCTTTATGTACATGTAACTTACGGACGTTGACCACTATGTCATCTTAAAGGTTACATCATTTTCCTTATGTCGCGAAAATGTAGGCATATCATCTTACACTTATTATACTTACGCCAGAATGGGCATCACCATGAGTGAAATATATCTAGAATAAGAAAATATTTCCAGACCATATAATTTTCGCCCTCAGAACTGTTTTAAATTTGACAATTAGTGAGGTCAGGAAAATGTGTAAGCAAATGATTAGTTTAAATTCTGTGTTCTGAAGTGTTCCTGGCTCAAAAAGAAAATATGTACTTAATATGTTTTTGTCAATAAATGAATTATCTTGATACAATGTACAATGTATATGATAACGCCTGATTTCGGTTAAAAAGCATTGTTGTTCTTCCGACACGATATATTCAGTGGCATCCGTATTAATTTGTAAGATCTGTTTTAAGAGGTAGACTTACCTTCGTCAGTTTTTCTTGGAAACTTTACTATCAATAGTGCGCCCTCCTTCAGCACTTCCGGTCTGTACATACGCCCGATTCCAGAGTCCTCGTCGTAAACGTAGGCGTTGAGTTGTTCAATGTCAAGCTCATCACTGTTCATCACAGCTAGACCGTAAGGCCGGGATTCAATCTTGAATATGAATACGTCCTGTGTTCTCCTCCTTAATTCCTCTTGGCATTCTTTGATATCTGAAACATATACGGTGTATTATGAGAATAATTGCAATGACCAAAACGGGACTCGAACCCCGGACCTTCGAACGTTAGACGTGCACTCTAACCATTTCAGCTACCAGGCCATGAGGCCGCGGTGGCCGAGTGGTTAAGGTGTCCCAACACTTTATCACTAGCCCTCCACCTCTGGGTAGCGAGTTCGAAACCTACGCGGGGCAGTTGCCAGGTACTGACCGTAGGCCGGTGGTTTTTCTCCGGGTACTCCGGCTTTCCTCCACCTCCAAACCTGGCACGTCCTTAAATGACCCTGGCTATTAATAGGACGCTAAACAAATAAACCAAACCAAAAGCTACCTGGCCACCAGCGTTCAGCCGAATCCGACATTTGTATTTTTGCAGAACTAACTGGTAAAAGAACTTGAGTATTAGTAAAAAAAAATATACGAGATCACTGCAAGCTCGTTTACATAAAACACTTTAAAATATGTTTACCCTTAATAATACTGGATATGAGGATGTATTTAAGCAGGTTACATGATAAATTTCTACTTACCAATAATTGGACTATTGAACAGGATGATCGCAACTTGGTCAACATTTGTGTGTCGATAGGTGGATTTCACAGCGTTAGAACAGCAGTCCTCGATCATGGGTATAAGTTGATGGTCATTCGGCAAGAATTCAGCGGACGTCTAAAAGTTAATCATTAATGGAATCAATCTTGGTGCCAGGTCTGGTAATACGGGGATATCTGTTGGTCTGAAGTATACTTCAGTGAACGGGGCCCCAATTAGTATAAATGGTTTGGCTAGCCCCGCAGGAGTCGGGAATCCTATGCCCAATAAGGGAAACCTAACAAAAAAATCCTTCTAATTTAAATTCATTGGGTCAAAAGTTAAGGGCCAATTTAGCATCTTTTTACTGAAGAACATTTTGTTATGACATTTTGAAGAAAACTGGCCGGAATCAATAAGACAACTATCCAAAGGTCAGGGGCATTAGGTCAAAGGCCAAGGACATTTTTTGTGTCTTATCACTAATAAACATTTAATGATGGCATTACAAAAAAAAAACAAATGCTGGGATCAATCAATGAGTAAATATTCAGGTTAAAATTCAGAGTTACTTGTTCGAAAGATCAAAGTTCAAGGTCAAATTTTCTAATTTTTCATTGATGAAAAGTTTGTCATTTCAGTATGTTTACAATTGACTAAATATCAAGGTCACTGGGTCAAAGTTCAAGAAAAATTTGGAACTAAGATCATAACAAATAATTTGTTCTCTGACAATGGCCCTGGATTAGATAAAACAAATAAAACTTTTAAAGTGATTAAAACCATAACATGGATGTGATGACAAGACCGCATTGGCACACTACATGCATGCATGTATATTTTGCTTCCTGCATGCAACTGCTCTTGAAGTCCAAATGCAAAATGTTCAACTGAACCTCGGCGATATGGGTAGATAACGTCTTGATAATTGAGAGGAATATGTAGGCAAAGGACGGGTCCCATACTGACCTGTCAGTTTACTAGGACGTGTTTGTTTATTGCAATGGATATTTCATTATAGGACAGAAAGGTCGCATCATCAGGCTATTGATAGCTTTCGAACTGGGTTTTCCTGAATTCAAATTATCTTTTGACACGGAGTGCATTGGAAGACCGACTTCTTGTAATGTCTTACTTTATTTTATGTACCAAAAACAACTAAGATCCTATTCCTAAAATCCGATGCGCTGGTATTTAAAAAAAAGAAGAAAAAGAAAAATGTAGCTGATTTAGTATTTTAATTTAAGCAATAACTTGACAGGTTAAAAATAATTATATAAACTTTTTAAACAGTTTATTTTATTAGTCTATATTTTAAAGCCATCGATTAGCAACCTGAAAATATCTGGTTCGAATCACAAAGATGTGCATGATTATTTTGTTTTATATTTGCTACATGTACTTCCAGGGTATCATTTATATTTTCTTTGTTATATTTGAAAGATATTTTAGCATTGAAATGATAATTAATATAATGTATATACATTGTAGTTTAAAATTGAAATTGTTGCGATAGAAAATGTTCACTTGAATGAAAAATAAGTGTGAAATAAACAATTTACTCGGTATTTCTTCAAAGTTAATATAAACGAATTGCAGCGACGAAAGGATACATACATGTATATGGGTAGGCATACACCATTGATTGACCTCAAATACGCAGTGTGTTCGCAACGGCCCATTAAAATTTATATTGTTACTGTGAGTATTACAATATGTTACGTGATATTTTACCTGTACTGACGCCTTGCCTGGCCTACGTCAGGATAAGCGGGTTAACAGAAATACGTACATGGTTTGGTTTATTTTGTTTAACATCCTATTAATAGCCAGGGTTATTCCAAGGATGTGACAGGTTTTGGAGGTGGAGAAAAGCCGGAGTACCCGGAGAAAAACCGCCGGCCTACGGTCAGTACCAGCTGCAACTGGTCGGGACACCTTTTTTTCTTTTTTAATCACCAAACAACATAATCACATATTTACATTACAAATAAACAGGAATATGTGTACAAAGTTCCGCGTCCCCTTCAATACGTGGTATTGATAGGTACTAGAATGGGAAAAGTATTTATAATATACATGTAACTTAAGCATATACAATGTTTTGCCATAATTACTGAAATATCTAGGTGAGCGATACAGGCGCCATGTGCCTCTTGTTTCTTTGAAATGATTGTTAATTCTTCCTGTTGTGTTTCAGTATATGACACATTAATATGAGCTGATGTTATGTCCCGGACAAAAAAGGGGGAATTAATTTTGATAGACAGAGCCTGGTGATAAGCCAGGAACGCTAGATCCCCCAAAATGGGCATGCGTAAAAAACATGGCGACAAATTCAAAGGTCAAGAAGTGTCGTGGCAGAATCAAGGCAAGATTTCCCTTTAGTGAGGAAAATCTCTGTCCATTGTAATCAAGGTGTATCTAATGGTACAAGGTATTGGGTTCCGAGTCAGGATTGTACTTTTTCAATAAAAAAAGGAATCAACTCTGTTACAATTTGGGTACAAGAACCTCTAGCTGTTACATCTTAGATGTGAAATTGTACAAGATGAGATTAATCTAGGGCAACAAACACCAACGGAGGGTGATAACTCCGTCTAGGGCAACAAAACACTAACGAAGGGTGATAACTCCGCCTAGGGCAACAAACACTAACGAAGGGTGATAACTCCGTCTAGGGCAACAAACACTAACGGAGGGTGATAACTCCGTCTAGGGCAACAAACACTAACGAAGGGTGATAACTCCGTCTAGGGCAACAAAACACTAACGAAGGGTAATAACTCCGTGTAGGGCAACAAACACTAACGGAGGGTGATAACTCCGTCTAGGGCAACACAAACTAACGAAGGGTGATAACTCCGTCTAGGGCAACAAACACTAACGAATGGTGATAACTCCGTCTAGGGCAACACAAACTAACGAAGGGTGATAACTCCGTCTAGGGCAACAAACACTAACGGAGGGTGATAACTCCGTCTAGGGCAACACAAACTAACGAAGGGTGATAACTCCGTCTAGGGCAACAAACACTAACGAAGGGTGATAACTCCGTCTAGGGCAACAAACACTAACGAAGGGTGATAACTCCGTCTAGGGCAACAAACACTAACGGAGGGTGATAACTCCGTCTAGGGCAACACAAACTAACGAAGGGTGATAACTCCGTCTAGGGCAACAAACACTAACGAATGGTGATAACTCCGTCTAGGGCAACAAACACTAACGAAGGGTGATAACTCCGTCTAGGGCAACAAACACTAACGAAGGGTGATAACTCCGTCTAGGGCAACAAACACTAACGAAGGGTGATAACTCCGTCTAGGGCAACAAACACTAACCAAGGGTGATAACTCCGTCTAGGGCAACAAACACTAACGAAGGGTGATAACTCCGTCTAGGGCAACACACACTAACGAAGGGTGATAACTCCGTCTAGGGCAACAAACACTAACCAAGGGTGATAACTCCGTCTAGGGAAACAAAACACTAACGAAGGATGATAACTCCGTCTAGGGCAACAAACACTAACGAAGGGTGATAACTCCGTCTAGGGCAACAAACACTAACGAATGGTGATAACTCCGTCTAGGGCAACAAACACTAACCAAGGGTGATAACTCCGTCTAGGGCAACAAAAACTAACGAAGGGTGATAACTCCGTCTAGGGCAACAAACACTAACGAAAGGTGACAACTCCGTCTAGGGCAACAAACACTAACCAAGGGTGATAACTCCGTCTAGGGCAACAAACACTAACGGAGGGTGATAACTCCGTCTAGGGCAACACAAACTAACGAAGGGTGATAACTCCGTCTAGGGCAACAAACACTAACGAATGGTGATAACTCCGTCTAGGGCAACAAACACTAACGAAGGGTGATAACTCCGTCTAGGGCAACAAACACTAACGAAGGGTGATAACTCCGTCTAGGGCAACAAACACTAACGAAGGGTGATAACTCCGTCTAGGGCAACAAACACTAACCAAGGGTGATAACTCCGTCTAGGGCAACAAACACTAACGAAGGGTGATAACTCCGTCTAGGGCAACACACACTAACGAAGGGTGATAACTCCGTCTAGGGCAACAAACACTAACCAAGGGTGATAACTCCGTCTAGGTAAACAAAACACTAACGAAGGATGATAACTCCGTCTAGGGCAACAAACACTAACGAAGGGTGATAACTCCGTCTAGGGCAACAAACACTAACGAATGGTGATAACTCCGTCTAGGGCAACAAACACTAACCAAGGGTGATAACTCCGTCTAGGGCAACAAAAACTAACGAAGGGTGATAACTCCGTCTAGGGCAACAAACACTAACGAAAGGTGACAACTCCGTCTAGGGCAACAAACACTAACCAAGGGTGATAACTCCGTCTAGGGCAACAAAAACTAACGAAGGGTGATAACTCCGTCTAGGGCAACAAACACTAACGAAGGGTGATAACTCCGTAAGATGTGAGAGTGGAAAAACAGTAGTATTGTATACCTGGTATTTTTCGCCCCAGGTTATTTTCACCCTTGAGCAAAGGGGGCCGCGTTCGCCGAGTGGATAAGGTGTCCCGACACTTTAACACTAGCACTCCACCTCTGGGTTGCGAGTTCGAAACCTACGCGGGGCAGTTGCCAGGTACTGACCGTAGACCGGTGGTTTTTCTCCGGGTACTCCGGCTTTTCTCCACCTCCAAAACCTGGCACGTCCTTAAATGACCCTGGCTGTTAATAGGACGTTTAACAAAAACAAACCAAACCAACCAAAGCCCTTGAGCAACACAAAAGACATTCGCCCCGTTTAATTTCGCCCTATCATCAAAGGGCGAAAATGGCGAAAATTAAACGGGGGCGAAAATTACCAGGTATACAGCATTCAGTTCTCTATACCAGAGTCTCTGTCTATACTACCCTACATGAAGCTGTCTTATGAGTGTGTATATAATATTTGACGAATCTTTTGTCAAAAACTGATAAAATTATGGTCCAGACATAAGATTTGGAAAAAAAAACCCCCAAAAAACCCACCTTAGTAATACAGAGGCACAGAATCACCAAAGGAGAATGGCGATTTGAACAAGACATCACCGTGAGATTTACTAATGGTGATAATTAACTATATATTTTCCTTATCGTTATTTCATTCTGTATATATCTGGTACGTGTAAATCAACAAATACATGTAGCTAGAAAGCGTAACGCATTGTCCTCTAAAGCTAACATAGATATGTATTTAAAAAAATCTTTTTCCTGTTTGATAAGCCCGGGTTTCCTCTGGTCCTATCAGGGCCAGAGAAAAATCGGGCTACTGTTTGATACAGTGTATGCATGTAACTTAATTGTTACTGGTGGATTTTTATCCTGGTCAGCGTTAAAACCTTATACGAAGAGGTCTGTTGATTGGCATGAATGTTCGACTATTTTCTATATAAATATATACATTTTGTATATGTCCACAATTTGTGGGGATGTGCGTTGAAAAATACCAGTAACTTGTCCCCAAAGACTCCCGATATACTCTGTATCGATAACGGTACATTTAGTACAAAGAGTTCCTGTAATGTCTAAATTGTGGGTTTATTTACTAGGAAGATTTCCGGTATGTTAATATTGTGAGTTTATACGCACAATTACAATTCTGTACTTCAAGGGATTTCTAAATGTCTAAATCAGTTGTGTACATACATGAATGTACATTGCACATTCCCTTGAAAAAAAAGGAGAATTTTGATATCAAACCAACATACATGTAAATGGTGCTTGGCCTTATTGACACATGTATAAGTATGAGTCTACCGCTGTGTATGGTGTCTGTACGTTTAAGGGGGTGGGGATTTCGATGTTAATCTGGGTAACTAATTTGTCATTACTGCAAGACATTTGAGAGGCCTAACACTACAACAGGCTCGTACGTATTTTTGATATGTTTAGGTAACAGGCTGTATTATATATATTTCATATAATATACCATGACAAATTTTTCAATAATAATAATAAAAACAAAAACAAAAACAAAACAAAAAATCCAATATGTCTAGCCTACGGCTTTGACTATGTTTACCCGTGCGAGCAAAAAACTTTCGATATGTCCATATGTAACGGATTTGTACATACTTTTCCACTAATACTGTCGATATACATGTACGTACCTTGACCACTATAATAGTATACCATGAAAAAAAAAACAAAAAAAAACAACAACAACAAAAAAACACTTCCGATACGTCTAGCCTACGGCTTTGACTACGTCTACCCGTGCGAAAAAAGGTTTTCGATATGTCCATATATAACGGATTTGTACATACGTACCTTGGCCACTAAGACACTGTCCGTGTCGATATCGTCAATATAGATATCCAGCGGAGAACAGACCGAAGCTGGTGCGGACGCCATATTGATCAAATCGTCCAACAACAAACTTTATTAAGTACAAGTCCCACTTTAAAAACCGCTTAGATGAATGAAAAACGCGGAAATAATTCTACGAGGAAGTATCACCATTGAGTCACGTCCTGTCACGACGTACGATATATATATCATACATTATAACATGTAGTACATTGTAACACAAATGACGAAGGGATTCGTGCCCTGACCGGGCCTCGAACTAACGACCTACGGCATCTAATCGCCCAGCCAGAAATACCCGAATCTTAGACCACATATTAAATGTATCTATACAAATTGAATCTACTTACTAATTTTAACATCCTAATAATTATTGTAGAAACCCATCCAATTTTGCCATAATACACATTATAAGTGAAAATAGTATGATGCATCTACCTGAAATAGTTGCTATAGTAACCGTTTATTATTTTATTTGGAAATATTTTACTCCCTTATGCGATATTAAGTCATGATCTTTTTGACATGTCCAGTAGTATTTCTCGGGATTCGCCATTTAAATGTATAATTTTGTTCATAGTTTCCTCTGAAGTGGTTATGAGCTTGAAGTATAGTTTTGTTATCATGCTTCTATGTTTTGTTGTTTTTTTGTTGTTTTTTGTTTGGTTTTTTGTTTGTTTTGTTTTTTTCGATTTTTTTAAATTTATTTTTTAGCTTGAAGTACTTTACTGTAGTATTCTAATGACAGGAAGGATGACTTTCTCACCGTTCCATACCCTCCCCTCCCCTCCGGGGAACTGCTCTGTTCGCATAGGAATATCTACATTTAGAACTACAAAAGGGTAACACCAGGTAGCTATCTTATGTCTAACTACATATAGTAGTATGTACATACGTCACTGTTTCTCCTCTCGAGTTTAGTAATTCCCATTTGATACATATATGGATTTTAAATTGAAACAGGAAATATATTTTCTATATATTATGGATTCCCATATGCGTCACAAGTGAGCATAGCAATGGATAATATCAATCTTAAGTACTAAAATCATGACAATCATTATTGATAATATAAAAAATATGTTAAGTGATCAATTTTAGCGGTAATTTCATTAAAAAGCGATTTTTGTGCTAAAACAAGACAGCTGAATTATGATTTCGCTAATATTGCAGTTTCTGTGTGTTAATTGTTATCGCAGGCAATTGTGCTAACCAGTTGGTTCGATTCGGTTATGCGCAAAAACCTGATTGTGCCAAAATAAAAACAGTAACTTTGCAGTATAGTTCAACATAATTGATGCTTTCCATGTCCATCGTCTACTAATAAGACTTTTTTTTTCTCCGAAAATAGAAAATAAAATAAGAAGCTAATGATTGAGACTAACCGGGACATTCCAGACTATACTCGATACTTTAGTGGTAACGATCACATCAATTCTCTGCACAGAGCAATATATGTTGATAGAATAATCAATCGACGGACTAAGGGACCCGGACGATGCGCCACACCCCAGACGATGCGCCACACCACGGATGACGCGCCACATCCTGGATGATGCGCCACACCACGGATGATGCGCCACACCACGGATGATGCGCCACACCCCGGACGATGCGCCACACCCCGGACGATGCGCCACACCACGGATGATGCGCCACACCCCGGACGATGCGCCATGCGTCGTGCCAGTTGTAGTTCAAACTATATGAGCTCATAAAAACAATACACTTCCGAAAGTTTGCAATAACTTTTAATGATTTTTTATTATGGATTGTCATAACAAATATATTCAGTTTGCAGACACAACGTTCAGCATACATAATTATTGATTAAATAAATTCTTTCTTTTGTCTTGTTATATCATAGATGTCATATGCACTTAACACTTTTTTTACAATAAAATGTATAAAAGCGGGAATACTGACATCAGTTTTTTTCTATTTTTTTCCAGAAATTTGAAGGGAAATTACAGTACCAGCATATACTGCAGCACGACTGAAAAATACATCAGCGACACATCAAATAGTTCACAAAATTATAATGACCATAACTACATTGTATTTTCATTTCAGAAAAAGAAATACTTTTATTTCCATTGAAATTCTGTGTTTTTTTACCATTAGTAAGATATTTTTGCCTGGAAGTTTGTTTGTTTTTGTTTTTTGTTTTTTGGGTTTTTTGGGTTTTTTGGGTTTTTTTTATCAGCGAGTGTTTGTACCTGCGAGCAGACGTTCCTTCCTCCTCCCAAACACGGAGGAGTGCTCTTTTGGTTGGTTGGTTGGTACAAAGACAAAGAATCTTTGTTCAACACTATTGTGATATGACATTTACACTGATACAGAATGCTGCCACTCACAAATCATTAAGTACATATATGCCTATACCATGAGAACTGAATAATTATATCAGCATTTTCTACACATTTTGTGGAATCAAACTAAAATATTGTTGTTATGGATGTCTTTACATGGGAAAATACTCCAATGATTATATTTAACAGCTTTATTAATGCATGACGTCATAATACAGTATCAATGGCATTGTCGTTCAAGATCACAAGTTTTAGGACAACTGGTCCTCAACAGACACCAATATACATTTGTAGGTGGTCCCTTCAACATAAATGAATGCCAATTTCACAAAAACTGGGCAAACTGATATAATACTATTAACTTTCAAAGCCTTTAATCTGGTATGTAATAAAAATATATGACTAAAGGATCACTGTGTCATTATCAACCACCAAGTTTTGTTTGTTGGTGGCTGGGTTTATCGCCCCGTGAACCGCCAGGCTAATTTTGAGGTGGGGTCTCCCTGTAGTAGTTGGTGACTACCTCACTAAACAACATTCAGAAGGCAGAAGGCTTGTCCATGCCATCCAGAGCAATTAGGTAAAATGTCTTGCCCATGGACACAACCATGACAGCACAGACCGGCTACTTTCTCAGCTTACCAAGAAACACAAACCGACACGACTAGGAAGTGTCAAACCAGGCACTTTGGATTATCACCTGAGGTTACATGGCCACACCCATACCTCCATCACACAAATAATGCAATAATTACAGGAAAAAGAACAAACGAAAACGATAGTAAAAGTAAAAGGTTCTTATTTTTTTCTTTTTCTTTTTGGTGGTTTAATTGATTTGCATTTTCATTACAGATTCTTAACACGTTCCTATGACCCAAAATATTATTTCATTCCGGGTCACAGGAGTGTGTCAAGCCCCTATGGTATTTTTATGAGATTATGAAAAGAACTAACATTTTTAATAAATTTTGATATAATATCAATTTTAATATTTTCAAAATTTATTCTATCATTGAGAATGTAGTGAAAAAATGGAAACATTTGATATAATTAATCTCAATTATAAAATTGTAACATAACACTGAAAATCTCTTTGTACATGTATAATAAATGATACAACATATGCAGATTTATAATATAAGCTAATTTAAGCAACATTTGTCATCTCAAGGGCTTAAAAGGTTGAAGATGACCTTTATATTATTAAATATGGTCAACAGTTTGGATAATTCACCGATTTCTCTTGGATAAAACATATACAGTACGAGGAGGGTGATTTGGTACTCAAACGCTCACAGAGCGTTTGCGCTGCGTGAGCGTTGGGGATTAAAACCCCGCTGCAATCCCGCTGCAATCCCGCGCAAGCGATGTCGCTGCGATCCCGCTCACACGGCGATTCCGCTCTGATAACGAAGCAACCCGCTCAGCCAGCGATTTAGATCCGGCAGGCCTGCAAACCCGCTCACGAGGCAATCCCGCTCGGGCGGATTAGCAAAACCGCTCAGTCAGCGATCCCGCTCCGGCGGGCCACAAACCCGCTCACGAAGCAAACCCGCTCAGCCAGCGAACCCGCTCAGCCAGCGAACCCGCTCACGAGGCGATCCCTCTCACGAGGCGATCCCGCTCCGGCAGGCCAGCAAATCCGCTCATCCAGCGATCCAGCTTCTCTTGTCGCTTCCCTAGAATGGGCATAAGGAATTCTTTGTTTTATGTTACGATGAATAAGGAGGAATTCACATTTCTTTCATCAGAAACGTCTGCAGAATGTAATGTAACTTTCCCAAATGTGTTTCGTAATCACTTGCTTGATTGATTCTGTAGCGTTAGTGAAGAAGTTGATTTGACAAAAATACATTTATATGTTTGTTATTGTAAAATCACAGAAAATGGGTTTAACACAAAGTTGTTTCTTTAAACAATATCTTAAAATATAAATGTTTGCATTAACGGTCACAATAATAATTATGTTCATGTAGTTATGCGACAACGGGCTGGTATACATCGTAAATGTACATCGTAATGATCGATTTTGTCCTTTGTGTTCTGATAGTGTTGGTGACGAGTATCATTGTTTATTTATTTGTAATTATGAAATAGTATGCTAAATTAGAAATGTATACATTCCAAACTATCATTGCACATTTGTACATACCCAGATCTGGCAAAAGAGAAAGGTGATTAGTTTCTAAATACGTTAGTGTTAGTAGAGAGTGGGTAACATTTGCTGTGTTTCTGCCATGTGTAAAATTTGCTTTTTAGGTGATGCTTGATCAATTCAATTCAATTCATTTGATTACTTTCGGCTTGACAGCCAATCGGTTTTGTACTACATGATACAACAAGAGAATAACATATGAAGACAACAACATTGCATAAACTTACACGTTGTAACACACATAATTATATACGTCTGCGCAGAGACTTGCATATATATATATAAACATCTCCGGTCTGAGAAAACTATAAAAATCTAACAAACGATTTAATTTGAACGATAGCGCATTGCAGTGGGGCCGTGCTGGTCGAATGAGAAGGCTGAGCACATTGACTTGTTAACGGTAATCGGAGCCACTGTATAAGCGCATATGTACATGTATAAGCTCTCCTGTGACACTGCGATACATCTTACTGGAAATTTCCTGCGATTCGCAGTAAAGCAGGAAATGTATGTATGTTTGTTACGAGAGTAAGGTACATGATGTAGCGCATGGCGAAGGAAAATGAGTAACACGTGTACAATTGTACACTATTCATACGTGTACTGTATACTGTATATCTACAAGCTATGAAGCATACAACGATGTCAACTAGCAAAATATGAATGAATTGTATACGTGTACTAGACATGTATATCACAGAGACTTGAAACAGTCTATATCTTACAAAATATCACGCACGCCAAGAAGTATCGGGGTGCCTCGTTCTTATACCCAGATGACACATAATTCGACGCCATATTTGATGCAATGCCTCGTAGCGTTTCGAAATACACTGGTATAGAACGCCATAGCTACCTTAAGACCAAAGGTCTTATATCATCATGTTACTATGTTATATCATCATGGCGACATAATACTATAACGTGATGCTATAAAATGGTGATATAAAACCTTAAGTCTTTAGGCAGCCACATGTATGGCGTTCCATACACTGGGATTAAAAGCCTATTTTGTGGCGAAATAGACAGAAATTAAACGCAAGTCACACGTTTGATTTCTGGTTTGGTATAATTTAACAAAACTGTGTATAGTTTGATATTATGAGAGGGAAAGAGGTATGGTCCTTTTCCGCTTATCCTGACCTAGGCCACGTACAGCGATAGTACAGGTGAAATATCATGTGACCCCAGTGATTCCCACCGTACCAAAATAGATCGTTATGGTCCATTGGCGCGCTGTGTTGTGAACGGATTATGTAGTCAAACAATACCATATGAAATAAAGTTAAATTGACATGTTAAATAGGAATGTTTACACTATTAATCCATATATGCCTGTTGTCAACGCTGCAGTTCTTTTACATTTTACTTGTAATGATATGTAATGATACCGAGCAAATAGGTTATAATTTCACTCTTTTTCGTTGTTGTATCCAAATGAAAATGTTGCGTTCTGTGTCACCCGTGTATGTACGTTACTTGGCCACCTCAAGCTGTATGTCACCACATTAACAGTGTGAACAGTAGCAGCACAAACATGTCTGAATACGATCTGGACATGAGATTTGAGGTTGTTGAATTTGGCGAATATTGCCGACAAGAAGTCGGAATCCAACAATATAAGTTTGAGTTAAAAAAAAAAAAATAGTGAAATTGACTCTAAAAATGACCGCTTGGTTAACACAGACTGGTGTAATAATCGGTCAATCACCAATAAATGTACATTAGTTATGTGTTTACCATTTCTTACTCATTACCAAAGAAAGGAACACAGCATCAACATTTTTAAATAAAATTATGTGCCATTTCATTCGCAAATTAATATTCAAATAAACATACCAACAATACAACAGTTCTGGATATTCTGGTTTGTGAGAAAAGACGATACACACGTACAGTAAATGCATGCGTTATATTCTATACAAAACCCGCTTCTAGTAATGAAGGAGACTTAATTTAGAAAGTAAAATATTATAATCATCATGATCTACAATAGACTAAATCTCTCCCGTATGAATACCAGTGGTGAAGCCTACAACAAACTTCTACATATACAGATTTTATCCCTTATTTTACATGCCATGGTCTCAGGGATTAAGGACGATTAAATGCTTGAGAAAGATATAATTTATATACGATCGTTGTCAGTGAAATTATATAAAAGTGATTCGCAACAATTATAATATAATTGATACTTTCTGTACAGGTATAAAGCATAGGTACTTATTAAAACCATCATTTTAGCTTCGTTTTTTATGATAAAAACATACAATTTATTTCATCGTGACTAATCATAATTAATACTAAAACTTATAAACTCGCAAATTTTTTAATTTTTTGCTAATATTTTTTTAATTGTGTCATTATTATGAAGTGATCGAGAACCTTGTGGTTTTGCTTTCCATTCGTGTCGCAAGTCATATCTTCAATTAAAAAGGGACTTTTAAAAGATGTATAACATGTTCGGAGAATTACGAATTCTAAAGTTTGAATGGGTTAGTATACCGCTAAACAATTACCAGGTGTGAAATTACGGTCCACAAGCTCGTCACACCTGTCACTGCACCACAGGTGTCTGTGATTTCCGGTGTTCTAATCGGCACACGCCGATAATTGCTTGTGAGTTCACGTGTTTGGTTTCTGTGCGCTTCAAAAAAGTTCCGAAGACATGCATTTACCGGTTGTACATAAATTGAGCTTGAATTTTATTAAGAATTGCGTTTATACTATAGGGAATACAATTCAAGTTGTTGAAATCAAACACATTATTTTTGGAATTCAGTGAGTTTCGTTTTCCTTAAAAACGAAAAAATTCGTATCTCAAAGGTTTGTCTATAGAATAATTAACCTAAGTTACCTCATTCATATATATACCCATGATGTTGAAAATTTACTCTATGAATCTTGTCTGGGAGTTACTGATCTTTCGTGGACACGTTTTATCAATTGCGGACAATTACTTACAATCTTGCTGTTTTGGCTAATAAAAAATTCAAAATGATCAGCATTTATTTCACATCTTGTATGAATTGCATTTTAAACTTGTATTACTAGAAGTATTATAACCGAAATCAATACTGGTACATTTGTATGTAACAAACCGGTCATGCCCTCATAATAAAGGCTATATGATGTAAGTCGTTATAAACGGCCCGTTATTCAAATGTCATACATGTTACAATGACCCGTTAAAATAAAAAGAATTATTTAAATATATATGTTATATACGACCTGTTATAATAGAAAATAAATAAGATGATACACGTTATATTTGGCCCGTTATAATAGAAAATTAGTAAGATGTTACATGTTGTATATGCCTCGTTATGAGAGAAAATTAGTGAGATGCTACATGGTATATATGGCCCGTTTAAAAAGAAAATTATATGTCCCTGGTTTCGGTAGCACTTGTTTACTAATTCACAAATATAACTCGGAGAGTTTATTCAGCACTTTCATTTTTGTTGTCTTATTCGCATTAATTACAGGCATGTGTTCACGTTTGTTTCTATATATTTCCTATATGGCGGCTCCGATCGTGTTCAACCTGTGACGTCACAGGTCAGAGGTCACCAAAACGAGGTCTTCAGGTGTGTTTTCGAGAAAAATCGCAATTACTCGGTAATGGGTCGGCCGATTGTTATGCGGTTTTCTGCATTCTTGTTTATTAATCAATACCAATAACATATTTCAATATTATTTTTCGTTCAGGGTACACTTTAACCTATCTTCAATACCATTACAGGTAGGACGGTAAATATAAAGTTCTCTGACTGCAGTTCAAAGGAACCTTGCAATTTACCTGTAATAGAATTCACAACTTACCTGGCTGTGATCGGGTGACATGTTGACAGACGGTGATGAGTACACAAGCAAATTCACACAAGTTCCTAATCATCTGATATTTATATAATTGTCTGTTGCCAACTTCAGGAGGTATCAAACGCTATTAAATCAGCGGTAATATGTGTCCTTTTATCGAGTAACAATTAAAGAACATAGAATGCCATTTTTTCAGGAAATTCAAAACCAGGAAAAGTATGCATAGAAAAAAGGGAGAAAGATTCTACGGTCAGTTTATGTACATGTTTGTGACAATTAAATAAGACACACTTAAAAATCATCTAAACTTTGTCGTAGTAAAAATACTGTCTATCCGGAAACTTTTTGACCGTCTCAACTATGACGGTCAAAACTTTTTTTATTTCATTTTTTTTCAGCTATGCCAGGCGATATTAGGTAAAATGTATCTTATCTAGATAGTTGTTATTAATATTATTTACAGTATTTACGGCCTGTTACTGTGTCAGATTCCGCTCCAGCACTCGGCTAACCTCGGCTGATTCCGGTATCCTTGGTTTGATGTAGGTACGGAATCGGCCGAGATGTGACAAGTGCCGCTCCAGATAACACTTGAGGCATGCGAGATGGAGCAAGTACAATCTCTGTAATATACGTGTACATGTATACACGTCTCTGGTATTTATAAGAATAAATTAACGAAAGGGCCCGTAGCTTCATTTATATCTTACACATTTATGCGTGGTATATCCACTAAATTATCGTAGTTTCATGTATGTATGATACATCAAAATAAAGAAGACACTTTGTTCTGTCAGTGATGCATTTTATTTGATATACACAGTATTTCATCCATTTGTTGTGACACTATGAAGTCCAATTGCCATCCGTTATTGCCTTACTTATTCAATGCTGGAGTAAATGTCGTAAAATGCACAGTGCACGGGGTATCAAGACATTTTTTTATATAAAACGTGAACTAGTTAAACAACGACCCGCCAAAATACTCTGTATAACACCTAGTACCTATACATAATTATACAGTCTATACATGTATATATAGATAGTGACCGTAGATACAGATGGTGTGTTAATAGTCTAAATATGAAGCTGAGCACCAATTCATTTTTTAGGAATGATATTGATTATTGAGGAAATTTGAACTACCATATTTTAAATGAAAAATCTACTATACTTGATACCTGATTGAGCATGCGTACTGTAAATAGAATAATAAAAACAGGTGGTCAAGAAGCGGACACGCTTATAAGAAGACCGATGACTGTTATATATTGCTATATATAAAAGCTAGTACGCTTGGCTATGATTACAGCTACAACCGCTCTTAGTCAATACAAATTGATTTTGTCTTTTTCATCAGATTTAACTTGGGCAACCACAGCCGATTTCGTCGATTTTTGATTTTATATCAAAAATCAATAAATTAAATATAATGATGACATGATATAAAAATGCTCAGTTTTATAACTTTTTTTTCCAATACTCGCTAAAGGAAAAAAAACCTTTGACTCACTCAGACCTTAGGCGTTTCATTATAATGCATCAAGATATGTTAATAATGTACATTGCATTTATTTATCAAAAACTGCCAGCTATGTTATTTTGACCGCTAACATTTATAACTGATTTTTTTTCTGTCAACTGAAATCTGATTGAAATCATATGTTCATTGTACCACCAATAATCCCAGTGAATTAGTATGAAAGTTGTATGTACGTTCCTGTAAATATTGTAGGATGTCTTTTGTAAGCGTGAAAAATTCAAACTTAAGAATCTGCTCTGATAAAAAGTGAAAATTTTCAATTTTTCAAATCACTGAATGAAATGTTATACCATATTTTAAATAAAGAGCAGAATACAGAAATATATATGTATATACAGTATATAAAAAAAGAATACCATATGTCGGTGTGCTCGTTTTTGAGCTATGGTGGATCAAAGATTAGAATTTTATGTTATAATTGATCTTACAGACGTTAAATCAAAGCAATATTTCAAAAGTGTTTTTATCGGATATTTATGAACCAAAGATATTCTGTTTAAATCTAAAAATTAGATTGACCAATTCAATTATTTCTAATCACAATAACAATTTATGTAACACATATTCCTAGATTTTAAAGTATGAAATACTCTTAGCGTTAAACCTTTTTTGCTAGATATATAAAGATCGAAACGAGACTTCAACGTGACCGAAATCTCAGAAGAGCATATCCTTATAAGCAAATACAAAATCTTAATCTACTGTATCTCTCTGCTAACTTTTGTACATTAAAATTTATTTACAATATCCAAATGACATCCATTATATGCCCAGCAATAACTTCGCTTATATTATAATTCATTAATATTCAAAATTTCAAAATTTCAGTTTCGTCGTAACAGATTTAAATAAAGATGATAATTCATATCTAACTTTCCAACAAGGTTATGAAGAAATTAAGGAACAATTCATAAGCAAATATAGACAAACCAGATTATGCGAAATGCACAAACAGTACGCTCGTTAGATATTTTGATAGGGTAAATATCAATATAGGCAAAGATATTATCTAATGAAAGTGACGGAACACAAGTCCGCTCGAGCGGGTCCGCTACAAGTCCGCTCGAGCGGGTCTGCTACAAGTCCGCTCGAGCGGGTCCGCTACAAGTCCGCTCGAGCGGGCCCGCTTCAAGTCCGCTCGAGCGGGTCCGCTACAATCCGCTCGAGCGGGTCCGCTACAAGTCCGCTCGAGAGGGCTTGAGCGGACATGTAGCGGACCTACTGGAAGCCCGCTTAAAGCCCGCTCGAGCCCGCGCCCGAACCCGCTCAAGCCCGCTCGAAGCCCGCTGCAATCCCGCTGCAATCCCGCTGCAAACCCGCTCAAATTCTGAGCGGATGGCTGCGCGGATCAACGCTCTGTGAGCGTTTGAGTACCAAATCACCCTCCTCGTACTGTATAGTCACGTGGAGGTTGATATTTCGAGATATTAACCTTATGTTTCTATTTTTAGAAACACAAAGTCAATATTGCACCTATGATGTCATAATCATTGTGACATCACAATGGCCCAATGTCAATTTCCTGTTATCAAGATGAATATAATGTAATCCCACCTGCTTTTCTCTCAAAATTAAAGCAAAAAAAAAAATAATGCAAACATACAGCAGTCACCATTTATAATGCACTGTACAAACAATATCAATTGTAATGAAAGATATTATTTAAACTACCATAAATATTTGTAAATAATGCAAATTCACATGCAGGTACATGTACTATTTCAAATTTCATTTTCAGAAAAAAACAATTTGGGAAAATAATTACAGATCTTTTAAAATATGAAAACATAATGTAGATTTTTGAAAAAAAGTGTGCATTATATGTAGATATTTACAGTAAATAAGAGCCTAACAATGCCTATTCTCCATCTAGATAATCCCCTCAATAATTATTATTAATATATCCACTAATTAACAGTATAATGACAAATATACAAAGTACAGAAAAAGATTACATTAAACAAGAAATTCCAAAGGGATCGTGGCACCCATCATTGAATAATATTTCCTCATATGGAAGACTGATCTTTTTTCCACTTTTCCCTTTTTTCACTTTTCCTTTTAATCATTTTATCACAAGAGGATCCCAGTTGTGAAATACAAAGAAGATCTTAGAAGAACTTTCTGAGAAATATTGATGACAAATTTTAACAGTCAAAATCAAAGCCATCAGATTTGATTCAAAATTGAATGTGCACAAATAAGGACCAAGAGGAACTTACAGTTGTTGTACATGTGATGTTTGAGAAATATCCCTACGGTGTTTTTCGGGAAATATCTTAAACAAATTTTAACTGTCAAAATCCAAGATGGCTGCTTGAAGGCCATTTTGTTTTCCAATTACACTAAAAAAAATAGGCACAACTAGGGACAAAGGGGATTCTACATGTGAAGTTAAAGAAATATCCTTCAAGAGCTTCTCAGAAAATAGTAATAACAAGAATTGTTTATGGATGGACAGATCACGGACCACAGACATGGGATAATTTGAATAGCCCACCATCTAATAATGGTCCATAAACTAGATATCACAAGATTAGAGTTTTACCTGTACGTAAATGTTCATATAAAGAATAAAAAAGCCTTCTTTCATAAATTACTATTGAATCAATGCTCAAATAAAGTTATAAATTTTTAAATCAAACATTGAAAAAAATAAAATCATGATGATGATGATGATGATGGTCGTGGTGATGGTGATGATGATGATGATGATGATGATTACTGAAAAACTATGTTTAATATTCATGATAACAAGAACATCAAGAGTGTCTTTAAGAAATAAAATCAAGTCAAAATTAAAAGCAGAAACAAAAATTAAACCAGCATATCAAGGAAGACATATTTTAACAATTAAAAAAATATGCAGTCAGGTTGTTTATTTAGCAGAACTACAATTGAACAAAAGCATGTTTTTCTAGGTGAAACTAATTTATGAGAAGTAAATTAATGCTTAAACAAAATTCTGCATAAGCAGCTGGCCAGTATAGGCATGTCTATATATACTTGTGTCTATGTGGGACACGAAGTAAAGTGTATATAAGGCATATTATTGGGATCTTGGATATACATGTAATTCACTATTACTGTATATTCACTTGACATTGAATTTCACCCCATGTTCAATGACTAAATTATATTTAGCAAAAATCAATATGATTTTAGTCATGTTAAGATCTGTGCTCCCTACTTAGTGTAGTCTACTGTTTACAGAACAGAAGTGCAGATCATGATTTGATATTGATCAGACCGAGTGAAAAAAAACAAAAATAAAAAAAAACAATTAATATTTACTAGGCAGTAAGACCTTGAAAATCAGGTCACTGTATAGTTTTACATATTCATTGTGTAACAACATCATATAAATAATCCAAATATTAAAAAAAAAAAAAAGGAGGAAAAAAAGGACAAAGTTCGGGTTGGGATTATATTGGTGGTGGATGAAGATATTTGACCTAAGGTATTCTAAGCATGTATGCCCATCAGTCAAAGATCAATTATAATATAACAGTGACAATGCATGATAATCCTTCCTTAGATTTGACAGCATTTTGGCTGAATTGTAGCAAACATGGAATGGATGGATTTATAACCAGGCCTGGACTTATTGCTGGTTATACACAGTAAAAGTTACATAATTTATCAAATTAACATCATTGACGATCATATGTAATTATATACTCTGGATAACATTGGCTTTTGTCATAGACAACAAACTCCCTGAAAAGCCACCTGCCATCAGCCACCACGGAGTCGTAGGTATGACCGTGCGCGACACACTTTGACTTGTTGCAAGTTTTACAAGGAGGCAGGCTGTATTTTTCAGCCGTTGAGGTCACAAAGATATCGCCAAGCAACAAACGCATCATTATCAGCTTCCTGCTGCCTCCAACATGCCGTGTCGCTGCCGTGTCTAAAAACACAAATACAGACGGACTAATTCAAGAATGTTACAGTGTTTTAATCAATACAGACCGATTGATTCAAGAATGTTATCTTGATCAACACAGACCGACTGATTCAAGAATGTTATCTTAATCAATACAGACCGACTTATTCAAGAATGTTATCTTGATCAATACAGACCGACTGATTCAAGAATGTTATCTTGATCAATACAGACCGACTGATTCAAGAATGTTATCTTAATCAATACATACCGACTTATTCAAGAATGTTATCTTAATCAATACAGACCGACTGATTCAAGAATGTTATCTAAATCAATACATACCGACTTATTCAAGAATGTTATCTTAATCGATTCAAGAATGTTATCTTAATTAATACTTTCATTTATAAGATTTACTTTTTATCCACTGATTCAGAAATAAGATAAAGCCATGTACATTGAATTTCATCTCATTGTATGGATATTGCATGTAATGATCAGTTTGATAGATTACAGAAGTTAAAGGGAAATAACTCATAAAAAAATAAACAAAATGAAAAATTAATCAAAAGCACAGCACTGATAAAATGAATTGGGTTTCATTAGAATTGTTTTAGAGATTATGAATAAAACTCCTGATGATCTTCCATCAGCAGACAAATGGACGCCAGATAGACTTCTCCATTCAGGTTTACCTTTATATCTGGGTTAATTGACTTAATTATTTCCAACCTACCTGCATACTGGTCAGCCTTGGTGGAACATTCCGCTCCATAGATACCCTGACCAAACATGCCGTTGCCTCCAAACCGAGGATCCATTCCATTCTCGGAGATCCTTTTGATTCGCTCGTCATCCGTTCCATGGAAAAAGTAATGCTCATTGATGTCCTTGAACATGTCTGTCAATCAAATAACTGTTGATATGCTGAGTAGTGTTGATAGGTCCTTTCGTTTGTTGAGAAATTGTCTCCAGAGGCAGGCATTTACTTTTTCTATTGCCTTTACGTTTGAAGAATTTTCTCCGCTCAAGAGAGTAGGCTTCATACAAAGAATAATTCTCTATCCTTTCTACCTTCCTGACGACTATCTGACTGTGAGCCAACCCTTTAGCATCTTGTCCTTTGCCAACCAATGTTCTGTCAAATGACCTTTCCACTAATGATTTTACATAACCAAATGTTGCTGGGTCAACGGTTATTATCTCTGTTCTGCTTGGCTGTTTGAACACTTTCCTGAGGTAGTCCATCAAACCATAGCCATTCTTGAAGTGTTTCCAATATTGGGGAACAGGAGGATTCTCATAGAGCTCCTTCCAATAATGTGGTGTCCCATGTGTATTTTTGTTAGGTGGGGTGTATTTCTTAGGCGCTTGTTCTGCAAAAGACTCGTGGAGAATCCTATACACTTTGCTTGTTACAGAGAGGACGGCCTCCTTCTCACCAAATACAGTGATCTTCTTTTTGGCTGTGAAAACAGTATCAAACAGAATTGAAAGAACCTGCCTCCCTGTGCATCCAATATAATAATTAAAGGGGAATAACTCCACCGGAAAATGAAAAATTTATCAAATGCATATTGGCGGAGAGAATGAGTGTACAGCAGAGAACTGAAGCGGGTGCTATTACGTCACACAGTATGACGTAATAGCACAACATAAGCTGTTTGTGTTGTCCACGTGACTACTAATAACATTAGACAATTACCTTTTAACCAATCAATGGAGGTATACATGGACCAATTAAATTCCCTAACATTTTCAACTCTCAACTAGAACTGTCGTCAGGATGGCCCCATAATCTGCATGAGTCAATAATGAATTGGAACTGTTAATTAGCAGCTAACTAAGATAACCCAGTAATATAGTGACCACTTGCCATAGCAACCATATTTTTGAGAAAAAGAAAGTGGCATGCACATCTTTACATGGTCCACTATATTTGTGTGAAGTTTCATTGAAACCGGCCCTTCGGTTCAGGAGGAGTTGTCCGGACAAACTTAAAGTTATGGTTCTTATCGGAAAACCTGTTTATAGTGACCAGTTGCCATAGCAACCATAGTTTTGAGAAAAAGAAAGTGGCATGCACATCTACACATTATCATTAATATGTGTGTGAAGTTTCATTGGAATCGACCCATCGGTTTAGGAGGAGTTGTCAGGACAAAATGTGTCTACAGACAGACAGACGGACGGACGGACGGAGGGATGGACGGACAACCTGATTCCAGTATACCCCCCTAACTTCGTTGCGGGGGTATAACAATAAATTTTCAGAATGATCACATGACTAAATATTGACCAAAAAGAGGCAAATTTATATGGTTTGCGATCTGTGCCAAAATCACCCAATACTAACTGTTATTGTTTATCTAACATTTTTACCCTGGTGTATACAAAACAGCTCTTAAATTAAAATTACCTAGCTCAATCTTCACTTCAACAGATTTTCCAGTACAAAGTTGGTGAATACTTTTTTTGTCAACTTTGTCAGAATGGAGTTGTATCTTTTCTTTTGCTAGGAAATTTTTCCTCAGGTCTGCTGACAGAGTGCTTCGTAGTTCTTCTCCTTTCTCTTTTGGTGTACAGAACAAGGTCATACTGCCAGGCAACGTATCTGACCTTGGCCTTACAGCACTGGCTACTTCCGGTCTTCTGAAGCCAGGGGAATGGACAGGTGCTGGAATGTATAATTAGATACAATGGAAAGTTGTTTGCAGGGTTTATCACCGATATACAGCCAGGGTCAATTTTAGGCAGGGTTTTCTTGTTGTACATGTAGCAGGTGGCTACTTCAAAAAAAAGTACCTATAAACAAAACTCATTATATGCTTAACTCAGAGCAATTAGAGTAAATATTAGGTTTCTAGGGAAATAATCACAACAGCATGGAAGCATCCATAATTATCTGTAAAACTCAAAATACATGAATAGGGATGGAGTATCACACATGTCCAGTGCGACACATGTCCAGTGCAACACATGTCGGTGCCACACATGTCCAGTACCACACATGTCCGGTGCCACACATGTCCAGTGCAATACATGACGGTGCCACACATGTCTGGTGCCACACATGTCCGGTGCCACACATGTCCGGTGCCACACATGTCCGGTGCCACACATGTCCGGTGCCACACATGTCTGGTGCCACACATGTCTAGTGCCACACATGTCTAGTGCCACACTTGCCGGTACCACACATGTCCAGTGCCACACATGTCCGGTGCCACACATGTCCAGTGCCGCACATGTCCGGTGCCACACATGTCCAGTGCCACACATGTCCAGTGCCCCACATATCCTGTGCCACACATGTCCGGTGCCACACATGTCCGGTGTCACACATGTCCGGTGCCACACATGTCCGGTGCCACACATGTCCGTTGCCACACATGTCCGGTCTTTGCCTAAGATTACATTTTACTAATACTCAACTGACTTCAAAATTGTGACCCATAATTCATCATTGATTGATCAATCAATTGTCTATACAATATCAAAAGATCTAAACAATGCATTGTCATGCCTACCTTCAGCAATAAGCCCCCTCCCTTTAAAACCCCTTTGGCAATAAGCCTCTTCCCTTCAAAATCCCTTTGGCAATAAGCCCCCTCCCTTCATAACCCCTTCGAGAATAAGCCACCTCCCTTCATAATCCCTTCGAGAATAAGCCCCCTCCCTTCATAATCCCTTCGAGAATAAGCCCCCTCCCTTCAAAATTCATTTGGCAATAAGCCCCCTCCCTTCAAAATCCCTTCGACAATAAACCCCCTCCCTTCAAAATCTCTTTGGCAATAAGCCCCATCCCTTCAAAATACCTTTGGCAATAAGCCCCCTCCATTTAAAATCCCTTTGGCAATAAGCCCCATCCCTTCAAAATCCCTTTGGCAATAAGCCCCCTCCCTTTAAAATCCCTTTATTTCTCACTAATGGTGAGAAGTTTATTACCAGTTGTGTATATGATATGAAGTCTGTCTCATTTGATGTGTCATACCAAATCTGGTTAGTATCTATATCCATTAGTATAATTAGGGGCAAAGAAGTATAATTCTAACAGTGTGGACATGAAAAATGTCAAATTTTCGAGACAATCCTACCCTTACCCTTACTAGTCTTACTGTATCTTATTGTATTTTCTAGTACTGTTTATATATTATTTGATTGTATTTGTATTTTTCCGTGTCTTGATAAAGGGGCGATTGACTCGAAAATTAGACATTTTTCATGTCCACTGCACTGTTAGAATTATACTGCCCCACATTAACATTATAAGTAATTCGTATCGTGCAGACAAAATTTTAAATGGATCCAGTGTTACTGGGATTATTACTGTTAATATTAGTTCCTTGACCTCTTTGTATAATTATGTATACCAAACCTAGTGTATACTATATACATGTATACCAAACCTAGTGTATACTATATACATGTATACCAAACCTAGTGTATACTATATACAAGATGTACATGTATACCAAACCTAGTGTATACTATATACATGTATACCAAACCTAGTGTAAACTATATACATGTATACCAAACCTAGTGTATACTATATACATGTATACCAAACCTAGTGTATACTATATACATGTATACCAAACCTAGTGTATACTATATACATGTATACCAAACCTAGTGTATACTATATACATGTATACCAAACCTAGTGTATACTATTTATTACATTTTTACCAGTGAAATATCAAAAATTATTTATTCTATAAAAGTGATATTTTTCAAAAATATCACTTTTGCTGATTCGACCAATCAAATTAATGATTAGAAAATACCAAAATAATTGACCAATCAGAAAGCCCGACATATATGTCAGCACCTGGACAGGGGGAACTACTTTTTTTAGGGAACTGTAGGCCTAGTTAGCATACGGAGTAGGTTTTTCGTTTAAAAAAAATGTAATAAACAGAATATCTACTGCGCACTCGTGAAAAATATCAAAATATTAGCCCCACTCGTGAAATATATTTGGTATTACTGAACACACTGTTAGATATCCTCTATGTATATGAAAGTGAATACCAGGTATACAGTGATTATAGAGTAAGAAAATTCTAAATTTTTCCTGACCCTTTTCTTATGACAACTACCCTGACATGTACCTTGGGCTTGATGTGACGGTCGTTGAAATGAGCTGCCACCGTGATCTTCCTCCCTTTCTAGTTGTTTGATGAAAACTTCTAGTTGTTGTTGATCAAAAATAACAAACATCACATCCTGAAAATTATCAAAATGAATTAAATTCACTGATAACAACAATAATCATATTTTTTTGTACAAGATTTTCAATAAACAAGCAACAATAACAAATTATATTACTGCTTTTGCACATTTTTTTTGTCTTCAAAATGATAGAACTGTGAGTGTACTTACTGTCAGACATGTGCCCTGCTTACAGGCTGTGACGGCCTCTGACACCAAACACTCAGCCATGAACGGAACAGGGTACCCAAGAAGTCGTCCTGTACCGACAGCAGGGAAGGCAATCTTTGTAGCTTTCAGATTTTTAGCTTCTGTAAATATCTTTTGAAGGGTCGTCCGTAACTCATTCTGCAGCTACTCAGAGTTAAACAAAGAGTATTATTATATAAGAAAAGTTTGTTTCTTAAGATACCAACAATTTAAATACAATTTAAAAAAGTCATAATAACTAATCATTGATTTTTTAATGTATTAATTTGAAGTACGTACACCCTATTACATGCATTTTTAATGAACTACTTGAAATGAGTATTGAACTTTCATTTTAGGTCAAAATGTTTCTGCAATGCGTTTTACAAGTGTCATATGGAAGGGAAATTTATATGTCCATGCACACAAAAATGTGGACAATGATAAAATAATATTGACAAAACAATGTGGTGTTATAAGCATCTGTCAAAGCAATTGGAACTACAAAAATGTAGTCAAGAGTCTATCATGCACTTATTGAAAGTGATTTGATAGTGATACATAGTTTCTATGAAAATTCATCAGAGAAAAAAAATCAATGCTGTGCAGTCGACAATTATTATTTTGTTTCAAATTTTGACATGCAGTTCTGATTAATTGCTAAACTAAATTAATTGCTTTGCTTCTTTTGCCATAGCAGGAAGCTTTTCTTAAAATCAAACAGATAGCATTTATCCTCTCCTAATATCAAAGAAGAATTAAGATCCAGTCTAACATACCTTTTACAATTATCATAACAGGTTCTTCAGGGGATTAGCAAAAAGTGACCTTATAGCCAGCTGGTGGCTTTTATCATAATACATTGTAATACATGTTTGTATACAATGGGTTAGGTTATCTTTATACAGTGGACCCTCGATAATCCGAACACCTTCGTTTTCAGCCCAAACCGTCCGGATTACGAGTTTTCCGGACTGCCGAATTTCGTCCACCAGGTCAAAAAAAAATTGTCGTGTAAGAGTTATCTCCCTTGACTATAACAATCCGGGAACGTTTCATAAACACGTCTAATTGTCAGTCTTTTTAACAATAAATATACTTTTGTTTCTGATATGATTCTTTTGTTGTTTTATTTTGTAGAAACTAAAAAATAACCTATGTTTTTAAAAGAACATGTAAAGTGAAAGTGGTTTTATTTATAGCGGGCATATATGACCTACAAACCATGTCATGTCCCGGAGATTCACAAACAAGTAGAAATTACAAACGTTGAATACCTTAACTAAAAGACCCGGATTTTACAACTTACCAACAGTCCATGTTTTTGCATTTTTTTTTACCGTAAGTTAAAACCCTAAAATGAAAGACCAAATACGTACAATGTACGTTTTTCACGTAAATTAGAAACCTGAAATAAAAGACCCGCGGTCTGTACAACTTACCATCAGTCAATGTTTATTTATGATTTTTACGTAAGTTAAAAATCTGAAATAATTAATTAATGTGGTGAAATGTAACTTACTTTGCTGTACCAGAACCCCTAGCTACCTATTTAGAAGTACGCAACACCAGCGAGAACTACCCAAGCTGTCCGATAATTATTTAACCCGTATTCACTTAACAATGTGACGCTTATATTTAATTATGTAGATCAGAGGTATCAGCCGACTATTAACTAATTTGTGTGTAATAAGCCCAGTTCTTGTGATCACTGCTTAATACGTAAATGTGTCTGTAATTAATAACATGCATCTTTCAATGAGTCGTCATTTCACGTAACGGTGTTACAAGCCGATATCCGTGTTTACCAAATACAAGTGTTAATGATGTTAATTACCGATCATAAATTTACTACATGTATTTGAGATTGATTAATTATCGTATCACGTACTGTATAAAACAGAGCTACATTGTAACACAGGTAAACACCCGGGGCTATGACCTGGCAGCGGTCGCTATGACTATGCACAGTGTCAAGCGATAGTCTGTACAGCTGTCGACACGGGTGACTTGCCCCGACATTTTTCTCTCCTCGTGGTGAAAAAATTGTCCGGATTATTGCGGGAAATTTACTAATAAAAAGTATGTTCCGTTCCCAAAATGGGCTTCCGGAATCCGAATCCGAATTTCCGGACTGGTAAGTACAAATAACGTTACGGAAATCCGTTCCAGTGCTATTCCGTCCGGACTGTGAGTTTTCCGGACTATCGGCGTCCGGATTATCGCCGATCCACTGTATACAGGATTTTTAATTATAACACATTATTTACAACTTAAAGATGGTTGATAGAGAGCCGGTTTAAATTTACTTATACATGAAACGAAAGTCCATAACATATACAGTGGAACTTCGTTAACTCGAAGTCGACGGGACCACGAAAAAACTTCGAGTTATCCGAGTGTTCGAATTAAGCGAGTTATCATTTTTGGTGAAAAGTTTGGTCAATATTTGTCAACATTATATAATCATTATAACTTCGCTCTGTCGCTCATCAGTTTAGTGTGAAGACTGGTCAATACATGTAAATATATATGTAATGTTTCGCTATGTTACTTGTAATTTGGTGTAGTTTTGCCGATATACAGTCACGATAAAGTTTCTTTCACTTAGTCACTTCAAGAACGATCTGATGTCCAAGTCACGTTTGCAAAAGGTAAACGATAAAACGGAATTCGACAAAATAACAAGTTATTCATGTCAAATCAAATACCCGGTAACCGTTTGAGTTTAACACAGATTGCATGCAAAACATAACAGAACCATTACCTTTTATTGAACATATAAAATACTGTTTGATCGGCCTACTTACTTTTTATTGATAACCACGCCATTTCCATGTGTATTAGCACCGGAAGTTAGGCTGCGCATGTGCGTATAAAATGTTACTGTAACTGAGCTGGCGTTTTATCCGATTTAATAGACAGCACTGACCGTTACAGTTGTAGGCCTACTCTGAACACCTTGGCAGTAATTACGCTATAGTTTCAGCAGTTTAAAGATTTAATAGGCGCCGGTGACTGTTTCATTTCTACACCTGTAAAACCATCAGGCGGGTAGAGCTACCGGTGTGTCAGAGATTAGTTCCGCTTGAGCGAACGGGTAGATGAGTTGTTGACTATCGAGTGTACTAATATCGGCGACCGCCTTAGGAAAGTACTTGATGTAATTAAAGCAGTACTTTTTATCACCAAGACATTTTGTTATAAGATTCAACCGACAATTTATTTTATGAATTTATGAAACACTTATAATAGCATGTAGGTTAGTAGTGCCGATATGTTCAGTATTACAAATGGAATTTAGCTCTTAAAAAATGTCGGCGTTTACCACCGATTGACAAAAATTATACTTCGAGTTATTCGATCATTTCAAATAGGATTTTTATTGTTGGGACCAAATTTTCACTTCATATTATCCGAGTTCTTCGAGTTTTCCGAGTTCGAGTTTTCCGAGTTTTCTTTACTAAGATAAAGAGAGAATTCGGCCGGGACCGACAAGGTACTTCGAGTTAAGCGGGGTATTCGAGTCATCCGAGTTCGAGTTAACGAAGTTCCACTGTATATAATAAAAGTTGTGAGCTACATGTACCTACCCTTGCTTTCTGATCAACATGCCATTTCCGAAGCACCATATGACACACATTCTGACAGAATAGGGCACCATCACTCTGGGTAAAAACTGCACTTTCTCCTACATCAACTCTCTTGAATAACTGAGAAATCAAAACACAAAATGAATATGCATGCACCATAAACATAATTAAGAAATCAATGTGTATCGTGGACATCTAAAAAGGGGGACAACTCAATAAGGAGACAGTATTATCATGAATGGTGATCATGATTTAAAGATCATCAAAATATTAACCCATCAATTCAATATACACAAATAATGTATTTGGAGCTTGAAAATACTGCATGATGCATACATGTATATATATATACAGTGTACATGTGGAAATAAAAAAATAATTGTTTTATAATTAATTTGTCAAAATTACCATCTCCAATGCTTGACCTCCACGTTCAAGAAACTTTCTTGAAATGAAGCTTTCCCTTAAGTCCCTTGATTCTCCAACTACATTCACCAGAATATTGGCCTGAAACAGATATTAAGGTTTCAGGAGACACCATATATTAAGGACAGGAAGTGAAATGGTGTGTCATCAATGGTTATATAATTACACTCTTACTACAGTTAAACTTTTGAAGACAGAGTCAGCCATGATACAAGATTCTGCTTATTACCAAGTACATCTAAGTCCTGAATTTGACTAACCTTATGTTTTCAGAACCTTATGACGAATTTCGGACATAACTATAAATAAATCCTCTGGTCCAATGGAATCTGTTATAAACAAGTCGATAATTCTTGTGAAATGTTTACATCTTCAGAGTTTTCCACCAATAAGTCCTGGTGATGGCCAAATTAATTTACATATATATGTACGGTCAGCACAAATACAATGCTACAGGCACACGCAAATACATGAAGCAACCTCTAAAATAAATATTCACAAGTACAAACGATCAGCAAAGTCCATGGACACAGTCAGAAGTACAAATGATCAGCAAAGTCCATGGACACATACTGAAGTATAAAGAAGCAAATTAAGTCCATGGACACAGTACAGAAGTACAAATGATTGAACAAAGTCCATGGCCATATTCATACACTTACCATTTCTTCTGTGATGCTTCCTTTCCTAACAGTAATTGTACCATTCCTGACTTTTATAGATTTCGTAGGTCTGGGATATCTCTCAGGTCTTCTATATGTTAAAGAGTCCTCAGAATCCCTATGTGAATGTCCCACTCCGCGACCTAGGGTCTCTCTAGAGCGACGCCTAGCTTGGTATGGGTTGCCATACGTGGGTTACCTGTGAAGGTTCTGTCTGCCCAGTTTTGGAATATCTGTTGTGCATGCGACCAGTGGCTGGCTCCAGGACAGGCATAGAATGTGATCGTATCATACCCTTAGGTTCTTCGTACCTGACATGCAAACCGGAAAAATTGTTAAATCTTTATAAATATTAAAGAATGTCAAGTAGAAATAAAATCAAATAGTTGTTAATGATCATATTGATTACACTTTATTTGGCAGTGACTTCATTATGTGTCATAGCTATATTTGGTTATCAGATAAAATAGAAACAGCTTGGTGAGAGAATGTATATAAGTTTGTGTTATATATATTGTTACATGATGTGATAATGTTTATGTGTTTTGAGAGTACAGTAGTCCCCCGGTATACCTCCCCCCGTTTCAAATGCCACCCCGCATACCGCCACAATTTTGTTAGGAACGGATTTCCCTGCTATATAAAACTCCTGTTAATATCGCCATCCCCCGCATATCGCCATCCGTCATCTAATTTCAAATATCAAACTGCCATATCCCCCGAAATTATCGCCATTGTTTACGTTTTTGCTGTCACTCACATGTCCGACGAGTCGTCGGTCATGCGTGTATAATCCACACATACAGGTGTACACAGGTAAGTTTCCTCGAGTACAAAGTAAATACTACTCAAATGAAATATTTGAATGTGTTTTGTGGTTGTTTGTCCAGTTTGCTTTTCATTATTGAAATGGACACACCAAAGAAAACATGCACCCTACTCAGCTTGGGACAGAAACGAGATATCAGAGAATATGCCGGGACTCATCCAAAATGTATACTTATAATGTATTGCCGTCCTACTGAAACCCCGTTGTACCGCCACCCCCGTTATACCGCCAAAATCGGCACTGGACAAAAGGTGGCGGTTTAAAGGGGGACTACTGTACTGTACATAGCATGTGCCAGCTGTGGGGCAAGTGAGAGCCCCCTTGTGTAGGGATTTAAAACAAAAAACAAAATGAATAAAAAATAAATAAAATAGTAACAGTTAGCTTACTGTATTTCGAATTCCAAACGGCAAAATTAAGCTTGTGAATAGAATTCTTTATGAAACTATGTCATTTCCATCTTTAAATACTTCTATTAAAATGAAGCCAATTACAGTCATTCACTTACTTGTACATAATTAAGGTACAAATTAGTTAAACTTTACCTGGAGTCTGGCCTGGCTCCTGATTTAGGTGTAAAAAGAACAATACATGAATGTTCAATGCTGAACCGTTTCAGGAAGTCTTTTCCCTTCTTTGATGAAATGCCTTCAATAATAACAGCTTTTTCTTCCTCTGTGGAATAATCATAAATAAGCAACCAAATTAAAAAAAAAAAAAATCAATGAAATCTCAGATGTATCTTTCAGAAAACTTTTTTATAATAGTTATAGGCTGGCTGGGTTGTAAAAAAAAAAAAAAAAAAAAAAAATTGGCAGGAGGTCATGAAGTTATTCAAGGTACATTGTACTTGCATCTGCATTCCACATTAAATCGGTACATGATGTGTTATTATACCTTTACGTTTTATAAAAGTAATGTGATAATTTGACTATCAGCCTCAAGAGGATTGCGCATTTGTGTTTCCAGGACTATCACACCGTGTGACATTTCGAAAAAACTGTCATACGGCAAACTGTCACACGGCGAACTGTCACACCCCTGCTGTAACGTCGTCAGAACGTTTGAAAGACACACGACATGCAAGCGCTTAATTGACACAGATTGTTTGTTGTTGTTTTCTCTCACAAAACTGTCAAACGTGGATCAACACATGCGTTTTCAAAACGCCACAGACGTAGAGATCGAGTCATTATTAACTGACAGAGATAGCCAAAACACTATAAGGGTCATACAAACGTCTGTCAAGTTAATGAAGGACTATATAGCAGATTCTCATACCAGCACAAACATCTATATAGAGAAAAAAACGTAAAGGTATAATAAAACAGTTATCAAATGTGGTAATTCGGGCAATAATAATTTTGTCAGCCCCTCATCAACAACGGTTGCCCTCGTGCAACAGTTGTTGCTTCGGGGCTGACAAAATTACTATCGCCCTCATACCCATTTAATAACTGTATAATATTACCTATCAAAATCTTTTTCAAAATGGCCATTATCCAGCTGGACCATTTAACATTGACCAATATGACAACCAATTTAATTTGAATATGATGCTGGTGGGCTTAAATCTTGATAAGACTTGCAACAAGTGTTGCATCATGGCTTAAGCTCCATCTGATTTAGGTAATTAGTAGAACAGGATATATCTACCATTTTTACCTGTGATAGATCTTGATTTAGGTTAGTAGAACAGGATATATCTACTATTTTTACCTGTGAGAGATCTTGATTTAGGTTAGAAGAACAGGATAGATCTACCATTTTTACCTGTGATAGATCTTGATTTAGGTTAGAAGAACAGGATAGATCTACCATTTTTACCTGTGAGTGGTCTTAATTTTCCCTCCAGTCTGCTGAGGTTAACACTGCCCTCCCAGATGCTATTTGTGAGACTGTGTAGCTGACTCTCGGTTTTCTTTACAACACTTGGACTACCCTGAACGGTGACTAGATATGTACCAGCCTTGTATCTGTGATCCATCTGACCGCCAGCATGTCTATCAACCAAACGTACAATTACTATTATTATAAATAATGTTTTTCCACATAAAACAGTAGATGTTGTAAGCTAAATATTTTTCAACTAGTTAATAAATACTTGGTAACTTAGGACTGTTGATAGCTAGGTTGGTGCATTCTCAGCATCCTCTCTGTGTTATCTCTGGTCCAACATCACTTATATCTCATACATACATTGTATGTACAAAAATATTTCCACCATGCACAATTTACAATTCTATCAGTACCACAAACCTAAAAAAACATTTCAGTTTAGTCCCTTAGTTAGTTCATGCCATTAACCGAAAAACATATTTCCGAAGTCTCTGATCAGATAGGTGCCAAAATCCTAAAATAATATTCATGGTGTCTCCTAGTTAATGCCACAAGTCTAAAACCATATCCAGATGCCACCCAGTAATAAGTGCCACTAGACTAATAGCTGTATCCCAACGCCTCCTTGTTAGCACCAAAAACCTAAAACCTTGCCCCTGATGTCTAGTTTAGTGTCACAAAACAAAAAAATCATATCCCGATGGCACCTAGTTAGGGTCACTAACCTAAAACCATATCCTTTATGTCTCACATTTAATGTTATAAATCCAAAAACCATACACTTCAATGCCACCTGGTTAGTAACACTTAACTGAGATCTTATATTGATGTCATCTCAAGTTAATGCCACTAACTTATACAGAACTATATACTTGATGTCTCCTAGTACATGTGAGTGCCACTAATCTAAAACCTATTGTAGATATCACCTTGTTAGTGCCACTAGTTAGCTCTAAACTAATTCTCCGATGCCACTTAGTGCCACCTACCTGACATCACTTTCCATCTGCCTCATCTTATCCTGGAGACAATAGTGAAGCATCATGGCCCTGCCTCCATCAACAGAGATAGGTTTCCCTGTGACGTCACTGAACTTTCCAAGTTCTCCTTTGATGTCTTGGATGACATCAGACAAGGATGTCACTGAAGTTATTCTGATGTTTTTCTCAGGTTTCATGACTCTAATCTTGACAAGTCCTAGATTTTCCCATTTCTGGACAAGATTCTGCCAGGCAGAACTAGCTAGGTACTTGAAGTGGCACTCGGTATAAGTGATATCCTCACTATCCACCAGAGACAGCATTTTGTCCACCGCCCTCTTGGCCTGCTCCCTTTTGAATGCATAAGCTCTCACAATGTTCTCCTTTGCTAAACACATCACATGAGCATAGATCTTATCTCCCATCAACGTCTGTTTGGTGAAATCAGGGGTTCGCATTTTGTATTCCAGTATGGCAGCAACCTCGTTAGAAACTTTGCGGTCGTGTTGCTGTAATTCTTCCAACTTTTTCAGCATTTCCTCCGTAACAGTGCTAATATCTTCTCTCGTTCCTCTTAATCTAATGAAGTCTTTTTCTGAATTAAGGTCAATCTCAACATTCTTTTGTTTTCGTCCAAAACTTGAGATTCTCAATAAAATTATCTTGTGTTTAGGCAATTTTATTATCTTTGTCTCCATTGGTGCTTTAGTTAAATGTCGGTCTTGCTCATCAGCAGTTTGAATTTTCAAAGGTCGACCAAATTCTGGCTGCTTCATTTTTTTATCGATAGCAGGCAAATCACTACCAATAAATATCAAGTTTCCAGCTTGCTCATCAGTGTTTTGACTGTCTTCACTTTTCACCTTCCCTGGTCCACCATATTCATCTGATGGAAATAAACAACCTTGAACATTCTCACTGCTTGTAGGACTTTGTGTAAATAAGTTACTGTCATCTTCCCATGAAAATATTTGACCTTGATCTCTACCACTTTGAATTACTTGACCTTGACCTCTTTCACTTTGAAACCTTTGACTCTGTTCACTTTGAAATGCTTGAGCTTGACCTTTTTCACTTTGAAATGCTCGAGCTTGACCTTTTTCACTTTGAAATGTTTGACCTTGACTCCTTTCACTTCTGGGTAAATCAACTTGACTCCTTTCACCTCTGGGTAAATCAATATCACCACCACCATCAATCATTAAGTTTGTTTTTTCATTTTCCTCTTCAGAAGAGAAAGATATCAAAGCAGGATCATCTTGGATGTTATCATGATGGTCGGAATCATGTCCATCCAGTTCATCACATTTTTTTGCATTTTGGAAAAGTGTGTTCTTCGGTTTTCTTGTCTCTGTATTGCCCAGCTGGTCCAACACATAGTCATGGAAAACAGGATAGTATGGTACAACAGTGAGTGGTTTCTTGTTCAGGACATGTCCAGACTGAAGACCTTTCTTGAGGATATTTTCTACAGCTGAAATTAACATTTAATCAGAATAATTTTTAAAGTTCAAAGAACTAGTTTCTCACCAATTGTTTTAACAAATAAGTGTATGTTGACAGCAAAGTATCTTTAAATGTCAATCCTAATTTATTATTCCTGGGACAATTCAACGAGGATATATATCAAGCTGTTATTAGGACACAGTGAACATTTTGTGAGTTATTCAATTATAAAAGACAGGCACAATATTGAATTTTACCTCACACAGTATCATATAATAATTGATGTGATAAAATAGTTTACAAATACCCGGTACTGGAAATAGCTCAATCACAATATTATCATTTTCATCTCTGTCTGGCATAAACATGTATACAAACGAGAAAATATATTCTTTTTTGATCTGTTCCCATTTCAATTCAAGTCCAGAACATGTGCTGCAGTGCAATTTTTAAAAAATCTGTCTACATTTCTGATGGACAGATAATAGTATGAAGGCAAACAGATAGAATATGTACATAAACAGAACGGAAATAATCAAATGTAAACAATTTGTACAATCATCCATGAATATATATTGTTAGTATGATATTTCATATAATTTGGCTTACAATTAATGCTCTATCATGCAAAAACTGCGGAAATGGCAAGTTAAATATACGCGAGTTGCCAAAAAAAATCCTACTTTACGTTCTTTATTTGACAAGTTTGAACTATCCGAAATAGTGTCAGTTATAAACAGAACTAGTATCTTAAATCATTACACTGTGTATTACAGCTGTTAAATCATTACACTATGTATTACAGCTGTTAAATCATTACACTGTGTATTACAGCGATAGATACCTGTTGGCAATGAACTGGAGAAGAATGGTATCACTGTAATCCCGGATTCCTTGTGCATTACTGACTGGACACAGTCTTCTTCTCCGCCATTCCTGGTACTCTCAAAGAAGAGTTCCAAAGAATCTTCAGAGTGTGCATGGCCCTGGTTATTCAGTATAAGTAGACCTGATGGTAGTCCTATAGGGGAAACATCTAACACTCTTTTGCTGAGTTTCTTTGTCAACACATTCTGCTGAATTTGGTCAATTTGATCTAAAACCAGAAAAGATATGCTACTAGACTGTATATCGTGATCTTAAGGGATTGTTTGTTTATTTCATTTAATGAACACCTCAATATATAGATATGCATTAATTTATTTTTAATCAAACATTTTGTTTGGCAGAAATAATAAACTTCAAAAGGAAAAAAACAGAGTTGGCATAGTTTGATAATCAAAATAAATAATAAATCTTTAAACATTTATACATTTGAGCTGTAAATACAATTTTTTTCCTGATGAAAGTGATAAAAGTGATGTTAAGAGGGAGTAAGGGAGTTCTTACCTTGTATACTACTACTGAGGACAGTGATGGACACAGGGGTTAGGGGGTAGTGAGGGGGTCTTACCTTGTATACTACTACTGAGGACAGTGATGACACATAGGTTAGGGGGTAGTTAGGGGGTCTTACCTTGTATACTACTACTGAGGACAGTGATGACACAGAGGTTAGGGGGTAGTGAGGGGGTCTTACCTTGTATACTACTACTGAGGACAGTGATGGACACAGAGGTCAGGGGGTAGTGAGGGGGTCTTACCTTGTATACTACTACTGAGGACAGTGATGGACACAGAGGTTAGGGGGTAGTGAGGGGTCTTACCTTGTATACTACTGAGGACAGTAATGACACAGAGGTTAGGGGGTAGTGAGGGGGTCTTACCTTGTATACTATTACTGAGGACAGTGATGACACAGAGGTTAGGGGTAGTGAGGGGGTCTTACCTTGTATACTACTACTGAGGACATTGATGGACACAGAGGTTAGGGGTAGTGAGGGGGTCTTACCTTGTATACTACTACTGAGGACAGTGATGGACACAGAGGTTAGGGGGTAGTGAGGGGGTCTTACCTTGTGTACTACTACTGAGGACAGTAATGACACAGAGGTTAGGGGGTAGTGAGGGGGTCTTACCTTGTATACTACTACTGAGGACAGTGATGGACACAGGGGTTAGGGGGTAGTGAGGGGGTCTTACCTTGTATACTACTACTGAGGACAGTGATGACACAGAGGTTAGGGGGTAGTGAGGGGGTCTTACCTTGTATACTACTACTGAGGACAGTGATGACACAGAGGTTAGGGGGTAGTGAGGGGGTCTTACCTTGTATACTACTACTGAGGACAGTAATGACACAGAGGTTAGGGGGTAGTGAGGGGGTCTTACCTTGTATACTATTACTGAGGACAGTGATGGACACAGGGGTTAGGGGGTAGTGAGGGGGTCTTACCTTGTATACTACTACTGAGGACAGTAATGACACAGAGGTTAGGGGATAGTGAGGGGGTCTTACCTTGTACATGTATACTATTACTGAGGACAGTGATGGACAAAGGTAGGGGGATAGTGAGGGGGTTTTACCTTGTATACTACTACTGAGGACAGTGATGACACAGAGGTTAGGGGGTAGTGAGGGGGTCTTACCTTGTACACTACTACTGAGGACAGCGATGGACACAGAAGTTAAGGGTCTGTGATAGTGACAAACATCATCTTTAACCTCTTCATCTGTCACCACCTCAACCCAGTTCACCAATGTACCTTCACTTACTGAAGAGTGTAGATTCTGTCAATGTATGAAAAATACATATTTTTTATAGATAGAAGATATAATACACCAGGACGTTTCATCTATTAATTCTTAACATGGAAATTAACAAAAATTTTCCGTAGGAAAACATTTGAATTTGATGGAGTTTCTTAGCTAAAGATTTTCCGCTTAAATTCAACAATACTTTCCTATGGAAAAATTTAAGTTAAGGAATCGCCTTGAAGAAAATCAATCTCCTTACATAAAGAAATGTTGATGAAACTCTCCCAGTATAGTTTGTTACAAATCACAGTTGTCTCCCTTTAGCTTGTTAGAGTAAAAGACTTTTTTTTTAGCAAATATCATATTCAGATATTTTACTATTATAATGTACATGTCTATGTATTGTTTCATTAACACATTATACATTTAGATCTGCAGCAGCTAGTACATACATGTATATATATGATTAAGTAGATAGACATTAAAAAGTTATTTTAAGGGTTCAAATTTTGCAAATGAATTTTATCTTATAATATAACATATAGTTAATAGGTAAAAAGTTATGAAAAAATATAAGCAAAATTACAATCTGTGATAAGATAAAGACCAAACTGAGGAATAGGCAGAGTCATTTAGGCAGTAAACCAGCAACAGTGATATTCTGTTTTTATTTGTGTATTATAGCTCGATAAATATTCAAGATAATTCTTATAATTCAATTAACTATACAGGATTCCTGTGGAAATTCATTTTTATTAACAGACTCTTCCCTCAGAAAATATTACAGCACTGTTTTAACAGCAAGTCAAAAAGTGACATAACAAATGGCGATGTCATTTTTATGTTATGGGCCCATAACATAAATTTTTAAGCAAGATGAGCAAAAATGCTTGATATAAGCATGAAGATTAAATCCTAAATGGTCCTTACAGAATTGTAAAATTTCCAAACATGAAAAATGTCACATTAGCATTTGAGAAAAGTTCCATGCTCCTTTGATGGCTTGTTAGTTAAAATTATTTTTTCTTGAAGCGAAGTATTTATTTAAGCATACATATATATAATGAACATATGACACAATAAAAGGAAAATATAGACCAGTTTTTACTTTAAAATAAAAAATCAATTGAGGTGAAAAATATATTGTGTGATTGGTCATGCAGGGATTAGCATAAATATATTCTGATAGTTATCAATACTTAAAAACCCCAGACAAAACACTTACCTTGATGACAAGTACACAATTTCTATCTACAACACCCAAAGCTATGTCTGTCAATAAACCTTCTATTGTGGCCATTGTGCTGGGTCCTGCACCCACAGGAATCTGCAAAGTCAGCAAAATATCTATTAAAAGGAGATTCCTTCGTTTGAATAAAGTGTATGTCGCCAAAATAAAACTTAATGGGAAATGTGTGTTTTCCCCAAGTAGTGTAAGTTATAATCATCATATTAATATGACAATTTTACTCTTAAGGGAAACCAAAGTGCTTCAAGAATTAAATCATAAAAAAATCTCAATTCAACCCAAAGTATCACTAATTACCGCAAAGGCAGGCGATATTTGTGTACGAAATGTCGTTTTCATATACATTTTTCGCATTACTTTCATTACTGGTAGGCACAAAAAGTCATTTAATCCTCATTCGGGTATGTTTCTGATGTCCGAACGAAGGAATATGCCCCTTTAATTAACATAAATATAACAGTAGAATATGCCTTATAAGGTACACTGTAATGATATGTGTACAATATGTTTGAGCACAGGGATCTGAAACTCTGACAATATTTTACTTTTGTCTTAGTTGGCATATTGTATTGTTTCTTATATAATTATTACAGGTTATCTATTATGACCAGTGACCTACCTGTGGTAAATCATAGATATTTTACTTTTGTCGTTGTTGGCATATTGTATTGTTTCCTATAGTATTGGTAATAATATTACAGGTTATCTATTATGACAAGTGGCCAGCTACCTGTGAGGCTGTGGTAACCATAATATTTTTCAGGGCTCTATGATTTACAGGTCAAGATTATGTAAAGGAATTTGTCTGTAATTTACTACTACTAAAATACTACACTTACCGAGATGGCAATATAATACCACTCCTTTAGGAAATGATGTTGTAAAACTGACTCAGGAATGTATGAGACTGCTTATAAAGTGTTTTTTGATTTATTGTTATTCCAACATCCAGATTTACTAAATGGTGTCAGAGATCTCCTAGTGGTTGTTGGTGGCAACATGATAAAACTTTCAAATACTCAAGGTTTTTTCTAACAGCTTTTTGGGGCCGATAGTGGCGGTGTAAGAAAAAAACACATGGCTTGTTGATTTCAACCCAATTTCCACATCACAGACAGGTCATAAAAACATCTCAGATGAACTTTGTTCTGTACGTAATGGCATCACAAATGTCAAATCCATGCATATTGGCCCTTAATAATTAGTTTCCCATTACAGTGACCAGGTTCACATTCCAAGGAAATGGCATCCTTGTCTACCTAGCCTAATCAACTTACTCTTTTGAATTTGTAATGTCCCATAATGTATGAATATATTATTATTTTTAAAATGCCTGTCTGTTTTTTTCTTCCGAGGAGTATATTACCCTTATATACTAAAATACATATAACATGTGAGTTGGGATTTCACACCAAGGCCCTGTGTCATAAACCAGTGAAAAATAATTTATACTGTCTAAGGACAGGGCCACAACAGGACTGACATAATGTGATATCACCTTCCTGGGAGACACAAATAAAACTGTCCCAGTAGGAAGCCAACTATGCACCTGGGATCTTCAACTGAGGTTCAGATGTCCAGTCAGCTAAGCCTGATCATGCCCCCATCATCCAATGACATGTGCAAAATTAGGAGCCCATATTTACATTTGCATCAACAAAATGTATATAGGGTAAGGTACATTGTATTACATTTAAATGTGCAGCATATTGAAACTAAAAATCTATATCTGTCATGTATTTTTTAGTTTTTATAACATGAAATAACACAATTCATTGTATTTATACTGTATATTCTAAAGAGTTCAGTCAAAGTGTTGAACTCGCTCTGGAACATTTTTTTGTGTTTCTTTTGTATTTCACCTAAACTAAAAACCAAACCAATGTAAAACATAAACAGTTACACTACCTAACCTACTTTATTTATGAATGTGTTATAACTATATATACGTGTAGACTATATAAATATATATACATTTTCATATGCATTTACTTAATACTTACTTTGACTTATCATGAAACATATGACCAAGCCATACAGATCCGTTATCTTCTATGGAATGACCACCTATATACACATCGATTGTACTTTCACTTTTGCTCCTTGGCTACCTTTCAAATTCTTCTCCCATGCATGTTTGAGTGTCATTGAGACGTTGTCATACGCTGGACCAGATGTAGAACCATTCGAGCGCCAAACTCAGCCAAGATGTAATTATGTTTTTCAGACAATGAATGGAAGATTTTATGAATACTTCCTCCCAAGATAAGTAAGTGGAAACGCAGGGTACTTTCGGTTTTAAGAAATCGCGCTCATCTGAATGCTTACAAACTTCGTAACTTACAAACGTTTAAGTGACATGGACTTTAATTTACTATATATGTTATTACTAGTGACCCCATCCCTTTAT